>NW_027516909.1:4866705-5172757 GCF_048772815.1 Callospermophilus lateralis
TGTTTTGTGTCATGTTCTGAGAATAGATAGGAAAGGCGGTTTGTTTGGTTTGAAGTGGACAGTTTCTAGTAAGTCTTTTGACACGGCGAGTGTTTCTGTTTCTGTGTATCCCACTGTGTCCGTTGTTGTAGACATTAGAAAAGAGAATGCATTAATGGATGTGTCCTGTCTAGTAAAAAACTTCCCATAATTGATCCTGCCCAATATATGAATGGACTGCAGCATGTCTTATCGATGTGCAACACCTGCTATCTTTCTAAGTTGTTGTTTTCTTCCTGAATTCTGGCCACTCTCCAGAATAGGCTCAGGGATTTGTGTCCAAAATATGTACCACCTCCAAGCTCTGTGACATGGCCATGTACAGGATACCTGAAGAGAATGGCGAGCATCTCAGAAAACTCAGATATCAGTGTGACCAGGAAAGTCTCAGTGCAGAAACCACGCTTTGTTCCTTTTGCTTACTTATTGTTGTGTTGCACTGAATGTCAGGAAGGTCTTTGCCTCAGGCCACCCCTTTGTGAAGCCTGAAGAAAACAGTTTTCAAATGGAAATGAATGGGCCTCACCTGTGGCTCTTTGCTTAATTGCTTTGGAAAGGGATGTGTCTTTATCAGCCTCTTGGACCTGTGTGTGGCTGTGACTTAGGTTCTCAGCACCTGATGGATCTTAAGAATGATCCCATGTGAGCTTCCAAAACCAAAATAGCATAAAATATCATTCATTGTGGATGAAGTCTCTTGCCTTCCTCTGTTAGGTTCCTGCACTCAATCAAATGAGTGAAAAGGAATTCTTTGGGTCAAATGAGTTCTTCAAAGCCCTGCAGAGGTGCTTGTGTTTTCGCATGACTCTAAATCACCTAAAGAATCAATACCTAAAATCAGTATGCCTCAAATGGGAGAAACACAGAAGTATTAAAGGCAGGCTTATTTGTTCACTCCTGGTTCACAGAAACGGTGTCCAGGCTACCCAGACTTTAGGCAAATGAGGGGCAAAGGAGCTGATTTTGGACACTGTCTTGGGCTGCGCCCCTCATGGAAACCTCCAGCCAGAAGTTAAGATGATTGACTATATGGAATAAGATGAGGGCCATGTGGGAGTGTTTTGGTTTTAATATTGCTCATTTGGGTGGCACTGGAACATGATTGGGTCCACGTGGGCTGGAACTCTGGTGTGATTCCCCTTAGAGACTGGGTTTTGGAAGTGAACTCAGGGAAGCATTGCCATAAATTTTGTTGTGATTTTAAGAGGAAAGCATGAAAGTCACTCTTGGAAACTGAGACCTAGACCCCGGGTGGATTTCCACAGAGGTCGGGGAATCTCAGCAAGGATATTACATTATTTTTTTCTTAAAGAAATGGCAGCCATAGTTGAGAGTCAAAACACACATGGACATCACATTGTAGACCTCAATGGGCCTGGCCTAATGTGACCTTTTGTCCACTCTTTGGGAAGCCTTGCCTGTGAGAGTTCTCCAGATATTTCATTGAAATGAGCTTCCTCAACATTTAATGTTTGCTGAATGAATTGAAACCCACAGTGCCTCCAACTTCATGCTTGAAAAATGGCTAGATAAATACCATGAAATTTTTGAAATTCCTATGACCAGGTGGCACTGGAGAAACATTGGATGTTCTATTGCTGATCATGAGTATACCAGACAGTGCCTTGATTTACTGAGTTTCATGAAAATGGTGTAGAACAGAGATGCCAGTATGTTGGAGCCTGCTGAGTAGTGGGTCTAGAGCAGTGGTGGGGAGGTGTTTGATAAAACATCCGTGGTAGGGCCATGTGGATCTACCATTGGATTCCAAATGGCTTGTAACTGACATGGTGCAGCCAGCAGACCCTTATATGTAAAGGCATCTTGTTATATGGAGAGTTAGCAGAGGAAAATTAAGAATCAGGTTGATATGGACAAGGGGGCAATGGGGCAAGCTGTGAGAGAGAGAAGCATAGTTGGTGCATTCTCTTGCAGACCCTGACTCACCAAACATGACAGAACTCCCTCCAGCACTGTGTCCCAGTTTAGCTGCTAGTATTTCGTGAAACAAATACCAAACTCACAGTGCAGCAGCAAAAACACCACAAAAAGAGGAGAAGGAACAAATGGCTTCAAAGTCCACACGGGGAGACACTTAGTCCCCAGTGGCCTCAGTTTACCTACAAAAAGAGGATTCAGCACTGCTTCATCTTGTTCATTGGAAAATAAGAAACCATGTCCTCCAGGTCACATAGATGCAGACCCAGCTTTGATGGTCTCACTACAAAGGAAGCCAAATCTCCTGAATACAACATATATTTCAAGTGCGGAAGCTCAGAGGCAGTTTCTCAAAAAGTTTTTAGGCCAGCAGAGCTCCATATTTGTGGAATGTTGACCCTGTCCCCTAGTTTTGGAAACTCCTCTACCACCTCCAAGGTTGTGAACTCCTGAGCATTTTCCATTCCAGATATGTATTCACTGATTTTGTAACTCTTCTCCTCTAATTTTGTCTTACTTGGGGTGAAGGTAATGTCAAGGCATTGTTCTGGATGAGAGCGGGAGGGTATTTGTCCAGCATATATTTACATACACATTGGATTCATTTTTCAATTTTCCATTCGAAGTACTGAATCCCTGACACTAACCCATACCTAGTAGACTCAGACTATTCATCCTAATATAATGGGGGAAATTAACACAACACAATAGAAATACAAGCACTTCAGAGGAGACATGTTCTATAGTTGGACTCGACATTTGCATTATATAAGGTAGGGGTTATAAATCTAGTCAAATTTTAATTGAAATATTCTCCATGTGTTTTTCAACTTAACAAATATGTGAATTCTTGTTTCCCTCTTCTGTAGCCTCTTCACACGTGTATATTTATATGCATATATAGAATCCTACCAGGTACATTTTTGTGAGGTGGCAGTCTTGGCAGATACAAATTGTGAGAAGTGTTCACTCTTCCTAAATGCTATTGGAAATGAAAATTCAACTTATAAAAGAGCGTCCTAGTAGAACAACTTTATACATAAACTCATGTTCAGTAAAATAAATATTTTTGCCTCTGTGGATGATATATATTTACTGATGAATTCAGATTGGCATTTATATTGGTACTTTTTAATGTCTGTGAGTGTTGTGTGTGTGTATGTGTTTGTGTGTGTGTGTGTATATATATATATATATATATATATATATATATATATATATATATAGATAGATAGATAGATAGATAGATAGATAGATATAGGTATAGATATAGATATAGATATACTCTCCAAATTTTTCAAAATATAAAATATATGTGTCTAATATACACTCTCGATATCATTCATGTTCATGTATGTGGATTTGTAATCAACTTTTCACAAGATTATAATCAGAAATATTCATCCACCTGAAATACATATTTGTTTTGTAGTACTGAAAAATAACTTCAGTGAAAGGTGCATACAAATCCTAATTAACAACAGTAACTGACACAGTCTAACATCAATGAAAGTAGACTCCTATGGGACATGATATGTAATTTGTCATTCATTTGTATTCGACACTGGTACATTATTGTTTCTTCAGTTTTTGCACATCATAGGATATACATTTCATCCACAAGTTCACAAATTAATAGGCATTTGTTTCAACTTTAATCACTTCTTGCTTCAGAACACATGTATTGTCAGGGTTTCTTGACTGGTCTTTTCATGAGACTTCTTTCCAAACACATTATTTTGAATTTCCATAATCATTTTGAAGCAAAACTCACACACTCTTCATGATAAACCAAAACACTAATATTTCTATTAGATATATAACTGGTTGGAATGAATGATTGTATATCAATATACGATTTCCTTTAATTTTTCAGATATCAGTTCAATTCATTATTTAAAGTTCAATAAAGTTATATTATTTATTCACAGTATGGTCTATTCATGCTTTTTCTCTATTTTCATAGTAACAGGGTACACCTCTTTGTAACCACGATTCTAATTTTACATCTTCAATATATTGCTCCCAGAAATGGTGAAAGAAATACTCATGTCACCTCATTATCACAGTAATATTCTGGACAAAAAATGGAAAGGTCACACTTATGATTGTACCAAAGCCTAAATGGAAAATGAACATGGATTTCTAAAAACATCCATGTCCATGTTGCCTAATGCTGTCAAATGTTAATCCTATTGGTGACTACATATTTGTTTTTTCCTAATTTATATTTTCAAACTCAACCCTGTTGAAAATGTCTACTTCTATCACTCACTTTATACTTTGCCTGATTTCGTAATGTTTCTATTGATATCTGCTTTTCTACATATTTTCCCCAGTTCAACATAGTGACTGACTCTTCATATGTGCTGACATTTACATTCACTCTATAACCGAAAGTCTATTGCAAAAGAACTTTTGGTCCAAATCCTATACTCACTCTTCTTCCTAAACCTACTGACTATCTTCCTAATCCTACTGAATATCTCGTTGACTGGATGTTCTCTTCTAAATTCAATCATCCAAAGTACAAGGTCCTATACCATTGTATATCGAATTATCTGAGACATCTTTGCAGAACATAATTCAAAGCTAAGTATCCCAATCAAGGGCAAAACCCTTCTTGGGTCCAAATCATACGTAGATTTCTGCTTTCATACTTATATTTCACCTCTATATTCTTGTAAATATTGCAGGTTCCAAATACCATTATTCACCAC
The DNA here is from genome assembly GCF_048772815.1 of Callospermophilus lateralis. Lineage (NCBI taxonomy): Eukaryota > Metazoa > Chordata > Mammalia > Rodentia > Sciuridae > Callospermophilus > Callospermophilus lateralis. The sequence goes on from NW_027516909.1 coordinate 4,871,403, forward strand.
ACAGAATCATTCGTCACCAAATCAAACCTGTTTTTAACCCCAAGTATACACTGTTTCCTCAATCATTTTACAGAAGTGCAGGGACAGAGTGGTTCTGACAATACAGGAAAGTTGGGGACCTTCCACCTTATGAGAACCTCAAATGTCCATGCACAAATGATACCTGGAGAAGTTGTAGGCAGGTATGAAGCACCTGAGAGAGCAAAAGTCATCTTTTATGGCAAACAACCTGGTCAGGATGAAGGGATGTGTCTGCATCTGCCTCTCTCTTCTTATTGTAGACAAGGTGGAACAATCCAGGCCTGAGTGGAGAGCTGTTCCCGGGTGCCAATGGTTGATATACATTCTACCTTATGAAAGTGTCACAGGAAGTAGGGGCAACCTCCATCTTATGTTACCCTTGGAAGCAACTGTTAGGACAAAGTGGTTGCCAAGGCAGTGACCTCATTCAGTTCCAAAGAATGTGACATACCTCATTTCCTTGGTGATGGAAATCTCTGAACTTGGTATCCAAGAAGCCAGGCACCCAGAGGCAGTCCCAGTCCCAGGCCCAGTGGGCTCACTTGTTTGGATTTACCAAGGACAGAGTCAGTTTTCTTGGTACCTAATAATGTGAGGATGGCAAAATGTCAGGAGAGCTCTGAAGATGGACCTTTCCTGAGAAAACAGGTAGTGGCTAACCACTTTTTCCTGACATCTTCACAGAGTTTGTCAAGGAAACAAGATCTGAGAGAAGACATGCCATTTTGGGGGAACATAGTGTGGCCCACCAGTCAGAGGACACTCCAGATAGTCACAGACCTACTTGGGGGAAGGAGGTGCCTTTGTGGGAGTGGGTTTGGGTTTGTTGTTTTGTCTCAGGTTCTGAGAATAGATAGAAATGGCGGTTTGTTTGGTTTGGAGCGGACAGTTTCTAGTAAGTCATTTGACAAGACGAGTGTTTCTGTTTATGTGTATCCCACTGTGTCCGTTGTTGTAGACATTAGAAAAGAGAATGCATTAATGGATGTGTCCTGTTTAGTATAAACCTTCCCATAATTCATCCTGCCCAACATATGAATGGACTGCCGCTTGTCTTATCAATGTGCAACACCTGGTATCATTCTAAGTTGTTGTTTTCTTCCTGAATTCTGGCCACTCTCCAGAATAGGCTCAGGGATTTGTGTCCAAAATATGTACCACCTCCAAGCTCTGTGACATGGCCATGTACTGGATAGCTGAAGAGAATGGCGAGCATCTCAGAAAACTCAGATTTCAGTGTGAGCAAGAAAGTTTCAGTGCAGAAACCCTGCTTTGGGCCTTTTGCTTACATATTGTTGTGTTGCACTGAATGTCAGGAAGGTCTTTGCCTCAGGCCACCCCTTTGTGAAGCCGGAAGAAAACAGTTTTCAAATGTAAATGAATGGGCCTCACCTGTGGCTCTTTGTTTAATTGCTTTGGAAAGGGATGTGTCTTTATCAGCCTCTTGGACCTGTGTGTGGCTGTGACTTCTATTCTCAGCACCTGATGGATCTTAAGAATGATCCCATGTTAGCTTCCAAAACCAAAATGGCAAAAAAATATCATTCATTGTGGATGAAGTCTCTTGCCTTCCTCTGTTAGGTTCTTGCACTCCAACAAATGAGAATAGGGATTCTTTGGATCAAAAGAGTTCTTAAAGCCCTGCAGAGGTGCTTGTGTTTTCGCATGACTCTAAATCACCTAAAGAATCCATACCTAAAATCAGTAGGCCTCAAATTGGAGAAACACAGAAGTATTAAGGGCAGGCTTATTTGTTCATTCCTGGTTCACAGCAACGGTGTCCAGGCTACCCTGACTTTAGGCAAATTAGGGGCAAACGAGCTGATTTTGGACACTGTCTTGGGTTGCGTCCCTCATGGAAACTTCCAGCCAGAGGTTAAGATGATTGACTATATGGAATAAGGTGAGGGCCATGTGGGAGTGCTTTGGTTGTAATGTTGGTCATTTGTGTGGCATTGGAAAAAATGACTGGGTCCACGTGGGCTTGAACTCTGGTGTGATTCCCCTTAGACACTGGGTTTTGGAACTGAACTCAGAGAAGCATTGCCATGAATTTTGTTGGGATTTTAAGAGGCCACGCATGAAAGTCGCTCTTGGAAACTGAGACCTAGGCCCCGGGTAGATTTCCACTGAGGCCTGGGAATCTCAGCACGGATATCACATGATTTTATTCTTAAAGAAATGGCAGCCATAATTGAGAGTCAAAACACACATGGACCTCACATTGTTGACCTCAATGGGCCTGGCCTAATGTGACGTTTTGTCCATTCTTTGGGAAGCCTTGCCTGTGACAGTTCTCCAGAGATTTCATTGAAATGAGCTTCCTAACCATTTAATGTTTGCCTAATGAATTGAAACCCACAGTGCCTCCAACTTCATGCTTGAAAAATGGCTAGATAAATACCATGAAATTTTTGAAATTCCTATAACCAGGTGGCACTGGAGAAACATTGGATGTCCTGTTGCTGATCATGAGTATACCAGACAGTGCCTTGATTTACTGAGTTTCATGAAAATGGTGTAGAACAGAGATGCCAGTAATTTTGAGCCTGCTGAGTAGTAGGTCTAGAGCAGTGGTGGGGAGGCGTTTGATAAAACATCCGTGGTAGGACCATATGCATCTACCATTGGATTCCAAATGGCTTGTAACTGACATGGTGCTGCCAGCAGACCCTTATATGTAAAGGCATCTTGTTATATAGAGAGTTTTAAGAGGAAAATTAAGAATCAGGTTGATATGGACAAGGGGGCAATGGGGCAAGCTGTGAGAGATAGAAGCCTAGTTGGTGCATTCTCTTGCAGACCCTGACCCACCACACGTGACAGAACTCCCTCCAGCACTGTGTCCCAGTTTAGCTGCTAGTATTTCGTGAAACAAATACCAAACTCACAGTGCAGCAGCCTAAACACCACAAAAAGTGGAGGAGGACCAAATGGCTTCACAGTCCACATGCGGAGACGGGGAGAAACTTAGTCCCCAGTGGCCTCAGTTTACCTATAAAGAGAGGATTCAGCACTGCTTCATCTTGTTCATTGGAAAATAAGAAACCATGTCCTCCAGGTCACATAGATGCAGACCCAGCTTTGATGGTCTCACTACAAAGGAAGCCAAATCTCATGAAAACAACATATATTTCAAGTGCGGAAGCTCAGAGGCAGTTTCTCAAAAAGTTTTTAGGCCAGCAGAGTTACATGTTTGTGGAGTGTTTACCATGTCCCTTACTTTTGGAAACTCCTAAACCACCTCCAAGGTTGTGAACTCCTGAGCATTTTCCATTCCAGATATGTATTCACTGATTTTGTAACTCTTCTCCTCTAATTGTGTCTTACTTGGGGTGAAGGTAATGTCAAGGCATTGTTTTGGATGAGAGCGGGAGGATATTTGTGCAGCATATATATACATACACATTGGATTCATTTTCCAATTTGTCATTCGAAGTACTGAATCCCTGACACTAACCCATACCTAGTAGACTCAGACTATTCATCCTAATATAATGGGGAAAATTAACCCAACACAATAGAAATACAAGCACTTCAGAGGAGACATGTTCTATAGTTGGACTTGACATTTGCATTATATAAGGTAGGGGTTATACATCTAGTCAAATTTTAATTGAAATATTCTCCATGTGTTTTTAAACTTAACAAATATGTGAATACTTGTTTCCAATTTCTGTAGCCTATTCACACATGTATATTTATATGCATATATAGAATCCTACCAGGTATCACACGTACATTTTTGTAAGGTGGATGTCTTGGCAGATACAAATTGTGAGAAGTGTTCACTCCTCCTAAATGCTGTTGGAAATGAAAATTCAACCTATAAGAGAGCGTCCTAGAAGAACAACATTATACATAAACTCATGTTCAGTAACATAAATATTTTTGCATCTGTGGATGATATATATTTACTGATGAATTTCGATTGGCATTTATATTGGTACTTTTTAATGTCTGTGAGTGTTGTGTGTGTGTGTGTGTGTATAGATATAGATATAGATATACTCTTCAAAGTTTTCCAAATATGAAATATATGTTTCTAGTATACACTCTCTAAATTCATTCATGTTCATGTATGTGGATTTATAATCAACTTTTCACAAGATTATAATCAGAAATATTCATCCACCTGAAATACATATTTGTTTCCTAGTACTGACTACTAACTTCAGTGAAGGGTGCATACAAATCCTAATTATTCTAAAGTATCTGACCCAGTCTAACATCAAAGCAAGTAGACTCCTATGGGACATGATATGTAATTTGTCATTCATTTGTATTCGACACTGGTACATTATTGTTTCTTCAGTTTTTGCACATCATAGGATATACATTTCATCCACAAGTTCACAAATTAATAGGCATTTGTTTCAATATTAATCACTTCTTGCTTCAGAACACATGTATTGTCAGGGTTTCTTGACTGGTCTTTTCATGAGACTTCTTTCCAAACACATTATTTTGAATTTCCATAATCATTTTGAAGCAAAACTCACACACTCTTCATGATAAACCAAAACACTAATATTTCCATTAGATATATAACTGGTTGGAATGAATGATTGTATATCAATATACAATTTCCTTTTATTTTTCAGATATCAGTTCAATTCATTATTTAAAGTTCAAAAAAGTTATATTATTTATTCACAGTATGGTCTATTCGTGGTTTTTCTCTATGTTCATAGAAACAGGGTACACCTATTTGTACCCCCGATTCTAATTTTACATCTTCAATATATTGCTCCCAGAAATGGTGAAAGAAATACTCATGTCACCTCATTATCACAGTAATATTCTGGACAAAAAATGGAAAGGTCACAGTTATGATTGTACCAAAGCCTAAATGGAAAGTGAACATGGATTTCTAAAAACATCCATGTCCAGGTTGCCTAATGCTGTCAATTGTCACTTTTTTTGGTGACTACATATTTGTTTTTTCCTAATTTATATATTGAAACTCAACCCTGTTGAAAATGTCTAATTCTATCCCTCACTTTACACTTTGCCTGATTTCGTAATGTTTCCATTGATATCTGCTTTTCTACATATTTTCCCCAGTTCAACATAGTGTCTGACTCTTCATATGTGCTGACATTTACATTCACTCTATAACCAAAAGTCTATTGCTAAAGAACTTTTGGTCCAAATCCTATACTCACTTGTCTTCCTAAACCTACCGACTATCTTCCTAATCCTACTGAATATCCCTTTTTGACTGGATGTTCTCTTCTAAATTCAATCATCCAATGTTCAAGGTCCTATGCCATTGTATATCAAATTATCTGAGACATATTTGCAGAACATAATTCAAAGCTAAGTATCCCAGTCAAGGGAAAAAAACCCTTCTGAGCTTCAAAGCATACCTAGATTTCTTTTTTCATACTTATATTTCACCTCTATATTCGTGTAAATATTGCAGGTTCCCAATCCCATTATTCATCGCACAGAATCATTCGTCACCAAATCAAACCTGTTTTTAACCCCAAGTATACACTGTTCCCTCAATCATTTTACAGAAGAGCAGGGACAGAGGGGTTCTTACAATACAGGAAAGTTGGGGATCTTCCACCAGAATAGAACCTCAAATGTCCATGCACAAATGATACCTGGAGAAGTTGTAGGCATGTATGAAGCACCTGAGAGAGCAAAAGTCATCTTCCATGGCAAACAACCTGGTCAGGATGAAGGGATGTGTCTGAATCTGCCTCTCTCTTCTTATTGTAGACAAGGTGGAACAATCCAGGCCTGAGTGGAGAGCTGTTCCCGGGTGCCAATGGTTGATATACATTCTACCTTATGAAAGTGTCACAGGAAGTAGGGGAAACCTCCATCTTATGTAACCCTTGGAAGCAACTGTTAGGACAAAGTGGTTGCCAAGGCAGTGACCTCATTCAGTTCCAAAGAATGTGAAATACCTCATTTCCTTGGTGATGGAAATCTCTGAAATTGGTATCCAAGAAGCCAGGCACCCAGAGGCAGTCCCAGTCCCAGGCCCAGTGGGCTCACTTGTTTGGATTTACCAAGGACAGAGTCAGTTTTCTTGGTACCTAATGATGTGAGGATGGCCAAATGCCAGGAGAGCTCTGAAGATGGATTTTTCCTGAGTAAACAGGTAGTGGCTACCCTCTTTTTCCTGACATCTTCACAGAGTTGGTCAAGGAAACAAGATCTGAGAGAAGACAGGCCATTTCGGGGGAACATATTATGGCCCACAGTCAGAGGACACTCCAGATACTCACAGACCTACTTGGGGGAAGTAGGTGCCTTTGTGGGAGTGGGTTTGGGTTTGTTGTTTTGTCTCATGTTCTGAGAAGAGATAGAAATGGCGGTTTGTTTGGTTTGGAGCGGACAGTTTCTAGTAAGTCATTTGACAAGGCGAGTGTTTCTGTTTATGTGTATCACACTGTGTCCGTTGTTGTAGACATTAGAAAAGAGAATGCATTAATGGATGTGTCCTGTCTAGTATAAATCTTCCCATAGTTCATCCTACCCAACTTATGAATGGACTGCAGCTTGTCTTATCGATGTGCAACACCTGCTATCTTTCTAAGTTGTTGTTTTCTTCCTGAATTCTGGCCACTCTCCAGAATAGGCTCAGGGATTTGTGTCCAAAATATGTACCACCTCCAAGCTCTGTGACATGGGCATGTACTGGATAGTTGAAGAGAATGGCGAGCATCTCAGAAAACTCAGATTTCTGTGTGACCAGGAAAGTCTCAGTGCAGAAACCCTGCTTTGGGCCTTTTGCTTACTTATTGTTGTGTTGCACTGAATGTCAGGAAGGTCTTTGCCTCAGGCCACCTCTTTGTGAAGCTTGAAGAAAACAGTTTTCAAATGGAAATGAATGGGCCTCACCTGTGGCTCTTTGTTTAATTGCTTTGGAAAGGGATGTGTCTTTATCAGCCTCTTGGACCTGTGTGTGGCTGTGAATTAGATTCTCAGCACCTGATGGATCTTTAGAATGATCCCATGTTAGCTTCCAAAACCAAAATGGCAAAAAAATATCATTCATTGTGGATGAAGTCTCTTGCCTTCCTCTGTTACGTTCCTGCACTCCAAAAAATGAGAATAGGGATTCTTTGGATCAAATGAGTTCTTAAAGCCCTGCAGAGGTGCTTGTGTTTTCGCATGACTCTAAATCACCTAAAGAATCCAAACCTAAAATCAGTAGGCCTCAAATTGGAGAAACACAGAAGTATTAACGGCAGGCTTATTTGTTCACTCCTGGTTCACAGCAACGGTGTCCAGGCTACCCTGACTTTAGGCAAATGAGGGGCAAATGAGCTGATTTTGGACACTGTCTTGGGATGCGTCCCTCATGGAAACCTCCAGCCAGAGGTTAAGATGATTGACTATATGGAATAAGGTGAGGGCCATGTGGGAGTGTTTTGGTTTTAATGTTGGTCATTTGTGTGGCTTTGGAAAAAATGACTGGGTCCACGTGGGCTTGAACTCTGGTGTGATTCTCCTTAGACACTGGGTTTTGGAACTGAACTCAGAGAAGCATTGCCATGAATTTTGTTGGGATTTTAAGAGGCCACGCATGAAAGTCGCTCTTGGAAACTGAGACCTAGGCCCCGGGTAGATTTCCACAGAGGCCTGGGAATCTCAGCAAGGATATCACATGATTTTATTCTTAAAGAAATGGCAGCCATAATTGAGAGTCAAAACACACATGGACCTCACATTGTTGACCTCAATGGGCCTGGCCTAATGTGACGTTTTGTCCATTCTTTGGGAAGCCTTGCCTGTGACAGTTCTCCAGAGATTTCTTTGAAATGAGCTTCCTAACCATTTAATGTTTGCCTAATGAATTGAAACCCACAGTGCCTCCAACTTAATGCTTGAAAAATGGCTAGATAAATACCATGAAATTTTTGAAATTCCTATGACCAGGTGGCACTGGAGAAACATTGGATGTCCTATTGCTGATCATGAGTATACCAGACAGTGCCTTGATTTACTGAGTTTCATGAAAATGGTGTAGAACAGAGATGCCAGTAATTTGGAGCCTGCTGAGTAGTGGGTCTAGAGCAGTGGTGGAGAGGCGTTTGATAAAACATCCGTGGTAGGACCATGTGGATCTACCATTGGATTCCAAATGGCTTGTAACTGACATGGTGCTGCCAGCAGACCCTTATATGTAAAGGCATCTTGTTATATGGAGAGTTTTAAGAGGAAAATTAAGAATCAGGTTGATATGGACAAGGGGGCAATGGGGCAAGCTGTGAGAGATAGAAGCCTAGTTGGTGCATTCTCTTGCAGACCCTGACCCACCACACGTGACAGAACTCCCTCCAGCACTGTGTCCCAGTTTAGCTGCTAGTATTTCGTGAAACAAATACCAAACTCACAGTGCAGCAGCCTAAACACCACAAAAAGTGGAGGAGGACCAAATGGCTTCACAGTCCACACGGGGAGACGGGGAGACACTTAGTCCCCAGTGGCCTCAGTTTACCTATAAAGAGAGGATTCAGCACTGCTTCATCTTGTTCATTGGAAAATAAGAAACCATGTCCTCCAGGTCACATAGATGCAGACCCAGCTTTGATGGTCTCACTACAAAGGAAGCCAAATCTCATGAAAACAACATATATTTCAAGTGCGGAAGCTCAGAGGCAGTTTCTCAAAAAGTTTTTAGGCCAGCAGAGTCACATGTTTGTGGAGTGTTTACCATGTCCCTTACTTTTGGAAACTCCTAAACCACATCCAAGGTTGTGAACTCCTGAGCATTTTCCATTCCAGATATGTATTCACTGATTTTGTAACTCTTCTCCTCTAATTGTGTCTTACTTGGGGTGAAGGTAATGTCAAGGCATTGTTTTGGATGAGAGCGGGAGGATATTTGTGCAGCATATATTTACATACACATTGGATTCATTTTCCAATTTGTCATTCGAAGTACTGAATCCCTGACACTAACCCATACCTAGTAGACTCAGACTATTCATCCTAATATAATGGGGAAAATTAACCCAACACAATAGAAATACAAGCACTTCAGAGGAGACATGTTCTATAGTTGGACTTGACATTTGCATTACATAAGGTAGGGGTTATACATCTAGTCAAATTTTAATTGAAATATTCTCCATGTGTTTTTAAACTTAACAAATATGTGAATACTTGTTTCCAATTTCTGTAGCCTATTCACACATGTATATTTATATGCATATATAGAATCCTACCAGGTATCACACGTACATTTTTGTAAGGTGGATGTCTTGGCAGATACAAATTGTGAGAAGTGTTCACTCCTCCTAAATGCTGTTGGAAATGAAAATTCAACCTATAAGAGAGCGTCCTAGAAGAACAACATTATACATAAACTCATGCTCAGTAACATAAATATTTTTGCATCTGTGGATGATATATATTTACTGATGAATTTCGATTGGCATATATATTGGTACTTTTTAATGTCTGTGAGTGTTGTGTGTGTGTGTGTGTGTGTGTGTGTAGAGATATAGATATAGATATACTCTCCAAAGTTTTCCAAATATGAAATATATGTGTCTAGTATACACTCTCTAAATTCATTCATGTTCATGTATGTTGACTTATAATCAATTTTTCACAAGATTATAATCAGAAATATTCATCCACCTGAAATACATATTTGTTTCCTAGTACTGACTACTAACTTCAGTGAAGGGTGCATACAAATCCTAATTATTCTACAGTATCTGACCCAGTCTAACATCAATGCAAGTAGACTCCTATGGGACATGATATGTAATTTGTCATTCATTTGTATTCGACACTGGTACATTATTGTTTCTTCAGTTTTTGCACATCATAGGATATACATTTCATCCACAAGTTCACAAATTAATAGGCATTTGTTTCAACATTAATCACTTCTTGCTTCAGAACATATGTATTGTCAAAGTTTCTTGACTGGTCTTTTCATGAGACTTCTTTCCAAAGACATTATTTTGAATTTCCATAATCATTTTGAAGCAAAACTCACACACTCTTCATGATAAACCAAAACACTAATATTTCCATTAGATATATAACTGGTTGGAATGAATGATTGTATATCAATATACAATTTCCTTTTATTTTTCAGATATCAGTTCAATTCATTATTTAAAGTTCAAAAAAGTTATATTATTTATTCACAGTATGGTCTATTCGTGGTTTTTCTCTATGTTCATAGAAACAGGGTACACCTATTTGTACCCCCGATTCTAATTTTACATCTTCAATATATTGCTCCCAGAAATGGTGAAAGAAATACTCATGTCACCTCATTATCACAGTAATATTCTGGACAAAAAATGGAAAGGTCACACTTATGATTGTACCAAAGCCTAAATGGAAAGTGAACATGGATTTCTAAAAACATCCATGTCCAGGTTGCCTAATGCTGTCAATTGTCAATCCTATTGGTGACTACATATTTGTTTTTCCTAATTTATATATTGAAACTCAACCCTGTTGAAAATGTCTAATTCTATCCCTCACTTTATACTTTGCCTGATTTCGTAATGTTTCCATTGATATCTGCTTTTCTACATATTTTCCCCAGTTCACCATAGTGACTGACTCTTCATATGTGCTGACATTTACATTCACTCTATAACCGAAAGTCTATTGCTAAAGAACTTTTGGTCCAAATCCTATACTCACTCGTCTTCCTAAACCTACCGACTATCTTCCTAATCCTACTGAATATCCCGTTGACTGGATGTTCTCTTCTAAATTCAATCATCCAATGTACAAGGTCCTATACCATTGTATATCGAATTATCTGAGACATCTTTGCAGAACATAATTCAAAGCTAAGTATCCCAATCAAGGGCAAAACCCTTCTGGGCTTCAAATCATAAGTAGATTTCGGTTTTCATACTTATATTTCACCTCTATATTCTTGTAAATATTGCAGGTTCCCAATCCCATTATTCATCGCACAGAATCATTCGTCACCAAATCAAACCTGTTTTTAACCCCAAGTATACACTGTTTCCTCAATCATTTTACAAAAGTGCAGGGACAGAGTGGTTCTGACAATACAGAAAAGTTGGGAACCTTCCACCTGATGAGAACCTCAAATGTCCATGCAAAAATGATACCTGGAGAAGTTGTAGGCAGGTATGAAGCACCTGAGAGAGCAAAAGTCATCTTCCATGGCAAACAACCTGGTCAGGATGAAGGGATGTGTCTGAATCTGCCTCTCTCTTCTTATTGTAGACAAGGTGGAACAATCCAGGCCTGAGTGGAGAGCTGTTCCCGGGTGCCAATGGTTGATATACATTCTACCATATGAAAGTGTCACAGGAAGTAGGGGCAACCTCCATGTTATGTTACCCTTGGAAGCAACTGTTAGGACAAAGTGGTTGCCAAGGCAGTGACCTCATTCAGTTCCAAAGAATGTGAAATACCTCATTTCCTTGGTGATGGAAATCTCTGAAATTGGTATCCAAGAAGCCAGGCACCCAGAGGCAGTCCCAGTCCCAGGCCCAGTGGGCTCACTTGTTTGGATTTACCAAGGACAGAGTCAGTTTTCTTGGTACCTAATGATGTGAGGATGGCCAAATGCCAGGAGAGCTCTGAAGATGGACCTTTCCTGAGTAAACAGGTAGTGGCTACCCTCTTTTTCCTGACATCTTCACAGAGTTGGTCAAGGAAACAAGATCTGAGAGAAGACAGGCCATTTCGGGGGAACATATTATGGCCCACAGTCAGAGGACACTCCAGATACTCACAGACCTACTTGGGGGAAGTAGGTGCCTTTGTGGGAGTGGGTTTGGGTTTGTTGTTTTGTCTCATGTTCTGAGAAGAGATAGAAATGGCGGTTTGTTTGGTTTGGAGCGGACAGTTTCTAGTAAGTCATTTGACAAGGCGAGTGTTTCTGTTTATGTGTATCCCACTGTGTCCGTTGTTGTAGACATTAGAAAAGAGAATGCATTAATGGATGTGTCCTGTCTAGTATAAATCTTCCCATAATTCATCCTACCCAACTTATGAATGGACTGCAGCTTGTCTTATCGATGTGCAACACCTGCTATCTTTCTAAGTTGTTGTTTTCTTCCTGAATTCTGGCCACTCTCCAGAATAGGCTCAGGGATTTGTGTCCAAAATATGTACCACCTCCAAGCTCTGTGACATGGGCATGTACTGGATAGTTGAAGAGAATGGCGAGCATCTCAGAAAACTCAGATTTCTGTGTGACCAGGAAAGTCTCAGTGCAGAAACCCTGCTTTGGGCCTTTTGCTTACTTATTGTTGTGTTGCACTGAATGTCAGGAAGGTCTTTGCCTCAGGCCACCTCTTTGTGAAGCTTGAAGAAAACAGTTTTCAAATGGAAATGAATGGGCCTCACCTGTGGCTCTTTGTTTAATTGCTTTGGAAAGGGATGTGTCTTTATCAGCCTCTTGGACCTGTGTGTGGCTGTGAATTAGATTCTCAGCACCTGATGGATCTTTAGAATGATCCCATGTTAGCTTCCAAAACCAAAATGGCAAAAAAATATCATTCATTGTGGATGAAGTCTCTTGCCTTCCTCTGTTACGTTCCTGCACTCCAAAAAATGAGAATAGGGATTCTTTGGATCAAATGAGTTCTTAAAGCCCTGCAGAGGTGCTTGTGTTTTCGCATGACTCTAAATCACCTAAAGAATCCAAACCTAAAATCAGTAGGCCTCAAATTGGAGAAACACAGAAGTATTAACGGCAGGCTTATTTGTTCACTCATGGTTCACAGCAACGGTGTCCAGGCTACCCTGACTTTAGGCAAATGAGGGGCAAATGAGCTGATTTTGGACACTGTCTTGGGATGCATCCCTCATGGAAACCTCCAGCCAGAGGTTAAGATGATTGACTATATGGAATAAGGTGAGGGCCATGTGGGAGTGTTTTGGTTTTAATGTTGGTCATTTGTGTGGCTTTGGAAAAAATGACTGGGTCCACGTGGGCTTGAACTCTGGTGTGATTCTCCTTAGACACTGGGTTTTGGAACTGAACTCAGAGAAGCATTGCCATGAATTTTGTTGGGATTTTAAGAGGCCACGCATGAAAGTCGCTCTTGGAAACTGAGACCTAGGCCCCGGGTAGATTTCCACAGAGGCCTGGGAATCTCAGCAAGGATATCACATGATTTTATTCTTAAAGAAATGGCAGCCATAATTGAGAGTCAAAACACACATGGACCTCACATTGTTGACCTCAATGGGCCTGGCCTAATGTGACGTTTTGTCCATTCTTTGGGAAGCCTTGCCTGTGACAGTTCTCCAGAGATTTCTTTGAAATGAGCTTCCTAACCATTTAATGTTTGCCTAATGAATTGAAACCCACAGTGCCTCCAACTTAATGCTTGAAAAATGGCTAGATAAATACCATGAAATTTTTGAAATTCCTATGACCAGGTGGCACTGGAGAAACATTGGATGTCCTATTGCTGATCATGAGTATACCAGACAGTGCCTTGATTTACTGAGTTTCATGAAAATGGTGTAGAACAGAGATGCCAGTAATTTGGAGCCTGCTGAGTAGTGGGTCTAGAGCAGTGGTGGAGAGGCGTTTGATAAAACATCCGTGGTAGGACCATGTGGATCTACCATTGGATTCCAAATGGCTTGTAACTGACATGGTGCTGCCAGCAGACCCTTATATGTAAAGGCATCTTGTTATATGGAGAGTTTTAAGAGGAAAATTAAGAATCAGGTTGATATGGACAAGGGGGCAATGGGGCAAGCTGTGAGAGATAGAAGCCTAGTTGGTGCATTCTCTTGCAGACCCTGACCCACCACACGTGACAGAACTCCCTCCAGCACTGTGTCCCAGTTTAGCTGCTAGTATTTCGTGAAACAAATACCAAACTCACAGTGCAGCAGCCTAAACACCACAAAAAGTGGAGGAGGACCAAATGGCTTCACAGTCCACACGGGGAGACGGGGAGACACTTAGTCCCCAGTGGCCTCAGTTTACCTATAAAGAGAGGATTCAGCACTGCTTCATCTTGTTCATTGGAAAATAAGAAACCATGTCCTCCAGGTCACATAGATGCAGACCCAGCTTTGATGGTCTCACTACAAAGGAAGCCAAATCTCATGAAAACAACATATATTTCAAGTGCGGAAGCTCAGAGGCAGTTTCTCAAAAAGTTTTTAGGCCAGCAGAGTCACATGTTTGTGGAGTGTTTACCATGTCCCTTACTTTTGGAAACTCCTAAACCACATCCAAGGTTGTGAACTCCTGAGCATTTTCCATTCCAGATATGTATTCACTGATTTTGTAACTCTTCTCCTCTAATTGTGTCTTACTTGGGGTGAAGGTAATGTCAAGGCATTGTTTTGGATGAGAGCGGGAGGATATTTGTGCAGCATATATTTACATACACATTGGATTCATTTTCCAATTTGTCATTCGAAGTACTGAATCCCTGACACTAACCCATACCTAGTAGACTCAGACTATTCATCCTAATATAATGGGGAAAATTAACCCAACACAATAGAAATACAAGCACTTCAGAGGAGACATGTTCTATAGTTGGACTTGACATTTGCATTACATAAGGTAGGGGTTATACATCTAGTCAAATTTTAATTGAAATATTCTCCATGTGTTTTTAAACTTAACAAATATGTGAATACTTGTTTCCAATTTCTGTAGCCTATTCACACATGTATATTTATATGCATATATAGAATCCTACCAGGTATCACACGTACATTTTTGTAAGGTGGATGTCTTGGCAGATACAAATTGTGAGAAGTGTTCACTCCTCCTAAATGCTGTTGGAAATGAAAATTCAACCTATAAGAGAGCGTCCTAGAAGAACAACATTATACATAAACTCATGCTCAGTAACATAAATATTTTTGCATCTGTGGATGATATATATTTACTGATGAATTTCGATTGGCATATATATTGGTACTTTTTAATGTCTGTGAGTGTTGTGTGTGTGTGTGTGTGTGTGTGTGTAGAGATATAGATATAGATATACTCTCCAAAGTTTTCCAAATATGAAATATATGTGTCTAGTATACACTCTCTAAATTCATTCATGTTCATGTATGTTGACTTATAATCAATTTTTCACAAGATTATAATCAGAAATATTCATCCACCTGAAATACATATTTGTTTCCTAGTACTGACTACTAACTTCAGTGAAGGGTGCATACAAATCCTAATTATTCTACAGTATCTGACCCAGTCTAACATCAATGCAAGTAGACTCCTATGGGACATGATATGTAATTTGTCATTCATTTGTATTCGACACTGGTACATTATTGTTTCTTCAGTTTTTGCACATCATAGGATATACATTTCATCCACAAGTTCACAAATTAATAGGCATTTGTTTCAACATTAATCACTTCTTGCTTCAGAACATATGTATTGTCAAAGTTTCTTGACTGGTCTTTTCATGAGACTTCTTTCCAAAGACATTATTTTGAATTTCCATAATCATTTTGAAGCAAAACTCACACACTCTTCATGATAAACCAAAACACTAATATTTCCATTAGATATATAACTGGTTGGAATGAATGATTGTATATCAATATACAATTTCCTTTTATTTTTCAGATATCAGTTCAATTCATTATTTAAAGTTCAAAAAAGTTATATTATTTATTCACAGTATGGTCTATTCGTGGTTTTTCTCTATGTTCATAGAAACAGGGTACACCTATTTGTACCCCCGATTCTAATTTTACATCTTCAATATATTGCTCCCAGAAATGGTGAAAGAAATACTCATGTCACCTCATTATCACAGTAATATTCTGGACAAAAAATGGAAAGGTCACACTTATGATTGTACCAAAGCCTAAATGGAAAGTGAACATGGATTTCTAAAAACATCCATGTCCAGGTTGCCTAATGCTGTCAATTGTCAATCCTATTGGTGACTACATATTTGTTTTTCCTAATTTATATATTGAAACTCAACCCTGTTGAAAATGTCTAATTCTATCCCTCACTTTATACTTTGCCTGATTTCGTAATGTTTCCATTGATATCTGCTTTTCTACATATTTTCCCCAGTTCACCATAGTGACTGACTCTTCATATGTGCTGACATTTACATTCACTCTATAACCGAAAGTCTATTGCTAAAGAACTTTTGGTCCAAATCCTATACTCACTCGTCTTCCTAAACCTACCGACTATCTTCCTAATCCTACTGAATATCCCGTTGACTGGATGTTCTCTTCTAAATTCAATCATCCAATGTACAAGGTCCTATACCATTGTATATCGAATTATCTGAGACATCTTTGCAGAACATAATTCAAAGCTAAGTATCCCAATCAAGGGCAAAACCCTTCTGGGCTTCAAATCATAAGTAGATTTCGGTTTTCATACTTATATTTCACCTCTATATTCTTGTAAATATTGCAGGTTCCCAATCCCATTATTCATCGCACAGAATCATTCGTCACCAAATCAAACCTGTTTTTAACCCCAAGTATACACTGTTTCCTCAATCATTTTACAGAAGTGCAGGGACAGAGTGGTTCTGACAATACAGAAAAGTTGGGAACCTTCCACCTGATGAGAACCTCAAATGTCCATGCAAAAATGATACCTGGAGAAGTTGTAGGCAGGTATGAAGCACCTGAGAGAGCAAAAGTCATCTTCCATGGCAAACAACCTGGTCAGGATGAAGGGATGTGTCTGAATCTGCCTCTCTCTTCTTATTGTAGACAAGGTGGAACAATCCAGGCCTGAGTGGAGAGCTGTTCCCGGGTGCCAATGGTTGATATACATTCTACCATATGAAAGTGTCACAGGAAGTAGGGGCAACCTCCATGTTATGTTACCCTTGGAAGCAACTGTTAGGACAAAGTGGTTGCCAAGGCAGTGACCTCATTCAGTTCCAAAGAATGTGAAATACCTCATTTCCTTGGTGATGGAAATCTCTGAAATTGGTATCCAAGAAGCCAGGCACCCAGAGGCAGTCCCAGTCCCAGGCCCAGTGGGCTCACTTGTTTGGATTTACCAAGGACAGAGTCAGTTTTCTTGGTACCTAATGATGTGAGGATGGCCAAATGCCAGGAGAGCTCTGAAGATGGACCTTTCCTGAGTAAACAGGTAGTGGCTACCCTCTTTTTCCTGACATCTTCACAGAGTTGGTCAAGGAAACAAGATCTGAGAGAAGACAGGCCATTTCGGGGGAACATATTATGGCCCACAGTCAGAGGACACTCCAGATACTCACAGACCTACTTGGGGGAAGTAGGTGCCTTTGTGGGAGTGGGTTTGGGTTTGTTGTTTTGTCTCATGTTCTGAGAAGAGATAGAAATGGCGGTTTGTTTGGTTTGGAGCAGACAGTTTCTAGTAAGTCATTTGACAAGGCGAGTGTTTCTGTTTATGTGTATCCCACTGTGTCCGTTGTTGTAGACATTAGAAAAGAGAATGCATTAATGGATGTGTCCTGTCTAGTATAAATCTTCCCATAATTCATCCTACCCAACTTATGAATGGACTGCAGCTTGTCTTATCGATGTGCAACACCTGCTATCTTTCTAAGTTGTTGTTTTCTTCCTGAATTCTGGCCACTCTCCAGAATAGGCTCAGGGATTTGTGTCCAAAATATGTACCACCTCCAAGCTCTGTGACATGGGCATGTACTGGATAGTTGAAGAGAATGGCGAGCATCTCAGAAAACTCAGATTTCTGTGTGACCAGGAAAGTCTCAGTGCAGAAACCCTGCTTTGGGCCTTTTGCTTACTTATTGTTGTGTTGCACTGAATGTCAGGAAGGTCTTTGCCTCAGGCCACCTCTTTGTGAAGCTTGAAGAAAACAGTTTTCAAATGGAAATGAATGGGCCTCACCTGTGGCTCTTTGTTTAATTGCTTTGGAAAGGGATGTGTCTTTATCAGCCTCTTGGACCTGTGTGTGGCTGTGAATTAGATTCTCAGCACCTGATGGATCTTTAGAATGATCCCATGTTAGCTTCCAAAACCAAAATGGCAAAAAAATATCATTCATTGTGGATGAAGTCTCTTGCCTTCCTCTGTTACGTTCCTGCACTCCAAAAAATGAGAATAGGGATTCTTTGGATCAAATGAGTTCTTAAAGCCCTGCAGAGGTGCTTGTGTTTTCGCATGACTCTAAATCACCTAAAGAATCCAAACCTAAAATCAGTAGGCCTCAAATTGGAGAAACACAGAAGTATTAACGGCAGGCTTATTTGTTCACTCCTGGTTCACAGCAACGGTGTCCAGGCTACCCTGACTTTAGGCAAATGAGGGGCAAATGAGCTGATTTTGGACACTGTCTTGGGATGCGTCCCTCATGGAAACCTCCAGCCAGAGGTTAAGATGATTGACTATATGGAATAAGGTGAGGGCCATGTGGGAGTGTTTTGGTTTTAATGTTGGTCATTTGTGTGGCTTTGGAAAAAATGACTGGGTCCACGTGGGCTTGAACTCTGGTGTGATTCTCCTTAGACACTGGGTTTTGGAACTGAACTCAGAGAAGCATTGCCATGAATTTTGTTGGGATTTTAAGAGGCCACGCATGAAAGTCGCTCTTGGAAACTGAGACCTAGGCCCCGGGTAGATTTCCACAGAGGCCTGGGAATCTCAGCAAGGATATCACATGATTTTATTCTTAAAGAAATGGCAGCCATAATTGAGAGTCAAAACACACATGGACCTCACATTGTTGACCGCAATGGGCCTGGCCTAATGTGACGTTTTGTCCATTCTTTGGGAAGCCTTGCCTGTGACAGTTCTCCAGAGATTTCACTGAAATGAGCTTCCTCACTATTTAAGGTTTGCCTAATGAATTGAAACCCACAGTGCCTCCAACTTCATGCTTGAAAAATGGCTAAATAAATACCATGAAATTTTTGAAATTCCTATGACCAGGTGGCACTGGAGAAACATTGGATGTCCTGTTGCTGATCATGAGTATACCAGACAGTGCCTTGATTTACTGAGTTTCATGAAAATGGTGTAGAACAGAGATGCCAGTAATTTGGAGCCTGCTGAATAGTGGGTCTAGAGCAGTGGTGGGGAGGCGTTTGTAAAACATCCGTGGTAGGACCATGTGGATCTACCATTGGATTCCAAATGGCTTGTAACTGACATGGTGCTGCCAGCAGACCCTTATATGTAAAGGCATCTTGTTATATGGAGAGTTTTAAGAGGAAAATTCAGAATCAGGTTGATATGGACAAGGGGGCAATGGGGCAAGCTGTGAGAGATAGAAGCCTAGTTAATGCATTCTCTTGCAGACCCTGACCCACCACACGTGACAGAACTCCCTCCAGCACTGTGTCCCAGTTTAGCTGCTAGTATCTCGTGAAACAAATACCAAACTCACAGTGCAGCAGCCTAAACACCACAAAAAGTGGAGGAGGACCAAATGGGTTCACAGTCCACACGGGGAGACGAGGAGACACTTAGTCCACAGTGGCCTCAGTTTACCTATAAAGAGAGGATTCAGCACTGCTTCATCTTGTTCATTGGAAAATAAGAAACCATGTCGTCCAGGTAACAAAGATGCAGACCCAGCTTTGATGGTCTCACTACAAAGGAAGCCAAATCTCATGAAAACAACATATATTTCAAGTGCGGAAGCTCAGAGGCAGTTTCTCAAAAAGTTTTTAGGCCAGCAGAGTTACATGTTTGTGGAGTGTTTACCATGTCCCTTACTTTTGGAAACTCCTAAACCACCTCCAAGGTTGTGAACTCCTGAGCATTTTCCATTCCAGATATGTATTCACTGATTGTGTAACTCTTCTCCTCTAATTGTGTCTTACTTGGGGTGAAGGTAATGTCAAGGCATTGTTTTGGATGAGAGCGGGAGGATATTTGTGCAGCATATATTTACATACACATTGGATTCATTTTCCAATTTTTCATTCGAAGTACTGAATCCCTGACACTAACCCATACCTAGTAGACTCAGACTATTCATCCTAATATAATGGGGAAAATTAACCCAACACAATAGAAATACAAGCACTTCAGAGGAGACATGTTCTATAGTTGGACTTGACATTTGCATTATATAAGGTAGGAGTTATACATCTAGTCAAATTTTAATTGAAATATTCTCCATGTGTTTTTAAACTTAACAAATATGTGAATACTTGTTTCCAATTTCTGTAGCCTATTCACACATGTATATTTATATGCATATATAGAATCCTACCAGGTATCACACGTACATTTTTGTAAGGTGGATGTCTTGGCAGATACAAATTGTGAGAAGTGTTCACTCCTCCTAAATGCTGTTGGAAATGAAAATTCAACCTATAAGAGAGCATCCTAGAAGAACAACATTATACATAAACTCATGTTCAGTACCATAAATATTTTTGCATCTGTGGATGATATATATTTACTGATGAATTTCGATTGGCATTTATATTGGTACTTTTTAATGTCTGTGAGTGTTGTGTGTGTGTGTGTGTGTGTGTGTGTGTGTATAGATATAGATATAGATATACTCTCCAAAGTTTTCCAAATTTGAAATATATGTGTCTAGTATACACTCTCTAAATTCATTCATGTTCATGTATGTTGACTTATAATCAACTTTTCACAAGATTATAATCAGAAATATTCATCCACCTGAAATACATATTTGTTTCCTAGTACTGACTACTAACTTCAGTGAAGGGTGCATACAAATCCTAATTATTCTACAGTATCTGACCCAGTCTAACATCAATGCAAGTAGACTCCTATGGGACATGATATGTAATTTGTCATTCATTTGTATTCAACACTGGTACATTATTGTTTCTTCAGTTTTTGCACATCATAGGATATACATTTCATCCACAAGTTCACAAATTAATAGGAATTTGTTTCAACATTAATCACTTCTTGCTTCAGAACACATGTATTGTCAGGGTTTCTTGACTGGTCTTTTCATGAGACTTCTTTCCAAACACATTATTTTGAATTTCCATAATCATTTTGAAGCAAAACTCACACACTCTTCATGATAAACCAAAACACTAATATTTCCATTAGATATATAACTGGTTGGAATGAAAGATTGTATATCAATATACAATTTCCTTTTATTTTTCAGATATCAGTTCAATTCATTATTTAAAGTTCAAAAAAGTTATATTATTTATTCACAGTATGGTCTATTCGTGGTTTTTCTCTATGTTCATAGAAACAGGGTACACCTATTTGTACCCCCGATTCTAATTTTACATCTTCAATATATTGCTCCCAGAAATGGTGAAAGAAATACTCATGTCACCTCATTATCACAGTAATATTCTGGACAAAAAATGGAAAGGTCACACTTATGATTGTACCAAAGACTAAATGGAAAGTGAACATGGATTTCTAAAAACATCCATGTCCAGGTTGCCTAATGCTGTCAATTGTAACTCCTATTGGTGACTACATGTTTGTTTTTTCCTAATTTATATATTGAAACTCAACCCTGTTGAAAATGTCTAATACTATCCCTCACTTTATACTTTGCCTGATTTCATAATGTTTCCATTGATATCTGCTTTTCCACATATTTTCCCCAGTTCAACATAGTGTCTGACTCTTCATATGTGCTGACATTTACATTCACTCTATAACCAAAAGTCTACTGCTAAAGAACTTTTGTTCCAAATCCTATACTCACTCGTCTTCCTAAACCTACCGACTATCTTCCTAATCCTACTGAATTTCCCTTTTTGACCGGATGTTCTCTTCTAAATTCAATCATCCAATGTACAAGGTCCTATGCCATTGTATATCAAATTATCTGAGACATCTTTGCAGAACATAATTCAAAGCTAAGTATCCCAATCAAGGGCAAAACCCTTCTGGGCTTCAAAGCATACCTAGATTTCTTTTTTCATACGTATATTTCACCTCTATATTTTTGTAAATATTGCAGATTCCCAATCCCATTATTCATCGCACAGAATCATTCGTCACCAAATCAAACCTGTTTTTAACCCCAAGTATACACTGTTCCCTCAATCATTTTACAGAAGAGCAGGGACAGAGGGGTTCTTACAATACAGGAAAGTTGGGGATCTTCCACCAGATGAGAACCTCAAATGTCCATGCACAAATGATACCTGGAGAAGTTGTAGGCAGGTATGAAGCACCTGAGAGAGCAAAAGTCATCTTCCATGGCAAACAACCTGGTCAGGATGAAGGGATGTGTCTGAATCTGCCTCTCTCTTCTTATTGTAGACAAGGTGGAACAATCCAGGCCTGAGTGGAGAGCTGTTCCCGGGTGCCAATGGTTGATATACATTCTACCTTATGAAAGTGTCACAGGAAGTAGGGGAAACCTCCATCTTATGTAACCCTTGGAAGCAACTGTTAGGACAAAGTGGTTGCCAAGGCAGTGACCTCATTCAGTTCCAAAGAATGTGACATACCTCATTTCCTTGGTGATGGAACTCTCTGAACTTGGTATCCAAGAAGCCAGGCACCCAGAGGCAGTCCCAGTCCCAGGCCCAGTGGGCTCACTTGTTTGGATTTACCAAGGACAGAGTCAGTTTTCTTGGTACCTAATGATGTGAGGATGGCCAAATGCCAGGAGAGCTCTGAAGATGGACCTTTCCTGAGAAAACAGGTAGTGGCTAACCACTTTTTCCTGACATCTTCACAGAGTTGGTCAAGGAAACAAGATCTGAGAGAAGACAGGCCATTTCGGGGGAACATAGTATGGCCCACCAGTCAGAGGACACTCCGGATAGTCACAGACCTACTTGGGGGAAGGAGGTGCCTTTGTGGGAGTGGGTGTGGGTTTGTTGTATTGTCTCATGTTCTGAGAATAGATCGAAAAGGCGGTTTTTTTGGTTTGGAGCAGACAGTTTCTAGTAAGTCATTTGACAAGGCGAGTGTTTCTGTTTATGTGTATACCACTGTGTCCATTGTTGTAGACATTAGAAAAGAGAATGCATTAATGGATGTGTCCTGTCTAGTATAAATCTTCCCTATAATTCATCCTGCCCAATATATGAATGGACTGCAGCTTGTCTTATCGATGTGCAACACCTGCTATCATTTTAAGTTGTTGTTTTCTTCCTGAATTCTGGCCACTCTCCAGAATGGGCTCAGGGATTTGTGTCCAAAATATGTACCACCTCCAAGCTCTGTGACATGGCCATGTAAAGGATAGTTGAAGAGAATGGCGAGCATCTCAGAAAACTCAGATATCAGTGTGACCAGGAAAGTCTCAGTGCAGAAACACTGCTTTGGGCTTTTTGCTTACTTATTGTTGTGTTGCACTGAATGTCAGGAAGGTCTTTGCCTCAGGCCAGCCCTTTGTGAAGCCTGAAGAAAACAGTTTTCAAATAGAAATGAATGGGCCTCACCTGTGGTTCTTTGCTTAATTGCTTTGGAAAGGGATGTGTCTTTATCAGCCTCTTGGTCCTGTGTGTGGCTGTGACTTAGATTCTCAGCACCTGATGGATCTTAAGAATGATCCCATGTTAGCTTCCAAAACCAAATTGGCAAAAAATATCATTCACTGTGGATGAAGACTCTTGCCTTCCTCTGTTAGGTTCCTGCACTCGAACAAATATGAATAGGGATTCTGTGAGTCAAATGAGTTCTTCAAAGCCCTGCAGAGGTGCTTGTGTTTTCGCATGACTCTAAATCACCTAAAGAATCGATACCTAAAATTAGTAGCCCTCAAATTGGAGAAACATAGAAGTATTAACGGCAGGCTTATTTGTTCACTCCTGGTTCACAGCAACGGTGTCCAGGCTACCCTGACTTTAGGCAAATGAGGGGCAAACGAGCTGATTTTGGACACTGTCTTGGGCTGCACCCCTCATGGAAACCTCCAGCCAGAGTTTAAGATGATTGACTATATGGAATAAGGTCAGGGCCATGTGGGAGTGTTTTGGTTTTAATGTTGGTCATTTGTGTGGCATTGGAAAAAATGACTGGGTCCACGTGGGCTTGAACTCTGGTTTGATTCCCCTTAAACACTGGGTTTTGGAACTGAACTCAGAGAAGCATTGCTATGAATTTTGTTGGGATTTTAAGAGGCCACGCATGAAAGTCGCTCTTGGAAACTGAGACCTAGGCCCCGGGTAGATTTCCACAGAGGCCTGGGAATCCCAGCAAGGATATCACATGATTTTGTTCTTAAAGAAATGGCATCCATAGTTGAGAGTCAAAACACACATGCACCTCACATTGTAGACCTCAATGGGCCTGGCCTAATGTGACCTTTTGTCCATTCTTTGGGAAGCCTTGCCTGTGAGATTTCTCCAGAGATTTCATTGAAATGAGCTTCCTCACCATTTAATGTTTGCTGAATGAATTGAAACCCACAGTGCCTCCAACTTCATGCTTGAAAAAAGGCTAGATAAATACCATGAAATTTTTGAAATTCCTATGACCAGGTGGCACTGGAGAAACATTGGATGTCCTATTGCTGATCATGAGTATACCAGACAGTGCCTTGATTTACTGAGTTTCATGAAAATGGTGTAGAACAGAGATGCCAGTAAGTTGGAGCCTGCTGAGTAGTGGGTCTAGAGCAGTGCTGGGAGGCGTTTGGTAAAACATCCGTGATAGGACCATGTGGATCTACCATTGGATTCCAAATGGCTTGTAACTGACATGGTGCTGCCAGCAGACCCTTATATGTAAAGGTATCTTGTTATATGGAGAGTTTTAAGAGGAAAATTAAGAATCAGGTTTATATGGACAAGGGGGCAATGGGGCAAGCTGTGAGAGATAGAAGCCTAGTTAATGCATTCTCTTGCAGACCCTGACCCACCACACGTGACAGAACTCCCTCCAGCACTGTGTCCCAGTTTAGCTGCTAGTAATTCGTGAAACAAATACCAAACTCACAGTGCAGCAGCCTAAACACCACAAAAAGTGGAGGAGGACAAAATGGCTTCACAGTCCACATGGGGAGACGGGGAGACACTTAGTCCCCAGTGGCCTCAGTTTACCTATAAAGAGAGGATTCAGCACTGCTTCATCTTGTTCATTGGAAAATAAGAAACCATGTCCTCCAGGTCACATAGATGCAGACCCAGCTTTGATGGTCTCACTACAAAGGAAGCCAAATCTCATGAAAACAACATATATTTCAAGTGCGGAAGCTCAGAGGCAGTTTCTCAAAAAGTTTTTAGTCCAGCAGAGTTACATGTTTGTGGAGTGTTTACCATGTCCCTTACTTTTGGAAACTCCTAAACCACCTCCAAGGTTGTGAACTCCTGAGCATTTTCCATTCCAGATATGTATTCACTGATTGTGTAACTCTTCTCCTCTAATTGTGTCTTACTTGGGGTGAAGGTAATGTCAAGGCATTGTTTTGGATGAGAGCGGGAGGATATTTGTGCAGCATATATTTACATACACATTGGATTCATTTTCCAATTTTTCATTCGAAGTACTGAATCCCTGACACTAACCCATACCTAGTAGACTCAGACTATTCATCCTAATATAATGGGGAAAATTAACCCAACACAATAGAAATACAAGCACTTCAGAGGAGACATGTTCTATAGTTGGACTTGACATTTGCATTATATAAGGTAGGAGTTATACATCTAGTCAAATTTTAATTGAAATATTCTCCATGTGTTTTTAAACTTAACAAATATGTGAATACTTGTTTCCAATTTCTGTAGCCTATTCACACATGTATATTTATATGCATATATAGAATCCTACCAGGTATCACACGTACATTTTTGTAAGGTGGATGTCTTGGCAGATACAAATTGTGAGAAGTGTTCACTCCTCCTAAATGCTATTGGAAATGAAAATTCAACCTATAAGAGAGCGTCCTATTAGAAAAACATTATATATAAACTCATGTTCAGTAAAATAAATATTTTTTGCATTTGTGGATGATATATATTTACTGATGAATTTCGATTGGCATTTATATTGGTACTTTTTAATGTCTGTGAGTGTTGTGTGTGTGTGTGTGTGTGTGCGTGGGTGTATATATATATATATATAGAGATATATAGATATATATAGATATAGATATAGATATAGATATATAGATATCAATATAGATATGTTCTCCAAATTTTTCAAAGTATGAAATATATGTGTCTTATTTTGCACTTCCTAAATTTTTCATATTCATGAATGTGGATTTATAATTATCTTTTCACAAGATTATTCTCAGAAACATTCATATACCCTACGAGACTCTTACCACTAATACTAATATAATGGAGAAAAAGAACCCAAACAGAATAGATACAAGCATTTCAGAAGAGACATGGTGTATAGTTGGATTTGCCTTTTGCATAATATAAGGTAGGAGTTATAAATCTATTCAATTTATTGAAATAATTTTCCATGTGATATTTTTTTTGACACAACACAAAATTTAATCTTTGAAAAATAAATAAAATTGACACTTCCTTAACCAAGCTAATGAAGAAAAAAAAACCTCAAATTACTAAAATAAAGGATCATAAAGGAACTTTTACAGAGTACACAACTAAAATACAGAGAATAATTGAAAACTAATTTGAAAATTTATAGTCTAATAAATTAAAATACCATGATGACATCAATAAAATTTTAGAGATATACCCAAACTTAATTAGTAGGACGTGAACAATTTAAACAAATCAATTTCAAGCAATGAAATAGAAGTTGCTGTCAACAGCCTACCAATCAAGCAAAGCCCAGGAACAGACAGATTCTCAGCCATGTTCTACAAGACCTTCAAAGAAGCATTCATCACAATACTCCTCAAATTATTCCATAAAATAGAAAAGGATGGAACTCCTCCAAACTCATTCCATGAGGCTATTATCACTCACATACCAAAATCAGACAAAGACACATCAAGGAAAGAAATCTTCAGAGCAATATTCCTGACAAAGATATATACAAAAATTCTCAATAAAATTCTTTTTTTAAGCCAAAGTTAATCAAAAGGGATAAAGAGGGACACTACACACTATTCCATGTGTTTTTAAAGTTAAGAAATATATGAATTCCTGTCTCCCTTTCTCTGTAGCCTATTAAGCACATGTATTTTTATATGCACAAATAGAATCCTACCTGGTTTCACACGTACATTCTTGTAAGGTGGCTGACTTGGCAGATACTATTTGTGAGAAGAGATCACTCCTCCTAAACGCTGTTGGTACAGAAAATTCAACCCATGGGTGAGCTTCCTAGATGAACAACATTATACATACATCCATGTTCAGTAAAATGAATATTTTGGGATATGCGGATGAGTTATTTTTCATGATGAATTTCGATTGACATATATATTGCGACATTATAATGTGTGTGTGTTTGTCTCTCTCTCTCTCTCTCTCTCTCTCTCTCTCTCTATATATATATATATATATATATATATATGTATATATATATATATATAGTCTCCAGATTTTCCAAAATATGAAATATATGTCTTCTTATACACCACCTGAATTCATTCATATTCATATATGTGGATTTATAATCAACTTTTAACAAGTTTATTCTCAGAAATATACATCCACTGAAATACATATTTGTTTCCTAGTACTGAAAACTAAATTCAGGGAAGGGTTCTTACAAATCCTAATATTTCTAGACTAACTGACCAAGTTTAACATCAATGCAAATACATTCCTATTGGATATGATGTGTTTTTCAAAGTTCATTTTTATTCAAACTTGGTACGTTATTATTTATTCAGTTTATGGACATCATAAAATATATCCTTTCATTCACAAGTTCACAAATTTATAAATATTTGGTTTACTTTCAATCACTTCCTCCTTCGGAACACATATATTCCTCTATGTTTCTTGACTGGTCTTTTCACTAGACTTCTTTCTAAACACATTACTTTCGATTCCATTATCATTTTTGAAGCAAAACTCACACACTATTCATGATAAACGGTAACCCTAATAATACCATTAGATATATAACTTGTTGGAATGAATGTACATATATCAATATATGATTTCGTCTATATTTTCAGATATTAAAACAATCCATTATGTAAATTTGGAACCAGTCACATAATTTTTTCACAGTATGGTCTATTAATGCATCATCTCTATATTCATCAACACAGGGTAAACCTCTTAGTATCCCCAGTACTAATTTATATGTTTTCAAAATATTGCTCCCAGAAAAGGTGGAAGAAATACTCATGTCACCTGATCTACATATACATATTTTCACAGTAATATTCTGGACACAAAATGCAAAGGTCACCATTATGATTGCAATAAAGCCTCAATGGAATGTGAACATGGATTACTAAAAACATCCATGTCCAGTTTGCCTAATGCTCTCAAATGTCAATCCAATTGGTGACTACATTTTTGTTTCTTTTTAAGATTATGTATTCAACCTCAACCCTGTTGAAAATGTCAAATCTTATCACTCACGTTATACTTTGCCTGATTTCCTAATGTCTCTATTGATGTCTGCCTTCCTACATATTTTTCCCAGTTCATCATTGTGCCCAACTTTTCACATATGGTGCCATTTATATTCACTCTCTAACCGAAACCTATTGCTAAAGAAATTTGGTCCAAATCCTAGACTCACTCTTCCTCCTAAACCTACTGACTATCTTTCTAATCCTACACACTATCCCTTTTTCACTGGATGTTCTCTTCTACATTCAATCATCTGAGGTACAGGGTCTTATGCCATTGTATATCGATTTGCATCGACCTCGGTGCAAAACATTACTCAAGCTAAGGATCCCAATCAAGAGCCCAAATCCTTCTGGGCTTCAAATATTACCTAGATTTCTGTTTTCATACTTATATTTTACCTCTATATTCTTATAAATATTGCTGGTTCCCAATACCATTATTCATGCAGCAGAATGATTCCTAAGCCAAATGGAACCCTAACCATACAATGTTCCCTCAATCTCACTTTACAGAAGAGCAGGGATAAAGTTGATATTACAATACAGGAAGTTAGGAGATCTTCCACCTGCTGAGTACCTCAAAATCCATGCAGAAATAATCCCTGGAGAAGATGTAGGCAGCTATGAAAGACCTGAGAGAACAAAAGTCATATTCCATGGCAAACAACATGGTCAGGATGAAAGGATGTGTCTGAGTCAGCCTCTCTATTCTTAATGCAGGGAAGATGGACCAAAGCAGGCCTGTGTGGAGAGCTGTTCCCAGGTGACTATGGTTTCTATACCATTCTAACATGTGAAAGTATCACAGGAAGTAGGGCAGCCTCCATGTCAGGAGACACTAGGATGCAACTGTTAGGACAAAGTAGTGGCCAAGACAGGGACCTCATTTATTTCCTGAAGGTAGTGACCTCACCTCATTTCCTTGGCGATGAAACTCTCTGAATTTTGTGATCCAGGAAGACAGGCACCAGAGCCAGTCCAAGTCCCAGTCGCAGTGGGCTCACTTGTTTGGATTTACTAAGGACAGAGTCAGTCTTTCTTGGTACCTACTGATGTAAGGGTTGCCAAATACTAAGAAAGCTCTGAAGAGGGGTCTTTCCTGAGAGGACAGGAATTGGCTCACCACTGCCTCCTGACAACTTCACAGAGTTGACCAAGAAGACCAGATCTGAGACAGAAAGGCCATTTGTGGGGAACATCGTATGGCCTACCAGTCAGAGGACACTCCAGATAGTGACAGACCTACTTGGGGGAAGGAGTTGCATTTGTGGGTGTTGGTTTGTGTTTGTGGTTTTTTTCCATGTTCTGAGAATAGGTAAAAAAGGAGGTTTGTTTGGATTGGAGTGGACTGTTTCCAGTAAGTCATTTGACAAGGAGACTGTTTCTATGTCTGTGTATCCCACTGTGTTTTTCTTTGTGGATATTAGAAAAAAATAGCTCATTGGGTGTGTCCTGTCTAGTAGAAAGCTTCCCAGCATGCATCCTTTCCAATTAATGAATGGACTGAGGCTTGCCTTATCCATGGGCAACACCTGCTATCTACCTAATTTTCCATTTTTTCATGAATTCTGGCCACTCTCAAGATTAGTATCATGTATTTTTGTACAAGATATGTACCACCTCCAAGCTCTGTGACATGGCCATGTACTGGATAGCTGAAGGGAATGGCGAGCAACTCAGAAAACTCACATATTAGAGTAACAAGGAAAGTCTCCGTGGAGAAACCCTGCTTGGGGCCTTTTGATTACCTATTGTTCTGTTGCTCTGAATGTCAGAAAGGTCTTTGCCTCAGGCCACCCCTTTGTGAAGCCTGAAGAAAACAGTTTTCAAATGGAAATGAATGGGCATCACCTGTGGCTCTTTGCTTCATTGCTTTGGAAATGGATGTATCTGAATCAGCCTCTTGGCCCTGTGTGAGCCTATGGTTTAGATTTTCAGCACCTGATGAATCTAAAGAAAGATCCCATGTGGGCATCCAAAACCTAAATGGAAAAAAGATCAGTCATTGTAGATGAAGCCTCTCGCCTTCCTCTGTAAGATTCCTGACCTCCATCAAGTGAGAATAGGGATCATTTGTGTCAAATAAGTTCTTCAAAGGGCTGCAGAGGGGAGACAATATGTGCTTGGGTTTTCTTATAACTCCAATTCACACTAAAAATCTATACTCCACAGTCAGTAGGCCTCAAATTTGAGAAGTGGAGTAGTATTAACGGCAGGCCTATTTGATCACTTCTGGTTCACACTAACGTTGTCCAGGCCACCCTGACTTTAGGCAAATGAGGGACAAGGGAGATTATTTTTGACACTGTCTTGGGCTGTGCCACTCATGGAAACCTCCAGCTAGAGGTTATGATTAGTGTCTATATAAAAAGATGAAGAGGGCCATGTGAGAGTGTTTTGGTTTTAATTGTCATCATTTGTGTGGCAATTTGAAGAGATGCCTGGGTCCACCTGGGCTTGAACTCTGTTGTGATTCCCCTTAGAGACTGAGTTGTGTAACTGACCTCAGAGAAGTATTGCCATGAATTGTGTTGGGATTTAAGGAGGCCACACATGAGATTCACCATTGGAATCTGAGATCTTGGCCCAGGGTGACTTTACACAGAGCACTGGGAATCTAAGCCAGGATATCACAAGATTTTATTCTGAAAGATTCCAGCCATAGTTAAAACACCAACAGGGAATCTTTAGATCACTTATAAGCAAATTAAAAAACAAAATTTTTTAACAAGAGTAAAAATACTTAGTTAATGTAATGCTACCCTGAATTTTTTGGGTGAGTTATACTTTATATTCCCTGTTTGAGATCCTAGTAAACTTGAGAGAAAAAAAAAAAAGAAAAAAACAAAACTTTTGAACATAACTTTAAATGAAATAAAATCTGACCTACTGCTTTCGTAGTCATTCTCACATGTAGTAAGATGGGACACAGAGCCTTATCTCAGGTAAGACAGGGCTCTTTATAAATCTTAAGTGTTTTAGTTCTAAAGCTGATCTTCGTTTTTTAATATCCTTTTACAAAGTTTACATAAATTGTTTGAGGTCACATGAACATTAGCTAACACCATATAATATCACTTTTGAAACATGAATTAAAGAATGGCTGAATGTTTTTAACATTCAAATAGATTAGGCTCTCATTAATTTAAAAATACATTTAAATTGTTGCACAATGTAAAGTGTAACATAAAACTTTACATATCTTATTGATAACAGGTAAATAAATCCCCAATATATATTTTATTTACCATACAACTTCAGAACACCAGCTTGATATAATGCTCTTTTAAAGTTTCTACCTTATCGAGTTGTATAACTGGAAGATATGAGCACATTAATAGCATCACAGTTACATTGATGTTTCTACATTAACCAAGTTTATCTTTTAAAGAAATGGCAGTACAGTGCTCTAAAATAACAGTTCTGTTTTAAACAGTTGTTTAATTTTTATGGTTGCTTGCTCTGGAAAAAATAAAACTTAATAAACACAATGTTATGAGTAATCTTATGTTTTAAGAAATTTTTGTCTCTTTAACACATGACTAATTTTTACAATCTTACACAGACTTTAGTAGAAAGTCTGTATAAGATTGTAAACATTTTATACAGATTTTGTACTAAAAATTGATAGACCTTAGTATATCAATCAGATATCAAACAAAAACACTCATGAATGAGTAAATCCAAATCAAATTTACTTTACTTTTTAATCAAAATATTAGACAAATGTATTGAACAGTGTAAACCATTTTTTGGTTGAAGGAAAAGTCCTAGAACAAAGTCATATAGACCTTTGGTAGACAATAATATTTTATTAGATTTTTGAACACCTAGAAAAACTTATAGGCATAAATTTGAAGACATTTATATTTATCTGTTTATCCAATCTAAATTGAAACATTTAAACCACGTGAATTAAAGATCTGTGGTCCACTTTTTAAAATTTGTTTTTATGAGTGCTTTTTTATATGAGTGCTCCTTATATATGTTAATTTGTGTATCATTTGAATGATATATGGATATATATATATATATATATATAGACATACAACACATAACAAAAGTGTGCACACCTAATAATAGTGAAGGCCTTGTAGCTTTTCACAGGTGAAATCACCATTGCAATGTTTTTAAAACTTCACAGTTGGTCAAAGATAAAACTGATCAGAAAAACATTAACCTAGGTCTGTAGGATCAAAATCATAAACTCAAAAAAAAAAAGAATCTAAGAAAAAATTATGAGTCCTAGAAAAAATGACTGGCTGGTAATTAGTAAATACCATACAATTTACCATTTTTTTCCCTTAGGCCTCAGATCAGTCTCCTACTGAGCTTACAGGAGACTTTCATTTGCATTTCAACAGAAGTCCTGGCTGAGGTCTGGAAGGAGCAGGAAAAAACTGCTATTCTGAGCAGACACCTCAGGCCTAAGGCATTTTAACCATAATTTTCTGGTTAGGATGTTGAAAATTATGCTACAAGTTTAAGATACAATTCACAAAATTTTATATCTTTACATCTTGTTTTGTCAACAGATATCATACTATGATTTACTATCCTTGTCCAAATTAATCCACTGGTAAACACAGTGACATTTTCCCAGGCTACCCAATTCAAAATTGGAGAAAAAAAGACTGCATGATTGGAAAGTTACTTGCCAACTTGGAAGTAGAGTTCTTTAGTTTTCCATCCTAAGTATTTAAGTTCTCTGGCATGAATTTTCTGAAATCAAAAACTAAACAATTACCTAAACCCGACTTTTAACTGCAATATTGTGCAATGCTTCAAAAAACGCATTCAGATACCAGATTTTTACAATAAAACATCATCATTTAGACACACATTCAGCTAAGATCATTCTCAAGAAACAATTTATAATATAAACACATTATTGCACATGTCTTAAAGGGCCAAAAACAAAGGCACAAGACAGACAGAAAGGAACTCCAGAATATGGCTGACAGACAGAAGCCTTTAAAACAGAGCAGATAAGAGAAAAATCTCCTGCACCAGTGGCACCACAGATGTCCCCACAAGGGGACCAGATGTTTTCACAGAGAAGCTACCTGAAATGTAAAATCAAGGGTCTCCATGGTGACTTTACTGCATTTAGTGTCCCCTTTTTATTTTTCTCTTTTAAAAGAAGACAGAGGTGTCATAATGCTTACAGTGCAGGGAAGGAAGGAGGGAATTCCCTGAAGCAACAGGGCTTTGGCAGTTGCTGGGGTCCCTCAGTCCCTCCTTTTACTTACAGGATTAGCTCTTCTGTTTCGGGTCCACTCCAAGCATGCTCCATCTCCTATCATTTCAGTCGTCAGCTCTCAAAAAGTTCTGGGACGAGGCCGGGTATCAAAATTTGTAACTTAAAGTTCGGTTTCTGACCCTGAAGCAAATTAATGCTAATTTAATAATGAGGACAGGGTTTTGAGAAAAAGAAAATGGAGGTTTATTGCTTTGCTAACAAAGGAAAAACAAGGGGACTCTGCCAAAAGGTTGTGACTCTCATGATCTGGAGGGACAAGGGATTTTAAAGATTTTCACTTGTTAACCTGGGATATACTCAGTTCTTCGTTCCCCAGCAGGCATTGCCCTGTGCAGTGGGTGTGCTCCAGGCAGCCAGCTAGGGGCTTCTTTCTTCCTGCTTAACAAAGGTGGGTAAAGCTCATCACAGTTCCTTAAAACACAGTCGAAAGGGTGTCAGGCTTACTTGCTTTGTTACCCTTTTTCACGTCCAATATCCTTAAAATTTTACCACAGAAATCAAACAAAAAAACGCACAAAAACAAACAACAAAAAACATATAGACCACAGAACAAAACACAGAAAAACAGAATCCTGGTGCCGAAACAGAAAAACAGAGGAGCAATGCAACATCTTGCTAAAGCTCCAGGGTAGGAGCGTGTGTGTGCCCATCGGCACCTCTCTACCCTTCCAGAGGAATTCCCTACAGAACAGAACAGAGGACAGCATGATTCTCATTACTGTCCTGGACAGGAGTGTATGTGAGCCTCCCCAGGCCACCTCTCTGTCATCAGAAGAGATCTCCCTTAACCAGATATCAGATGTTATAAAGGCGCCACTTACCTATGGAGGCCTCCTCCACCAGGGGCTTGATAATAGTTTTAGTGTGGTGGTTCACTGCAGTGCTCCCCAGACTGACGGCTCACTCCAAGGCCTTGGAACATCTCAAGTTGTGCACCCCCTAGAGTGGTTCTCCAGCCCAGTGCCCTGGAGGGAAGGCCAGCTTCAGAATTTTCAGCAGTCTGGTTTTGTGATCTGCTCGGGCAGGGTCATCTCACTGGGGAACTCCAAAATTTTGGACTAGGATGCAAGAAAAGACCGCTGACTCCAATTTAAATCAAATTAAGGCAACCTTATTATTTCAACAGGCTGGGCTGCCTCTCCTTCCCAAAATGGCGGGAACAAGACAGCAACCCCACCTTTCCTACAGCCCAGCTATATAGCCCAGAAAGTTACACAAACGGGTGGTTACAGATAACAAAACTTTGAAAGCATCACACTAATGGTAGTTTACATTTTTTATTGCTGGCCCCAATATCAGAAATAATGAGGACCATTAGGGCCTCAGAGAGTGTTGTTGTCTGGCCAGGGAAGGCCAATATTTATGAGGTGTCACTAAAGTTTCAGAAAGTACTGTTATCTGGTCAGAGAGCCAGGTGTGGATGAGTTCAAGGCACGGGCAGGCGTTCCAAGCAGGTTCAGAATTTGCAGTAATTTAGAGTAAAGCCAAAATTATCTTTTCATGGCTTTGTGGCAAGATGGTTCCCAATTTTAATAAAAAATCAGGTTGGGTCTATCAAGCCTCTCCGTTACTTTTGGAAACTCCTCTGCAAACTCCAATGTTGTGAACTCCCGAGCATTTTAATTTCAGATATGTATTCACAGAATTTCTAACTCTTCTATTCCAATTGTGTCTTTCTTGTGGCGAAGGTAATATCAAGTCATTGTTCTGGATGAGAGTGGAAATATTTTTGTGTAGCACATATTTGCATACACATTTAGGAGATCACTCCTCCTAAACACTGTTGGAACAGAAAATTCAAACTATGGGGGAGCTTCTTAGTTGAACAACATTATTCATGAATCCAAGTTCATTAAAAAAATAGTTTTGGATCAGTGGATGATATATATTTCAAGATGAATTTCAATTGGCATATACTATGCTACATTTTAATGTCTGTGTGTGTTTTTTGTTTATAATGTTTTGCGATTTATATGGATTTAAAATCAAGTTTCCACAAGATTATTCTCAGAATATTCATCCACCTGAAATACATATTTGTTTCCTAGTACTGAAAACTAACTTCAGTAAATGGTGCATAAAAATCCTAATATTTCTACAGTAACTGACCCAGATTAATATCAATGCAAGTAGATTCCTAGGGGACATGATGTGTATTTTGATGTTCATTTTTATTCAACACTGCTACATTACTATTTCTGCAGCTTATGCACATCATACTGTATATATTTCATTCAAAAGTTGGCAAATTTATATGCATGTGTTTCACGTTCAATCACTTCCTGCTTCAGAACACATGAATTCCTCCAGGTTTCTTGACTATTCTTTTCATGATACTTCTTTCCAAACACATTATTTTTGATTTCCATAATCACGTTTGAAGCAAAACTCACACACTTTTCAGGATAAAATATAACCCTAATATTACCATTAGATGTATAAGCGGTTGGAATGAATGATTGCATATCAATATGAGATTTCTTTTATATTTTCAGATATCAATTCAATCCATTATTTAAAGTGGAACCAGTTATATTATTTATACACAGTATGGTCTATTCATGCATAATCTGCATATTCATAGACACAGGGTACACCTATTTGTACCCCAAATACTAAATTATACGTCTACAAAACATTGCTCCAGAAACGGTGGAAGAAATATTCATGTCACCTGATCTACACATACATTTTATCACAATAATATTCTGGACACAAAATGCAATGGTCACACTAATGATTTTAAAAAAGCCTAAATGGAAAGTGAACATGGATTACAAAAAAACATCCAAGTCCTGGTTACCTAATGCTCTCGAATTCAATCCTATTTGTGACAACATATTTGTTTCTTCCTAAGATTTTATATTCAAACTCAACCCTGTTGAAAATGTCTAAACCAATTACACACTTTATACTTTTGCTGATTTCCTAATGTCTCTATTTATGTCTGCTTTCCTACATATTTTCCCCTGTTCATCATTGTGACTGACTCTTCACATGTGCTGACATTTACATTCACTCTCTACCCGAAACCCTATTTGTAAAGAACTTTTGGTCCAAATCCTATACTCACTCTTCTTTATAAACCTGCTGACTACCTTGGTAATCCTACGGACTATTCCTTTATGACTAGATGTTCTGTTTGTTATTCAATCATCCGAGGTACAAGATCCAATTTCATTGTATATTGACTTATCTGAGACATCTGTGCAGAGTATAATTCAAAGCTAAGTATCCCACTCAAGGGCCCAATGCCCTACTTGGCTTCAAATCTCCCCTAGATTTCTGTTATATTTTACCTATATATTCTTGTAAATATCACAGGTTTCCAATACCATTATTCATCCAGCAGAATGATTGCTAACCAAAATTGAACATATTATTAACCCTAACCATACACTGTTCCCTCAATCTAACTTTAGAGCAGTGCAGGGACAGAGTTGGTCTTACAAAAGAGGAATGTTGGGGATCTTCCACCTGCTGAGAATATCAAAGATCCATGCAGAAATGATCCCCGAAGAAGATGTAGACTGCTATGAAGGACCTGAGAGAGCAAAAGTTAGCTTCCATGGCAAACAACCTGGTCACTATGATGGGATGTGTCTGAATAAGCCTCTCTCTTTTTAATATAGAGCAAATGGACCAAACCAGGCCTGTGTGGAGATCTTTTCCCCGGTACCAATGGTTGATATACCATTCTAACTTGTGAAAGTGTCACAGGAAGTAGGGGCAGCCTCCATCTCATGGGACCCTTGGAAGCAACTGTTAGGACAAAGTGGTTGCCAAGGCTGTGAGCTCATTCACTTCATGAAGGAAGTGACCTACCTCACTTTCTTGGTGATGGAACTCTCTGAACTTGGGATCCCTGAAAACAGGCAGCCAGAGTCAGGCCCAATAACTCACTTTTTGGATTTACCAAGGAGAGAGTCAATCTTTCTTGGTATCTACAGTTGTGAGGATGGCCAAATGGCAGGAAAGATCTGAATTGGGGTCTTTCCTGAGAAAGCAGGTATTGGCTCACCGCTGGCTCCTGACAACTTCACAGAGTGGGCCAAGGAGTCCAGATTTGAGAATAGAGAAGCCATTTCGGGGGAACATAGTATGGCCCACAAGGCAGAGGACACTCTTGTTAGTCACAGACCCTCTTGGGGGAAAAATGTGCCTTTGTGGGAATGAGTGTGTGTATGTGGTTTTGTCTCATGCTCTGAGAATAGGTAGGAAAGGCGGTTTCTTTGGTTTAGAATGGACTGTTTCTAGTAAGTCATTTGACAAAGCAAGTGTTTCTATGTCTGTGTATCCAACTGTGTCCATGGTTGTAGACATTACAAAAGAAAATGCATCAATGGATGTGTCCTGTCTAGGAGAAAGCTTTCCCACATTCATCCTGCCCAATTTATGAAAGGACGGAGGCTTGCCTTATTGATGGGCAAGACCTGCTGTCTTCCTAAGTTTCTGTTTTCTTCTTGAATTCTGGCCACTCTCCAGAATAGACTCATGGTTTTGTGACCAAGATATGTAGCACCTCAAAGCTCTGTGACATGGCCGTGTACTGGATAGCTGAAGGGAATGGCGAGAATCTCAGGAAACTCAGATATCTGTGTGATCATGAAAGTCTCAGTGGAGAATCCCTGCTTTGGGCCTTTGCTTACCTATTGTTCTGTAGCACTGAATGTCAGGAAGGTCTTTGCCTAAGGCACCACTTTGTGAAACCTGAATAAAACAGTTTTCTAATGGAAATGAATGAGCATCACCTGTCTCTCTTTGAGTAATTGCTTTTGAAAGGGATGTGTCTGAGCCAGTCTGTTGGCTGTGTGTGAGGCTGTGGCTTGCATTCTCAGCACCTGATGGATCTAAAGAAAGATGCCATGTGTGCATCCAAAACCAAAATGGCCAAAAGAGCAGTCATTGTGGATAAAATCTCTTGCCTTCCTCTGTAAGGTTCCTGACCTCTATCAAGTGAGAATAGGAATCCTTTGGGTCAAATGACTTCTTCAAAGCCCTGCGGAGGCTAGCCAATAGGTGCTTGGGTTTTCTCATGACCCCAATGCACATAAAGAATCTAAACCCCACAGTCAGTAGGCCTCAAATTGGAGAAGCTGAGCAGTGTTAATGGTAGGCCTTTTTGATCACTTCTGGTTCACAGAAGGGGTGTCCAGGCCACTCTGACTTTATGGAAATGATGAGCAAGAGTGCGTATTTTGGACACTGTCTTGTCCTGCGCTCCTCATAGAAACCTCCAGCTAGAGGTTATGATGAGTGTCTATATGGAAGAAGATGAGAGCCATGTGGGACTATTTTGGTTTTAATTGTGGTCATTTGTGTGGCAGTTGGAAGAGATGACTGGGTCCACCTGGGTTTGAACTCTGGTGTGAATCCCCTTAGAGACTGAGTTCTGGAAGTGACCTCAGAGAAGTATTGCCATGAATCGAGTTGGGATTTTAGGAAGCCATGCATGAGAGTCGCCCTTATAAACTTAGATCAAGGTCCAGGGTGGCTTTCCACAGAGCACTGGGAATCTCAGCCAAATTATCCCATGATTTTATTCTTAAAGACTTGGCAGCCATACTTGAGAGTCAAAACACACATGGAACTCACATTGTAGACCTCAATAGGCCTGGCTTCATGTAACCTTTTGGCCACTCTATGGGAAGCGTTGCCTATGAAAGTTCTCCAGAGTTTCACTGAAATGAGCTTCCTCAACATTTAATGGTTCTTGAAAGCCACAGTGCCTCCCAACTACATCCTTGAAAAATGGCTAGATAAATACTTTGAAATTTTTGAAATTCCCATGACCAGGTGGCACTGGAGTATCTTTGGATGTCCTGCTGCTGATCATGAGTGTACCAGAGAGTGCCTTGATTGACTGGAATTTATAAAAATAATGTAGAACAGAGATGGTAGTAAGTTGGAGCCTGCTGAGTAGTGGGCCTAGAGCAGTGGTAGCCACGTGTGTGATAAAACATCTGTGGTGGGTCCATGTGATTAGCCCATTTGCTTCCAAATGGCTTGTGACTGACATGGTGCAGCCAGCAGACCCTTATTTGTAAAGGCATCTTTTTATTTGGAGAGCTTTCAAGGTAATGATCAGAATCAGGTTGATATGGTCAAGGGTGCAAGCTATGTGAGAAAGAAGCCTGGTTGTTTCATTCTCCTGCAGACCCTAACCCACCACACGTGACAGAACTCCCTCTAGCACTGTGTCCCAGTTGAACTTGTTGTTCAAAAAGCCCAGTGCAGCAGCAAGAACCAAAAGCCCCAGTGCAGCAGCAAGAACCACCACAAAAATTTGAGGAGGACCAAATGGCTTCACAGTCCACACGGGGTGAAACTTAGCCTCCAGTGGCCACACTTTACCTACAAAGAGAGAATTCAGCACTGCTGCCTCAGGTTCATTTGAAAATAAGAATCCATGTTCTCCAGGTCATATAGATGCAGACCCAGCTTTGATGGTCTCACTACAAAAGAAGCTAAAACTCCTTAATACAACATATATTTCAAGTGCCCACTTCAGAGGCAGTTTCTCAAGAAGTCTTTAGGCCAGCAGAGCTCAATGTTTGTGGAGTGTTTACCATGTCCCTTACTTTTGGAAACTGCTCTACCACCTCCAAGGTTGTGAACTCCTGAGCATATTCCATTCCAGATTTGCATTCACAGATTTTCTAACTCTTCTCCTCTAATTGTGTCTTACCTGGGGTGAAGGTAATGTCAAGGCATTGTTGTGGATGAGAGTGGGAAGATTTTTGTGTAGCACATATTTGCATACACATTGGATTCATTTTCCAATTTCCCATTAAAAATACTGAATCCCTGACACGAACCCATACCCTACTAGACTCTGACTACTAATCCTAATATGATGGAGAAAAATAACCCAAACAGAATAGAAATACAAGCAGTACAGAGAAGGCATGGTGTATAGTTGGACTTGCCTTTTGCATTATGCAGGGTAGGTGTTATAAATCTAGATGATTTTTAATTGAAATAGTTCTCCATGTGTTTTTAAAGTTAACAAATATGTGAATTTCTATCTCCCTTTCTCTGTAGCCTATTCAGCAAATGTATTTTTATATGCACATATAGAATCCTAGCTGGTATCACATGTACATACTTGTTTGGAGGCTGACGTGGCAGATAAAAATTATGAGAAGAGATAACTCCTCGTAAATGCTGTTGGATCTTAAAATTCAACCTATGGGTGATCTTCCTAGTTGAACAACATTATTCATAAATCCATGTTCAGTAAAATTAATATTTTTGGATCAGTGGACGATATATATTTCACCATGAATTTCGATTGGCATATATACTGCTACTCTTTAATGTCTGTGTGTGTTTTGTGTTTGTGTGTGTGTATATATATATATATATATATATATATATATATATATATATATATATATATATACAATCTCCAGATTTTTTAAAATATAAAATATATGTGTCTTATTATACACTCCCTAAATACATTCATATTCATGTATGTGGATTTATAATCAAATTTTTACAAGATTATTCTCAGAAATATTCATCCCCCTGAAACACATATTTGTTTACTAGTACTGAAAACTAACTTCAATGAAAGGTGCATACAAATCCTAATATTTCTGCAGTAACTTACCCAGGTTAATATCAATGCAAGTAGACTCCTATGGGACATGATGTGTATTTTGACATTCATTTTTATTCAACACTGGTACAGTACTATTTCTTCAGTTTATGCACATCATAGGATAAATGTTTCATCCAAAATTTCAAAATTTAAAACTTTTGATTCACTTTCAATCACTTCCTGCTTCAGAACACATGTATTCCTCCATGTTTCTTGACTGGTCTTTCATGAGACTTCTTTGCAAACACATTATTTTCGATTTGCATAATCAATTTTGAAGCAAAACTCACACACTCTTCATGATCAACCGTAACACTAATATTACCATTAGATGTACAACTGGTTGTAATGAATGTATGTATGCCAATATCAATATAAGATTTCCTGTATATTTTCAGATATCAATTTATTCCAATTCCAATTTCTAATGTTGGGTCCAGTTATATTATTTGTTCACAGTTTGGTCTATTCATTCATCATCTCTATATTCATCAAAACAGGGTACACCTATTTTTTTTCCCCAATACTAATTTATAGGTTGTAAAAATATTGCTCCCCATAATGGTGGAAGAAATACTCATATCACCTGATCTACATATACATTTTTATCACAGTAATATTCTGGACACAAATGTAAAGGTAACACTTATGATTGTACCAAAACCTAAATTGAACGTGAATATATATTACTAAAACCATCCATGTCCAGGTCGCCTAATGCTCTCAAATTTCAATCCTATTGGTGACTACATATTTGTTTCTTCTAATATCATATATTCAACCTCAACCCTGTTGAAAATGTCTAATCCTGTTACTCACTTTATACTTTGCCTGATTTCCTAATGTCTCTATTTTATATCTGCTTTCCTACATATTTTCCCCAGTTCATCATTGTGACTGACTCTTCATATGTGCTGATATTTTCATTCACTCTCTAAACGAAACCCTATTGCTAAAGAACTATATTTCCAACTCAAAGACTCACTCTTCAACCTAAAACTACTATTTTCCTAATCCTACTGACTATCCCTTTTTGACTGGATGTTCTCTTCGACATTCAGGCATCTGAGGTACTAGGTTTTATTCCATTGTATGTAGATTTACCTGCGACCACATTGTAGAATGTAATTCAAAGCTAAATATCATAATCAAGGGCCCAATGCCCTTCCTGGCTTCAAATCTTACCTAGATTTCTCTTTTCATACTTATATTTCAAATACATATTCTTATAAATATTTCAGGTTCCCAATACCATTATTCATCCAGCAGAATGATTCCTAACACAAATAAAACATGTTGTTAACCCTAACCATACACTGTTCCCTCAATCTAAATTTACAGAGGGAAGGGACAGAGTTGGTCTTACAGTAAAGAAATGTAGGGGGTCTTCCACCTACTGAGACCCTCAAAGTTCCATGCTGAAATGATCACTGGAGAATATATACGCAGCTATGAAGGACCTGAGAGAGCAAAAGTCATGTTCAATGGCAAACAACCTGGTCAGGATGAAGGTTTCTGTCTGAATCAGCCTCTCTATTCTTAATGTAGAGAAGATGGACCAAACCAGGCCTGTGTGGGTAGCTGTTCCCTGGTGCCTATGGTTGATATAAGATTCTAACTTGTGAAAGTGTCACAGGAATTAGGGACAGCCTCCTTTTCATGTGAGACTTGGAAGCCACTGGTTGGACAAAGTGATTGCCAAGGCAGTGACCTCATTCAGTTCCTGAAGGAAGTGACCTCACATCACTTCCTTAGTGAAGGAAATCTCAGAACTTGAGATTCATGAAGCCAGGCACCCAGAGTCAGTCCCAGTCCCAGTCCCAGTGGTCTCACTTCTTTGGATTTACCAAGGACAGAGTAAGTCTTTCTTGGTACGTATTGATGTGAGGACTGCAAAATGCCAGTAAAGCTCTGAAGAGGGGCCTTTCCTGAGAAAGCAGGTAGTGGCTCACCTCTGGGTCCTGACACCTTCACAGAGTTGGCTAAGGAGACCAGATCTGAGACATTTCAGGCCATTTAGGGGGAAAATAATATGGCCCACGAGTCAGAGGACACTCCGGATAGTAACAGACCTTCTTGGAGGAAGGAGCTGCCTTTGTGCGTGTTGGTTTGTGGTTTTGTCTCATTTTCTGAGAATAGGTAGGCAAGGCGCTTTATGTGCTGTGGAATGAATTGTTTATTGTAAGTCATTTGACAAGGCGAGTGTTTCTATGTCTGTTTACCTCACTGTGTCCGTGGTTGTACTCATTAGAAAAAAAGAATGCATCAATGGATGTGTCCTGTCTAGTAGAAAGCTTCCCAGAATTCATCCTGCCCAATTTATGAATGGAGTTCAGATTGCCTTATCAATGGGTAACACCTGCAATCTTCCTAAGTTACAGTTTTCTTCCTGAATTCTGGACCCTCTCCAGAATAGTCTCATGGTTTTGTCTCTAAGGTATGTACCACCTCCAAGCTCTGTGACATGGCCATGTACTGGATAGCTCAAGTGAATTGTGAGCATCTCAGAAAAATCAGATATATGTGTGACCACTAAATCTCAGTGGAGAAACCCTGCTTTGGGCCTTTTGCTTACCTATTATTCTGTTGCTATGAATGTCACAAAGTTCTTTGCCTCAGGCCACCAATTTGTGAAGCCTGAAGAAAACAGTTTTCAAATGGAAATGAATGGGCATCACCTAGGGCTCTTTGCTTAATTGCTTTGGAAAGGGATGTGTCTGAATCAGCCTCTTGGCCCTGTGTGAGGCTGTGGCTTAGATTCTCAGCACCTGATGGATCTAAAGAAAGATCCCATGGATGCATACAGAACCAAAATAGCCAAAAGAGCTGGCATTGTGGATGAAGACTCTCGCCTTCCTTTCAAAGGTTCCTGACATCTATCAAGTGAGAATAGGGATCCTTTGGGTCAAGTGAGTTATTCAAAGCCCTGCAGAGGCTAGCCCATACGTGCTTGGGTGTTCTCATTACTCCAATTCACATAAAGAATCTAAACCCCACAGTCAGTAGGCCACAAATTGGAGAAGCCAAGCAGTATTAATGGCAGACCTATTTGATCACTCCTCGTTCACAGTCAGGGTTTCCAGGCCACACTGATTTTAGGCAAATCGGGGGAAAGGTAGGTTATTTTGGACATTGTCTTGGTCTGTGCCCCTCATGGAAAACTCCATCCAGAGGTTATGATGAGGGTCTACATGGAAGAAGATAAGGGCCATGTGGGAGAATTTTGTTTTGAATTGTGGTAAGTTGTGTGGCAGTTGGAAGAGATGCCTGGGTTTACCTGGGCTTTAACTCTGGTGTGATTCCCCTTAGAGTCTGAGTTCTGGAACTGACCTCAGAGAAGCATTGTCATCAATTGTGTTTGAATTTTACTAGGCCATGCATGAGAGTTGCCCTTGGAACCAGAGATCTAGGCCCAGAGTGGCTTTCCACAGAGCACTGGGAATCTCAGCCAGGATATCACATGATTTTATTCTGAAAGACTTTG
Organism: Callospermophilus lateralis; assembly: GCF_048772815.1. Classification (NCBI taxonomy): domain Eukaryota; kingdom Metazoa; phylum Chordata; class Mammalia; order Rodentia; family Sciuridae; genus Callospermophilus; species Callospermophilus lateralis. The sequence goes on from NW_027516909.1 coordinate 4,916,104, forward strand.
CAGCCACAGTTGAGTCAAAACACGCATGGACCTCACATTGTAGACCTCAATGGGCCTGGCTTCATGTGACCTTTTGGCTACTCTTTGGGAAGCCTTGCCTGTGAGTGTTCTCTAGAGCTTTCATTGAAATGAGCTTCCTCAACATTTAATGGTTCCTGAATGAATTGAAACCCCCAGAGCCTCCAACTTCATCCTTGACAAATGGCTTGATAAATACCATGAAATTTTTGAAATTCCCATGACCAGGTGGCACTGGAGAACTTTTGGATGTCCTGTTGCTGATGATGAGTGTACCAGACAGTGCCTTGATTTACTGGGTTTCATGAAATTTGTGTAGAACAGTGATGCCAGTAAGTTGGATCCTGCTCATTAGTGGGCCTAGAGCAGTGGTGTGAAGGTGTGTGATAAAACATGTGTGGTGGTGACATGTGGATCTGCCATTGGCTTCCCAAAGGCTTGTGACTGACATGGTACAGCCAGCAGACCCTTCTATGCAAAGGTGTTTTTTATATAGAGAGGTTTCAGGGCAATGTTCAGAATCAGGTTGCTATGGAAATGGGGGCAACTTATGTGGAATTGAATCCTGGTTGGTGCATTCTCATGCAGACCGTGACCCTCCACACGGGACAGAACTCTCTCCAGCACTGTGTCCCAGTTTAGCTCCTTGTATTTCATGAAGCAAATACCAAACTCCCAGTGCACCTGTGAGAAACACCACGAAAATTGGAGAATGACCAAATGGCTTCACAGTCCACACGTGGAGACACTTACAACCAAGTGACCATAGTTAAACTACAAAGAGAGTATTCAGCATGGCTGCCTCATGTTCATTGGAAAATTAGAAACAATATCCTCCAGGTCACATTGTTGCAAACCCAGATTTGATGGTCTCCCAACAAAGGAAGCTAAAGCTCCTAACAACAACATATATTTTTAAGTGCCCAACCTCAGAGGAAGTTTCTCACGAAGTCTTTACACCAGCAGAGCTCCATGTTTGAGAAATGTTTACCCTGTCCCTTACTTTTGAAAACTCCTCTACCACCTCGGAGGTTGTGAACTCCTGAGCATTTTTCATTCCTGATATATATTAACAGATTTTCTAACTTTTCTCCTCTAATTGTGTCTTACTCGGAACAAAGGCAATGTCAAGGCAATGTTCTGGATGAGAGTGTGAACATTTTTTTGTAGCACATATTTACATACACATTGCATTCATTTTACAATTTTCCATTCAAAATACTGAATCTCTGACATGAACCCATACCCTACTAGACTCTGACTACTACTCCTAATATGATGGAGAAAAATAACACAAACAGAATAGGAATACAAGCAGTTAGGAGAAATCATAGTGTATAGTTGTACTTGTATTTTGCATGATTAATGGTAGGTGTTATAAATCTAGTCAATATTTAATTTACATAGTTCTCCATGTGTTTTTAAGGTTAACAAATATGTGAATTCCTGTCTCCCTTTCTCTGTATCCTATTTAGCACATGTACTTTTAAATGCACATATAGAATCATACCTGGTATCACATGTACATTTTTGTGAGGTGGCTGATTTGGCAAATACAATTTGTGAGAAGTGATCACTCCTCTTAAACGCTGTTGGAACTGAAAATTCAACCTACAGGTGAGCTTCCTAGTTGAACAACATTATACATAAATCCATGTTCAATTAAAGAAATATTTTTGCATCTGTGGATGATATATATATCATGATAAATTTCGATTGGCATATATATTGCTAATTTAATGTCTGTGTGTGTGTGTGTATTTTGTGTGTGTGTGTGTATGTGTGTGTGTGTGTGTATATATATATATATATATATATATATATATATATATATATATATATATATATATATATACTCTCCAGAAATATATGTGTCTTATATACACTCTCTAAATTCATTCATGTTCATGTATATGGATTTATAATCAACTTTTCACAAGATTTTTCACAGAAATATTCATCCACCTGAAATACATATTTGTTTCCAGTACTTAAAACTAACTTCAGTTTATTTTGCATACAAATACTATTATTTCTACAGTAACTGACCCAGTTTAACATCAATGCAATAGATTCCAGTGGGACATGATGTGTATTTTGAAGGTCATTTTTATTCAGCACTGGTACAATACTATTTCTTCAATTTATGCACATGATAGGATATATATTCCATCCACAAGTTAGCAAACTTATAGGCAGTTGTTTCACTTTCATCACTTCCTGCTTCAGAACACATAAATTCCTCTAGGTTTCTTGACTGGGCTTTTCATGAGACTTCTTTCCAAACACATTATTTAATTTCCATGATCACTTTTGAAGCAAAACTCACACACTCTTCATGATAAACCATAATCCTAATATTACCATTAGATGTATTAGTGGTTGAAATTACTGTATGTATATCAATATAAGATTTCCTGTATTTTTTCAGATATCAATGGAATCCATTATTTAAATTTGGAACCCATTGTATTATTTATTCACATTATGGTCTATTCATGCATTATCTCTATATTCAGAGTCACAGGATATACCTATTTGTACCCCCAATACTAATTTATACATCTTCAAAATATTGCTCCCAGAAACGGTGGAAGAAATACTCACGTCACCTTATCTACATATACATTTTATCACAGTAATATTCTGGACACAAAAAGCAAAGATGACACTTATTATTTTACCAATGTAAAGGTCAGGCGAGTGTCGGAGGAAGAGACTACCAGAGACTGTCTCATGCAACAGCCAAGGATTTATGGGGGTCCAGCATGCTGGGGTCAGAGCTCCCTTGAATAGAGCACAGAGCCCTGAGAACAGCTTAAGCAGAGCTTATATACTTTCCTTGGAGAGGGCAGATAGGAAAGTTTATTGATGGGTCAGGGCGAGTGGGCGGTTTGCGTCCAAATGTGTGAGGAAGTACATTCTGCAGTTTTGCAGTTGGGTACAGCACTTTCAGGGAACAGTTCTCAAGACATCAACAGTGTTTTGTTAAGCATACCGAAAAACTGGAAGTGACAAGTACCTATTTTATTAACCTTTCATTCCCCACTTCTTCTTTTGGTTACTTTTAATCATAAAAATGATCATTGGGGGTGTCACATTTTATGTTTACTAGTGTGGTATATTGTTTTCTGATTACCATAAGTTTAACTTGTCCAATTTGAGCATGGAGAAAGGAAACTACACGGTTGATCAAACAGGGTCCTACAATTACCAATAATATGAGGATTATTAATGGACCGGCCAGGGCTGATGAAAACGTAGTTAATGAGGGGGCTTTGTGAACCAAGACTCAAACCACCTTTTTTGGGCCTCTCTCTCTTGTTGATGCTCTTCAAGGCATCTTCTTAATTTAATCATAGATTCTTTTACAACTCTAGTATGGTCGGCATAAAAACAACATTCTTCCCTCAATGCAGGATGAAGGCCCCTTCTCTCATGAAGAGGAGGTCCAAACCACGACTGTTCTGTAAAATAACTTCAGAGAGAGAGGTTAAAGATTCGTGTAAAGCTGTGAAGGAGGTTTTTAATATCTTTAAGTTTTGGTCTATTACTGCTTCTAATTGGGTCATTTTTTGTGTCCCATGGACCAGGGCAGTGGTTCCTGTGCCCACCCCTGCAGCAACTCCTATTCATAATAGGATGACTAAAGTGAGGTATACAGGTTCCTGGCAGAACCGGGTTGTTTGCCCCCCTATTTGATATTTAAATGTACCTGCGTCATGATAGAGCACTCTGGAAAACATCTGCACCATTACATAATTAATCACATCTGTTGACCATTTTATGAAAACATAAACAATGTTTAAGTGTATAGAATTGTACTGCTGTAGAGATGGACAAGGCAAGGTACCTAAGATAGCACAGAAGACAGGGAAACAGTCTTATTTGGTTGCATCCGGATTTAGAGGGCATTGCTTCTGTTGTAATCAATTAATCCCTGAACCCAAAGTTTAGGTTGTTTCAGAATTTTGTACCCAGCATGTAAGGGAAGGGGCTCAGAAGTTCACAGTCTGCAGAAGTTCACAAAAAGCAGTTTTTGTTTCTGTTTTTTTTTTTCCTCTGTTCTGGGAAAGTTAACTTCTTAAGGACACCTGGGAGGGGGAGAGCTTTTTTCTTCTTTTTTTTCTTTTCCTCCCTGCCAGCTGTTACCATGGAGCCCAGTTGGTAACTTCTATATCTTAGAAATGTAGCCATCTCTATGAAGCCCCAGCTCTAGGCCAGAGGCCTTCTTCATATATTTTGTTAAAAACTACTAAGGGGGTGTCTAGCTTAGGAGTGCTGATTTTTCCACCCAGTGGCCAAGTAGAACAGAGCAACACGAATAGAGGAAGTTTATCTACATTGAACTCTTTTATAGGAACTGTGTTGCTGAAAGGCTTAAAGTCAGCCATGGTGAAGACTTCTGGAGAAGGTCATTTAAGACTTTTCTGTGGGCCTGGTACAGAGGGGAAGACAGGGAAGGCAGGGGATGAGAGCAGCTCCGTGGATCTGAGGATGAGGAAAAAGAGATATAAAAGAATTATGGGAAAGGGGTTTGGGATTTTCCTGGCAACAAAACTTGAGCAGTAGAACAGGTAGAGCAGAGGGGAAGACGGGAGTGAGTATCCCAAAAAGCCTGTGAGGGACTTTAAATTCTTAGTAACCTGTTTTCAGTGATGACAAAGCAACTTTAAAGGCCATTTTAATTACATCTTTGATAGGCGTCTGAGGGCACTCCTTAGCTGGTTTGAGCTTTGGGTTAGCTGGTAAGAGGACCTGGTGGGACCCGGTGTGGGCACTGACAGGAGGAGAGAGGAGTGAGTGGGTGGAAGGGTACCTCAGTACCTGCAAGCTCAGCAAGGGGCAATGGTCTGAGAACCGACGGAAATTTGGGTTTTTGATCTAGTAACTGGAGCTGAGAAATCAGGTTGCTGATGTGGGAGTGACAGCAGAGAGTCTGGGGCAGAAGGCTGCGGGTGAGTATCTATTGGAGAAGCATAGTTCAGGATTTGAGCATAGGAGGGAAAAGGCCTACACGTAGGGGAATTTCCTTCCACACTTTTGAGCACTTGTCGAAGTTGAAAAGGTCACGCAAAATTTGAGGATCTAGAGACCCCTCTGGTGGCCATCGGTTTTTGTTATCTAACTGGTAATATGGCCAATGCTGTGTACTGAATTTGATGAGGAGTTTTGCTTCCACCAGGTAGCCCCTGTATCCTCACATCCCCATTATTTACAGAAGAAGTTGGCTTTTCCCCCACACAGTCGTGGCTGTTTTTGGCTTTGGTAGTCCGCCAGGCAAACATAGTAATCTAGGCTAGCCAACCTGCATCTGGCTCGCGTGTCCCTACATCCATAATGTTTGTTTCCATTATCTATTGTATGGAAAGTATTTAATGGAATTTTTGGGGATCCTCTTCATCAGGGATTTCCCAATAGGAAAGACGTATAGCCAGCTGACAAATTTCTTGGTGGAGAGATGGCCACCAGGTCCCTAAGTGGGCTGTATGTGCGATAGACCATACTTCTTGTCTAGTAGGATTTGTGATCAGCCATCGCTGCTGAACGGGTTGATGAGGGTTAGGACTACTGGTGACCAATTGGAGAGTCTATAGTCTTATTCACATGGCGAATATACAATTTGAAAATGTTACCAGTCTTTTCCATTTTTCAGCCAGATTCTGGACAGGGCACAGGCTTGAGATGAGAATTAGGAACCAGGAAGTGATTCCGTCTAACTTTAGCACTGTAGGTGTTATAAGTAGCACCTGGTATGGTCCTGTCCAGCCGGGTTCCAGGGATGACACCTGATGTTGTCTTATGCAGACAAAGTCTCTTACTTGATATAGATGTGGAGTACCCTCTTCAGCAGGTTGGTAGGCAGTGGCCAGCTGTTTCCACAGGTATTGCTGAGTTCCTTCCAGAACTTTAAGTCTGTCAAGCAAGGTGGTGTGGAAGGGATCGTTAGATCTTTGAGTTAGGGTTAGGTCCCTTACTGGAGATGGGGCCCCATAGAGAATTTCATAGGGGGTGAGGTTACACAAAGAAACAAAGGGAGTATTTCTTGCATGAAATAGTGCATAAGGCAGGAGCATAGTCCAATCTTTTATGCTACTCTTTAAGCTTAATTTCGTTTAGGTCTCTTTAATGGTTCTATTTAATTTTTTACCTGTCCTGAACTCTGGGGTCTATAAGCACAATGTAACTTCCAATTAATCCCCAGGGTCCTGGCTAACCCCTGAGTTACCTGGGCCAGGAACGCTGGTCCATTATCAGACCCTATTACCTTAGGCAGGCCGTACCTTGGAAAAATATCTTTCAGGATCTTCTTGACCACCATTTGCGCCTTTTTTTTGGGGGGGGGGGAGGCTTCAATCCATCCTGAAATATATCTACAAAGAGTAGGAGATATTTAAGTCCATACCATGCTTGCTTAATTTCAGTAAAGTCCACTTCCCAGAATTGTCCTGGTCTGGTTCCTCGTAGGTGCTTTCCTGCAGGAAGCTTGGAAGTGTAAGCATTAACCTATTGACAGACCCGACAGGCTTTTTTTTACCTGTTCAGTTATTTCCTTTCACTGTGAGTCGGTTAGTGGAAAACTCTGTTCTTGATCCTTCAGGAATGCCTGCAATTTCTTTGAACCAAGGTGAGTGAACTGATGTACATTTTTAACGTAGTGTAGGGCTTTCTGAAATTTCAGGCTTTGCTCAGTGAAGTTGAGGAGTACAGTGTCAGTGTCCTTAGATGTTATCAAAAGCTTGCTGGATCTCAGGGGTCCATTAGAATTGGGCATCTCCCTTTAACAGCGGGTGTAAATGAGAAGTTAAGGACCCAAACACAGGAATCCTTAACCTGCAAAACCCAGCAGTCCCAAGAAACTCTCTGTGTTGTCTGCTGTTAGATGGGGGTGGTTTCTGCACAACCGTTTGATTTCTGGTCTCAGTGAGCCATCGTTTACTGCCCCTAAAGGAATAGCCCAGGAAGATTACTTCTTGCTGGCAAATTTGGGACTTTTAGGAAGAAGCTCTATACCCGAGTTGAGGAAGCTCACATAATACTGCTTGGGTCCCAGATTCACAGATATCCTTGGTGTTGGGTGCCAGTAGCAGGTCATCCACGTATTGAAGCTGGGTGACTTCGGGGTGCGTCGTTCTGAAGCTGTTGAGATCTCTTTGGAGGGCTTCATCAAAGAGAGTGGGGGAGTTTTTCAACCATTTTGGGGAGTCTAGTCCAAGTTAGTTGACCACACGTTCCAGTTTCTGGGTCTACCCACTAGCAAGCAAACAGCAACTGACTATATTTATGCAGAGGCAAGCAAAAGAAAGCATCTTTTAAGTCCAGAACAGTATACCATTTCCTCTCAGGGTTCAGAGTGATAAGCAGATTGTACGGATTAGGTACACTGGGGTGAATGTCCTACACTCTGTTGTAGGTCTCTCTTATGTCTTTAATGGGGGATAGTCCCCGGCTCCTGGCTTTTTATACTGGTAGCGGGGGAGTGTTTTAGGATGATTGACAAGGCCTTAGGACCCTAAGGCCAGATATTTCTGAATATGGGGCCTTATCCCATCTTTAGCTTTTTTGCTCAGAGGATATTTTTGACATTGATTGGGGAGGCTGAGGTTTTGAACTCCACTGTTTTTGGAGGTTGTTTCATGGCTAGTCCTAACCCAGCAGTTTTTTCCAGGCATCTGGGTAATCTGTTATCCATTTCTGGGGTAGCTTGCCTGTTTGATCAGTCTTGGGGGGAGTGAAGAGTTGCTGTTCATCTTCTACTGACATATTTAAAGCCGTGAATATAGGAGTTTATACTAAAGGATTTAGAAATATCATTTTGGGGCCTTCATGGTTAAAAGTCATTTTGGCCCGGAGCTTGGTGAGCAGATCTCTGCCCATCAATGGGGCCAGGCATTCTGGGATTATTAGGAAGGAGAGATGGATTTTTCCTTTCCTCATGTCCATGGTTTTCTTAGTTGTCTAATTCCCATATTTACTGGTGTTAGCACTTTGAACTAGAGAGCTTTTATTTGATAGAGGGCCCAGTGGGGCCTTAAGGACTAAGTATACTGCCCCTGTATCTACTTCAAAGTTTACTGGGGTCCCCTCCACATCAAAAGTTACCCTGGGTTTATTGGGAGTCTAGCAATCTGGGGCTCAGTGCTCACTTGAATAGAGCAGAGAGCAATGAGAACAGCTTAAGCAGAGCTTATATACTTTCCTTGAAGAGGGCAGGGAGGGAAGCTTATTGATGGGTCAGGGCGAGTGGGCGGTTTGCGTGCAAACAGGTGAGGGTGTACATTCTCTGTTTGGCAGTCGGGGACAGCACATTCTGGGAAAAAAATTAGCAAACAGTCCTCAAGGTTTCAACAGTGTTTTGTTAAGCATACAGAAAAACAGGAAGTGACAAGTACCTATCTTATTAACCTTTCACCAAATCCTAAATGGAAAGTGAGCATGGATTTCTAAAAACATCCATGTCCAGGTTGCTTAATGCTCGCAAATCAATCCTATTGGTGACTACATATTTGTTGCTTTCTAAGATTATATATTCAACCTCAACCCTGTTGAAAATGACTAATACTAACCCTCACTTTATGCTTTTCCTGATTTCCTAATGTCTCCATTGATATCTGCTTTCATACATATTTTCCTGAGTTCATCATTGTGACTGACTCTTTACATGTGCTGAAATTTACATTCGCTCTCTATCCGAAACCCTATTGCTACAGAACTTTTGTTCGAAATCCTATACTCACTCTTTTTTCTATACCTACCAACTATCTTCCTAATCCTACCGACTATCCCTTTTTGACTGGAAATTCTCTTTGACAATCAATCATCCAAGGTACAAGGTCCTATGCCATTGTATATCAATTTATCTGAGACATCTGTGCAGAATATAATTCAAAGCTAAGTATCCCAATCAACAGCCCAATGCCCTTCTTGGATTCAAATCTTATCTAGATTTCTGTTTTCATACTTATATTTCACCTATATATTCTCGTAAATATTGCGAGTTCCCAATACCATTGTTCATTCCTCAGTATGATTTCTAACCTAAATCAAACCTGTTATTACTCTAACCATACACTGTACCCTCAAACTAACTGTACAGAAGAGCCGGGAGAGAGTTTGTCTTACAATACAGTAATGTAGGGGCTCTTCCACCTGCTGAGAACATCAAAGGTACAAGCAGAAATGATACCCTGGAGAAGTTGCAGGCAGCTATGAAGGACCTAATAGAGCAAAAGTCATCTTCCATGACAAACAACCTGGTCAGTATTAAGGGATGTGTCTGAATCAGCCTCTCCTTTCTTAATGTAGAGAAGATTGATCAAACCATGCCTGTGTGGAGAGCTGTTCCCAGTTGCCTATGGTTGATATACCATTCTAACTTGTGAAAGTGTCACAGGAAGTAGTGGCAGCCTCAATCTCATGGGATCCTTGGATGAATCTGGTAGGACAAAGTGGTTGCCAAGGCAGTGACCTCATTCAGTTCCTGAAGGAAGTGACCTCACCTCACTTTCCTGGTGATGGAAATCTCGGAATTTGGGATCCAGGAAGCCAGGCACTGAGAGCCAGTCCAAGTCCCAATCCCAGTGGTCTCACTTGTTTGGATTTACCAAGGACAGAGTCAGTCTTCCTTGGTACCTACTGATATGAGGATTGCCAAATGCCTGAAGAGCTCTGAAGAGGGGCCTTTACTGAGAAAGCAGGTAGTGGTTCACCGCTGGCTGTTGACAACTTCACAGAGTTGGCCAAGGAGACCAGATCTGAGACAGTACAGGCCATTTTAGGGGAACATAGTATGGCCCACTATTCAGAGGACACTCCGGATAGTCACAGACCTACTTGAGTTAAGGAGGTGCCTTTGTGGGTGTGGGTGTGAGTTTGTGGTTTTGTCTCATGTTCTGAGAATAGGTAGGAAAGGCTGTTGTTTTGATTGGAGTGGACTGTTTCTAGAAAGTCGTTTGACTAGGCGAGTGCTTCTATGTCTGTGTATCCCACTCTGTCCATGGTTGTAGACATTCGAAAAGAGAATGTATCAATGTATGTGTCCTGTCTAGTGGAAAACTTTCCAGCATTCATCAGGCCTAGTTGATGAATGGACTGTGGCTTTCCTTATGGATGGGCAACACCTACTAACTTCCTAAGTTCCTGTTTTCTTCCTGAATTCTGGCCACTCTCCAGAATAGCCTCATAGTTTTGTGTCCAAGATACATACCACCCCCAAGCTCTGTGACATGGCCATGTACGTGATAGCTATAGGAAATGGGAACATCTTAGAAAACTCAGACATCATTGTGACCAGTAAACGCTCAGTGAAGAAACCATATTTTGGTTCATTTGCTTACCTATTGTTCTGTTGCCCTGAATGTCAGGAAGGTCTTTGCCTCAGGCCACCCCTTTGTGAAGCCTGAATAAAACAGTTTTAAAATGGAAATAAATGGGAATAACTTGTGGTTCTTTGCTTTGGAAAGGGATGTGTTTGAATCAGCCTCCTAGCCCTGTATGAGGTTGTGGCTTAAATTTTCAGCACATGATGGATCTAAAGATAGATACCATGTGTGCAATCAAAACCATAATGGCAAATATTCAGTAATTGTGGATGAGTCTCTTGCCTTCCTCTGTTAGGTACCTGACCTCTATCAAGTGAGACAGGGATCCTTTTGGTCAAATAAGTTTTTCAAAGTCCTGCAGAGGTGCTTGTGTTTTCTCGTGACTCCAAATCACCTAAAAAAATCTATACCTGAGAGTCAATAGGGCTCAAATTGGAGAAGCAGAGCAGTATTAACGGCAGGCCTATTTGATCACTTCTGGTTCACAGGAAGGGTGTCCAGGCCACCCTGACTTTAGGCAAATGAGGGGCAAGGGAGAATATTTTGGACACTGTCTTGGGATGCGTCCCGCATGGAAACCTCCAGCCAGAGTTTATGATGAGTGTCTATATTTAACAAGATGAGGGCCATGTGGGAGTGTTTTGGTTTTAATTGTGGTCATTCGTGTGGCGGTTGGAAGAGATGACTGGATCCAACTGGGCTTGAACTATGGTGTCATTCCCCTTAGAGACTGAGTTCTGGAACTTACCTCAGAGAAATATTGCCATGAATTGTGTTGGGATTTAGGAGGCCACGCATGAGAGTCACCCTTGGAAACTGAGATCTAGGCCCAGTGTCGCTTTCCACAGAGCACTGGGAATCTCAGGAGGATATCACACAATTTTATTCTGAAAAACTTGTCAGACATATTTGATAGTCAAAACACACATGGACCTCAATTGTAGACCTCAATGGGCCTTGCTTCATGTGACCTTTTGGCCACTCTTTGGGAAGCCTTGCCTGTGAGAATTCTCCAGAGCTTTCATTGAAATGAGCTTCCTCACCATTAAATAATTTCTGAATGAATTGAAACCAACAGTGTCTCCAACTTCATCCTTGAAAATTGGCTAGATAAATACCATGAACTTTTTGAAATTTCCTTGACCAGGTGGCACTGGAGAACATTTGGATGTCCAGTTGCTGATCATGAGTGTACCAGACAGTGTGTTGATTGACTGGTTTTCATGAAAATGGTGTAGAAAAGAGATGCCAGTCATTTGAAGCCTGTTCAGTAATGGGCCCAGAGCGGTGGTGAGCAAGTGTGTGATAAAACATCTGTTGTGGGGTCATGTGGATCTGCCATTGGCTTTCAAATGGCTTGAGACTGACATGGTGCAGCCAGCAGATCCTGTATGTAAAGACATCTGGTTAATAGAGAGGTTTCAGGGCAATGTTCAAAATCAGGTTTCTATGGTCAAGGGAGCAACCTATGTGGTATACAAGCCCTGTTGGTTCATTCTCCTGCAGACCCTGACCCACCACACGTGAAAGAACTTCCTCCAGCCCTTTGTCCCAGTTGAACTCCTTGTATTTCATGAAGCAAATACCAAACTCCGAGTGCAGTATCAAGAAACGTTTTGAAAAGTGGAGAATGACCTAATGGCTTAGCAGTCTACATGGGGAGACACTTAGACCCATTGGCCATAGTTTACCTACAAAGAGAGAAATCAACACTGCTGCTTCATGTTCATTGGAGAATTATAAACCATGTCCTCCAGGTCACAGATGTGCAGACCAAGCTTTGATTGTCTCACTAGAAAGGAAGCTAAAGCTCCTGACAACAACATATATTTCAAGTGCCCAACCTAGAGGCAGTTTCTCCAGAAGTCTTTAGGCTGGTAAATCTCCATGTTTGTGGAGATTTTACACTGTCCCTTACTTTTGGAAACTCCTCTACCAACTCCAAGGTTGTGAACTCCTGAACATTTTTCATTTCAGATATGCATTCAAAGATTGTCTAACTCTTCTCCTCTAAATGTGTCTTACTTGGGGTGAAGGTAATGTCAAGGCATTGTTCTGAATGAGAGTGGGAAAATTTTTGTGTAGCACACATTTGCATACACATTGATTCATTTTACAATTTTCCATTTGAAATACTGAATTCTTGACACTAACTCATACCCTACTAGACTCTGACTACTAATCCTAATATGATGGAGAAAAATACCCAAACAGAATGAAAATACAAGCAGTTTACAGCAGGCATGGTGTATTGTTGGACTTCCTTTTTGCATGATAGAGGGTAGGTATTCTAAATCTACTCAATTTTTAATTGAAATAGTCCTCCATGTGTTTTTAATGTTAACACATATGTAAATTCCTGTCTTCCTTTCTATGTAGCCTACTCAGCACATGTATTTTTATATGCAAATATAGAATCCTACGTGGTCTCACACGTACATTTTTTTGAGTTGGCTGACTGGGCAAAAACAAGTTGTGAGAAGAGATCTCGTAAACGCTGGTGGAACTGAAAATTAAAACTATGGGTGAGCTTCCCAGTAGAACAATTTATACATAAATCCATGTTCAGTAAAATAAATATATTTTCATCTGTGGATGATATATATTACTGATAAATTACGTTTGGCATATATATTGATACTTTTTAATGTATTTTTGTGTTTTGTGTTTTTCTGTATATATATATATATATATATATATATATATATATATATATATATATATATACTCACACACACACACACTCTCCAGATTTTATAAAATATGAAATATATGTCTCTTATATACACTCCATCAATTCATTCATGTTCATGTATGTGGATTTATAATCAACTTTTCACAAGATTATTCTCAGAAATATTCATCTACCTGAAATACATATTTGTTTCCCAGTATGAGAACTAACTTCAATCAATGGTGCTTACAAATCCTAATATTTCTACAGTAACAGACCCAGTTTAACATCAATGCAAGTAGATTCCTATGGGACTTAATGTCTATTTTGACCTTTATTTTAATTCAACACTGGTACATTAGTATTTCTTCAGTTTTTGCACATCATAGGACATATATTTCATCCACAAGTTAGCAAATTAATAAGAATTTGTTTCACTTCCTGCTTCAGAACACATGAATTCTTCCATGTTACTTGACTGGTCTTTTCATGAGACTTCTTTCCAAACACATTATTTTCGATTTCCATAATCAATTTTGAAGCTAAACTCACACACTCTTCATGATAAACTATAACATTAATATTACCATTAGATGTAAAACTGGTTGGAATGAATGTATGCATATCAATATAAAATTTCCTGTATATTTTCACATTTCAATTCAATCCATTATTTAAAGTTGGAACCAGTTATGTTATTTATTCACTGTATGGTCTATTAATGCATTATCTCTATATTCATAAACACAGTGTACACCTATTTGTCCCCCCATTACTAATTTGTACCTCTTCAAAATATTGCTCCCAGAAATGGTGGAAGACATACTGATGTCACCTTATCTATATATACATTTTATCACAGTAATATTCTGGACACAAAAACAAAGGTCAAACTCATGATTGTATCAAAGCCTAAATGGAAAGTGAGCATGGATTACCAAAAACAACCATGTCCTGGTTACCTAATGCTCTCAAATGTCAATCCTATTGATGACTACATATTTGTTTCTTCCTAAGATTATATATTCAACCTCAAGCCTGTTGGAAATGTCTAATTCTATCACTCACTTTACACTTTGCCTGATTTCCTAATATCTCTATTGATATCTGCTTTCCTACATATTTTCCCTAGTTCATCATTGTGACTCATACTTCACATATGCTGACATTTACATTCACTCTCTACCCGAAACTCTATTGCTAAAGAACTTTTGGTCCAAATCCTATACTCACTCTTCTTTATAAACCTACTGACTATCTTACTAATCCTACTGACTATCACTTTTTAACTCGATGTTCTCTTCAACAATCAATCATTCAAGGTAAAAGGTCCTATGCCATTTTATATCAATTCATCTGAGACACATGTGCAGAACATAATTCAAACCTAAGTATCCCACTCAAGGGCCCAATGCCCTTCTGGCTTCATATCTTACCTACATTTCTGTTTTCATACTTATATTTCACCTATATATTCTTGTAAATATCACAGGTTCCCAATACCATTATTCATCCGGCAGAGAGATTCCTAACCCAAATCGAACATGTTATTAACCCTAAATATACACTGTTACCTCAATCTAACTTTACAGAAGAGGAGGGACAGAGTTTCTCTTTAAATACCGGAATGTAGGGAATCTTCCACCTGCTGAGAACATCAAAGGTCCATGTAGAAATAATCCCTGGAGAAGATGTAGGCAGCTGTGAAGTTCCTGAGAGAGCAAAAGTCATCTTCCATGGCAAACAACCTGGTGAGGATGAAGGAATGTGTCTGTATCAGCCTCTATCACTTAATGTAGAGAAGATAGACCTAACCAGGCCTGTGTGAAGAGGTGTTCCCAGGTGCCTATGGTTGATATACCATTCTAACTTTTGAAAGTGTTACAGGAAGTAGGAACAGCCTCCATCTCATGGGCCCTTAGAAGTAACTATTTGGACAAAGTTGTTGCCAAAGCAGTGACCTCATTCAGTTTCTGAAGGAAGTGACCTCACCTCACTTCCTTTGTGATGGAACTCTCTGAACTTGGGATCCAGGAAGAATGGCACCCAGAGCCAGTCGCAGTCCCAGGCCCAGTGGTCTCACTTGCTTCAATTTACCAAGGACAGAGTCTTTCTTTCTTAGTGCCTACAGATGTGAGGATGTTCAAATGCAGAAAAGCTCTGAAGTGGGGCCTTTCCTGAGAAAGCAGGTAGTGGCTCACTCATGGCTAATGACAACTTCACAGAATTGGCCAAGGAGACCAGATTTGAGACAGGACAGGCCATTTGGGGGGAATATAGTATGGCCCACCATTCAGAGGACACTCTGGGTAATCACAGAACTACTTGGAGCAAAGGTGGTGCCTTTGTGGGTGTGGGTGTATGTTCATGGTCTTGTCTCATGTTCTGAGAATAGGTAGGAAAGACTGTTTGTTTGGATTGGCGTGGACTGTTTCTAGTTAGTCGTTTTGCAAGGCGAGTGCTTCTATGTCTGTGTATCCCACTGTGTCCGTGGTTGTAGACATTAGAAATAAGAATGCATCAAAGGATGTGTCCTGTCTAGTAGAAAGCTTCCCAGCATTCATCTTGCCCAATTTATAAATGGACTCTGGATTTTGTTATCAAAGGGCAACACCTGATATCTTCATAAGTTTCTGTTTTCTTTCTGAATTCTGGACACTCTGCAGAGTAGCTTCATGGTTTTGTGTCCAAGATATTTACCACCTTAAAGCTCTGTTATATGGCCATGTAGTGGGTAGCTAGTGTGACCAGGAAAGTCTCAGTGGAGAAACCCTGATTTGGGCTTTTTGCTTACCTATTGTTCTGTTGCCCTGAATATCAGGAAGGTATTTACCACAGGCCAATTCTTTGTGAAGCCTGAAGAAAAAAGTTTTCAAATGGAAATGAATGGACATCACCTGTAGCTCTTTGCTTAATTGCTTTGGAAATGGATTTGTCTGAAACAGCCTCTTGGCCCTGTGTGAGGCTGTGGTTAGATTATCAGCACCTGATGGATCCCATGTGTTCATCCAAAACCAAAATGATCAAAAGAGCAGTCATTGCGGATGAAGTCTCTTGCCTTCCTCTGTAAGGTTCCTGACCTCCATCAAGTGAGAAGAGGGATTCTTTGGGTCAAATGCATTCTTCAAAGCCAAGGAGAGGCAAGCCCAAAGGTGCTTGCATTTTCTCATGCTTCCAATTCACATAAAGAATCTAAACCCCACAGTCAGTCGTCCTCAAATTGGAGAAGCAGAGCAGTATTAACGGCACACTATTTGATCACTCCAGGTTCACAGGAAGGTGTTCAGGCCACCCCGACATTAGGCAAATGAGGGGCAAGGGAGCTAACTTTGGACACTATCTTGTTCTGCATCCCTCATGGAAACCTCCAGCCAGAGTTTATAATGAGTATCTATATGGAAGAAGATGAGGGCCTTGTGGGAGTGTTTGGGTTTTAATTTTGGAAGTTTGTGTGGCGGTTGAAAAAGATGACTGGCTCCACCTGGTCTTGAACTCTGGTGTGATTCCCCTTAGAGACTGAGTTCTGGAACTGACCTCAGAGAATTATTGCCATGAGTTGTGTTGGGATTTTAGGAGGCCATGAATCACAGTCGCCCTTTGAAACTGAGATCTGTGCCCAGAAAGGCTTTCCACAAGGCACGAGGAATCTCAGCCAGAATATCACATGATTTTATTCTGAAAGACTTGGCAGCCATAGTTGAGAGGCAAAACACACATGATCTCACATTGCAGACCTCAATGGGCCTGGCTTCATGTGACCTTTTGGCGACCCTTTGGGAAGCCTTGCCTGTGAGTGTTCTCCAGAGCTTTCATTGAAATGAGCTTCCTCAACATTTAATGGTTCCTGAGTGAATTGAAAATCATAGTGCCTCCAACTTCATCCTTGAAAAATGGCTAGAGAAATACCATGGAATTTTTGAAATTTTCATGACCAGGTGGCACTGGAGAACTTTTTGATGTCCAGTTGCTGATCATGAGTATACCAGACAGTGCCTTGATTGACTGCGTTTCTTAAAAATGGTGTAGAACAGAGATGCCAGTAAGTTGGAGCCTGCTGAGTAGTGGGCCTAGAACAGTGGTGGGCAGGTGTGTGATAAAACATCTGTGTTGGGGCCATGTAGATCTGCCATTGGCTTCCAAATGGCTTGTAACTGACATGGTGCAGCAAGCAGACCCTTATATGTAAAGGCATCTTGTTATATGGAGAGGTTTCAGGGCAATGTTCAGAATCAGGATGCTATGGTCAAGGGGGCAAACTATGTGAAATAGAAGCCTGACTGGTGCATTCTCCTGCAGACCCTGAGGCACCACATGTGACAGAACTCCCTCCAGCACTCTGACCAAGTTGAACTCCTTGTATTTGTGAAGCAAATAACAAACTCCCAGTGCTCTACTAAGAAAAGTAGAGCATGATCAATTAGCTTCACAGTCCACACAGAGAGACCCTTAGACTCCAGTTGCCACAGTTTACCTACAAAGTGAGAATTCAGCACTGCTGCCTCATGTTCATTGGAAAATAAGATACCATGTCCCCCAGGTCACATAGATGCAGACCAGTTTTGATGCTCTCACTATAGAGGAAGCTAAAGCTTCGGACCACAACATACATTTTAAGTGCCCAAACTCAGAGGCAGTTTCTCAATATGTCTTTAGGCCTGCAGAGCTCCATGTTTATGGAGTGTTTACCCTGTCCCTTACTTTTGGAAACTCCTCTACCACCTCCAAGCTTGTGAACACCGAGAATATTCCATTCCAGATATGCATTCACAGATTTTCTAACTCTTCTCCTCTAATTGTGTCTTATTAGGGGAGAAGGTAATGTCAAGGCATTGTTCTGAATGAGAGTGGGAAGATTTTTGTATCACACATATTTGCAAACACAATGGGTTTATTTTCCTATTTTCTATTCGAAATACTGAATCTCTGACACTAATCCATAACCTACTAGACTCTGACTACTAATCCTAATATGATGGAGAATAGTAACCCTAACAGAATGGAAATACAAACAGTTCAGAGAAGGCATGGTGTATACTTGGACTTCCCTTTTGCATTATATGGGGTTGGAGTTCTAAATATAGTCAATGTTTATTGAAATATTTCTCCATGTGTTTTTAACGTTAACAAATATGTGAATTCCTCTCCCCTTTCTCTGTCACCTATTCAGCACATGTATTTTTATATGCTCATATAGAATACTACCTGGTATCACACAGACTTTCTTCTGAGGTGGCTGACTTGGCAGATACAAATTGTGAGAAGAGATCACTCCTCCTAAACCCTTTTGGAACTGAAATTTCAACCTATGGGTGAGCCTCCTAGTTGAACAACATTATACATAAATCCATTTTCAGTAAAATGTATTTTTTTGGATATGTGAAGGATATATATTTCATTTTGAATTTCGATTGGCATATATATTGCTACTTTTTAATGTCTGTGAGTGTGTTTCTGTGTGTATATATATATATATATATATATATATATATATATATATATATATATATATCAATCTCCAGATTTTTCAAAATATGAAATATATGTGTCTTATTATACACTCCCTAAAATCATTCATATTCACGTATGTGGATTTATAATCAACTTTTTACAAGATTATTCTCAGAAATTCAGATTATTCATTCACCTGAAATACATATTTGTTTCCTAATACTGAAAACTAACTTCAGTAAATGCTGCATACAAAGCATAATATTTCATCATTGCCTGATGGCCACGAATAGAGTGCATCACACCCAGTGTAACGCGCCACTGCACAGGTGAATAACGAGATAGAACCACAAAAAACTATCTTGTTAAGAACTTACAGCAAAATGGGGGTGCACCAAAACCTATAAGAAAGATTATTAGCACTGAGATCTGGTAATTGGGTCTGAAAAACGAGCCAAATGTGCAACCGGAGATCCGGTCTGACTGATCCTCAAAACAATAGAGTGTCTGGGTTCCAATAGACACCCTCCACACCCAACAAATGACAGGCCCAGAATACAGATTGAACTGCAGAGAAGCATCACTCAGGGGAAATCTAGTCTAGCAGGAGAAACCAGGACTAGCAGGAGAAACCAGGGGACTAGAGGCCAGGCTCTTGTGACTGGGAAGCTGGAGAACACAGAAGCGCAGGTGACAGTCCACCTGCTGTCCGCGTGACTGGGCGTCTGGAGAACACCGGCACGCAGGAGACCGACTGCGCCACTGGGTGGCTAGTGATTGCCCACCCGCCAGTGACCTAGAGCTGAAACCAACTGGAGACAGTCCAGTTCCATCCCCGTATTCGAACATTTCGGCAAGGAGCCTGGGCCCGCCAAAGCAGAGGGGTGACGTCACTGGAGCTCGGCCTTCGGAATTCCCTACAAGTGGAATCCACTTTAACAGGCATAGTCTACCAACACAAAGGAGAGACAACAGAGATACACAACACCGAAACAAATCTATAGAATAAAACAGAAACACAGCAATCAAATAGAGCTGGAAAGTAACATTAGCATCCTGAAAAAACAAGGGAAAGAAAGGAGTACAAACAATGCAGGACAACTTAATTCTACAGGAGGACCTAGAAGCATCAGAAACAGGGATAGGGAAAGAACTTAAGGCATACCTAACTCAGATGGAAAGGAATATTAGAGAAGACATGAGGCAGCAAGTCCAAGCAATAAAAGTATATTTTGAAAATGAATTAAACAAACAAACTCAAATGGCAAACAACGAGCTTTACCAGGAGATAGAGATCTTAAAAAAATCAAACAGTAATACTAGAAATGCAGGAAAGTATTAACCAAATTAAAAACTCAAACGAGAATATTACAAATAGACTAGATCAAGCAGAAGTCAGAATATCAGATAATGAAGACAAAGTTTATCAACTTGAAAAGAATATAATCAACACAGAAAAGAGGCTTAAATCCCACTAGCAATCTATTCAAGAGATATTGGATGTCATAAAAAATGAGAGTCATTGGGATAGAAGAAGGCATAGAGATTCAAACCAAAGGAATGGAGAACATATTAAATAAAATAATTCTAGAAAACATCCCAGAGATGAAAGATGGATCGGATTGTCAAATCCTGGAAGCCTACAGGACCCCAAACATTCAAAATCATAATAGACAAACTCCAAGACATATAATTTTGAAGATAGCCAACATACAGAACAAGGAGAGAATATTAAACACTATAAGAGAAAGGAGGCAGATTACATTCAGGGGAAAACCAATTAGGTTAATGACTGATTTTTCATCACAGACTTTGAAAGCGAGAAGATCCTTGAACAATGTATTTCAAATGCTGAAAAATAATGGATTCCAACCAAGAATACTGTATCCAGCAAAATTAAGGTTCAGATTTGAAAACGAAATTAAAGTCTTTCACAATAAACAAAAGCTAAAAGAATTCGCAGCCAGAAAACCAGCACTGCAAAGCATTTTGAGCAAAATACTACAAGAAGAGGAATTGATAAATAGTGCTGAAAACTAACAGCAGGAGGTATCTCAGTAAAGGGGGAGGAAAATAACCAAAAAAGTAAAAACTAGCCAAACTAAAACATAATAAATAAATAAACATGATTGGAAGAACAAATCATATTTCAATTGTAACCTTAAATGTTAATGGCCTAAATTCACCAATCAAGAGAATGGGCTAGTAACATGGATCAAAAAAAATAAATCCAACAATATGCTGCCTTAAGGAGACTCATATGATAGGAAAAGACGTACACAGGGTGAAGGTAAAAGGTTGGGAAAAATCATTCCACTCACATGGCCCTCAGAAGCAAGAAGGAGTGGCCATACTCATGTGGAATAAAATCAACTTCAAACCTAAGTTAATCAAAAGGGATAAAGAAGGACACTATATTCTGTTAAAAGAAACCATCCACCAACAAGACATAACAATTATGAATTTGTATGCACCAAGCAATGGAGCTGCAATGTTCATAAAACAAACTCTCCTCAAGTTCAATAGCCAAATAGACTACAACACAATAATTATGGGTGACTTCAAGACACCACTCTCGGCATTAGACAGATTCTCTAGACAAGAACTGAATAAAGAAACTATCAAACTCAACAGCACAATTTGTAACCTAGACTTGAACGACATATATAGAATATATCAGCCATCATCAAGTGGATACACGTTCTTCTCAGTTTCACATGGATCCTACTCAAAGACAGACCATATATTATGCCATAGGGCAATTCTTAGTAAATATAAAAGCATGGAGATTATACCATGCACTATATCTGATAATAATGGAATGAAACTGGAAATCAATGATGAAAGAAGGAAGGAAAAATCCTACATCACATGGAAAATGAACAACATGCTACTGAATGATCAATGGGTTACAGAAGACATAATGGAGGAGATAAAAAAAATTCTTAGAGACAAATGACAATACAGACACAACATACCAGAATCGATGGGACACAATGAAAGCAGTTTAAGAGGGAAGTTTATTTCTTGGAGTTCTTTCCTCAAAAAAAGAAAAAAATCAACAAATAAATGAACTCACACTACACCTCAAAAACCTAGAAAAGGAAGAGCAAAACAACAGCAAATGTAGTAGAAGACAAGAAATAATTAAATTTAGAGCAGAAATTAACAAAATTGAAACAAAAAAATTAAAAAATTTGATAAAACTAAAAGTTGGTTCTTTGAAAAAATAAATAAGATTGGCAGGCCCACAGCCATGCTAATGAAGAGAAGAAGAGAGAGAACTCAAATTACTAACATACCGGATGAAACAGGCAATATCACAACAGACACTACAGAAATACAGAAGATAATTAGAAAGTATTTTGAAACACTATATTCCAATAAAATAGAAGATAGTGAAGATATCGATGAATTTTTTAAGTCATAAGATCTGCCCAGATTGAGTCAGGAAGACACACGCAATTTAAACAGACCAATAACAAAGGAAGAAATGAAAGAAGCCATCAAAAACTACCAACCAAAAGAAGCCATGGACCGGATGGGTATACAGCGGAGTTTTACAAAACCTTTAAAGAAGAATTAATACCAATATTTTTCAAGCTATTTCAAGAAAAACAAAAAGAAGGAGCTTTTCCAAATTTATTCTATGAGGATAAATCACCCTGATCCCGAAACCAGACAAAGACACTTCAAAGAAAGAAAACTACAGACCAATATCTCTAATGAACTTCGATGCAAAACGTGTCAATAAAATCCTGGCGAATCGAATACAAAAGCATATCAAAAAAATTGTGCACCATGATCAAGTAAGATTCATCCCTGGGATGCAAGGCTTGTTCAATATACGGAAATCAATAAATGCCATTCACCACATCAATAGACATAAAGACAAGAACCATATGATCATCTCAATAGATGCAGAAAAAACATTTGACAAAGTTCAGCATCACTTTATGTTCAAAACACTAGAAAAACTAGGGATAACAGGAACTTACCTCAACATTGTAAAAGCTATATATGCTAAACCTCAGGCTAGCATCATCCTAAATGTGGAAAAACTGAAGGAATTCCCTCTAAAATCTGGAACAAAACAGGGATGCCCTCTATCACCACTTCTATTCAATTTAGTTCTTGAAATACTAGCCAGAACAATTAGACAGACAAAAAAAATTAAAGACATAAAAATAGGAAAAGAAGTATTTAAATTATCGCTATTTACAGATGTCATGAAAATATATTTAACAGACCCCAAAGGGTCTACAATGAAACGGCTAGAGTTAATAAATGAATTCAGCAAAGTGGCAGAATATAAAATTAACACGCATAAATGAAAGGCATTCCTGTATGTCAGCAACACAACTTCTGAAATGGAAATGAGGAAAACCACTCCATTCACAATATCCTCAAATAAAATAAGATACTTGGGAATCAACCTAACAAAAGACGTGAACGTTTTATATACTGAAAACTAGAGAACCCTAAAGAGAGAGAGAGAAGAAGATCTTAGAAGATGGAAAAACAAAAGACCCAGAATAGCAAAAGCAACTCTAAACAGAAAATTTGAATCTGGAGGTATAGTGATACCAGAGTTCAAACTGTACTAAAAGCAATAGTAACAAAAACAGCGTGGTACTGGTAACAAAATAGGCAGGTGGAACAATGGTACAGAATAGAGGACACAGAAACCAATCCTCAAAATTACAACTTTCTTATATTTGAAAAAGGGGCTAAAAGCATGCAATGGAAGTAGGATAGCATCTTCAAACAATGGGGTAGGGAAAATTGGGGAAAGGTGGGGCAAGGAAGAGAAGTGAACAACAGCAGATGAGGTAGAGAAAGAAGATGGGAGGGGATGGGAGGGGGTATAGTAGGGGATAGTAGGGGATAGGAAATGTAGCAGAATACAACAGTCACTAATATGACATTATGTAAAAATGTGAATGTGTAACCAATGTGATTCTGCAACTCGTATTTGGGGAAAATTGGGAGATCATAACCCAATTGAGTCAAATGTATGAAAGATGATATAGGATGAGCTTTGTAATGTTTTGAACAACCAATAAAAAATAAATAAATAAAGGTTTAAAGTTGAGTGGGAAGAAATCAGCTAAAAAAGAGTTGAGATGCATTCATTTTGCTAAGCAGAAACTTTGTTTTGTGTACTTGTAACTATCACAAATTTATTTTACCAGAAAACTGGCTTTTAAAAATGCACATAATTGAGATTAAAGGATAATCCACTTACCTTCAAGAAAAACTCATAGCATTTCCTATATTTTTCATATTTTATTTTTTTGTGAATATTTTGACATGGACCAGGTCTAGACTTAGGCTATTCTTCCAGAATACTACCTCATCTGACAAGTTGGTACAATGTGTTGGATTGTTCTTTTCATCTTTTATTTAATGGTTTCTAGATGATAATGTGTATTTTTCCATATGTTTGTTTGGACATACATACCCAACTATATCTTTGCATTTTCTGTTTTACTGGGGAAGAGACTCATCAAAAGCTCTTTATTATATGTATCAACAATCAAACATTTAGAGCATGCAATTATACATAATTTTGTATGAAAATATTTTTGTACCATTTTTATAAAGATTTAGAATTATTAATACTCTCCCTACTGTAATTAGTAACTCCTTACAAAAAGAATTAATCAATTGACTTTATATCAATTATGAATATGAAAATTACTAAAATAAATATTTGGCAATTAATATGCAATTGATAGAAAGTGAAATCACAAGAAAGCCATTTAAAATGTCAGTGCATATGGTCCTTAAATAATAGGTTGTTCAAAAAAAAATTCTCTAATTCAAAAGTTAATATGCCATATTACAGCTAAATGTGATATAAAAACCTTAAATTATCAGTATTGATAAATAAGAATGATACCTGTTTACTTAAATATGTTTATTTGATTTTCACTGTAAGATGTTAATTCTGGAAGACTTGAGAATTAAGAAAGACTTGGTCTATATTATTTCTAAACGGCTAATCAAAGTACTTTTAAATATATATGTATATATATATATATATATATATATATATATATATGTAACACATATGCATGAATATAGATACATATGCATAATAAATGTATTGTAATATATTTATCAGGTGGTTATAATTTTTAAATTTTCTCAAGAAAAGAATGACTATAAAAAACAGTTTTAAATGTAAATTTCATAGCATAGTACTGTTTGTAATGCTATGAGAGAAAAATACTTATGGAGGGAAAATGAAAAAGGAAGAGAGAGAAGGGGGAAAATGAGGAGGAAAGTGAGTAAAGAAGAGGGAGAGGAGTGTTTGATGAAAAGATAAAAGTGGAGGGGCTGGGTTTGTGACTCAGTGTTAACATGCTTGTCTAGCATGTGTGAGGCAGTGGGTTATATTCTCAGCACCACATACAAATAAATAAAATGAAGGTCTATCAACAACTGAAAAAATAAAAAAAGGAGAAATATTACCAAAATTCCAAGATTTTATGAATGTTAAATACAAAAAATTATGTTGCATAGCCTTATGTAAATTCTAGACTCCCCAAAATAATCATTAAATGCTAGATTATTAGTGTTATAACTAAAAATCCATTGCTCTTTCTTCTACATTCTGTGGCATGCTAGTGCTAAAATAAATTGTATTATAACACCAAAATAAAATTCTAATATTTATACAGTAACTGACCCAGTTTAACATCAATGCAAGAAGATTCCTATGTGATATAATGTGTATTTTGACATTCATTTTTATTCAACACTGGTACATTACTATTTCTCCAGTTAATGCACATCATAGGATGTATATTTCATCCACAATTTAGCAAATATATACACATTTGTTTTGCTTTCAATCACTTTTGCTTCAGAACACATGTATTCCTCCATGTTTCTTGACTTCTCTTTTTGTGACACTTCTTTCCAAACACATTATTTTCGATTTCCATTATCACTTTTGAAGCAAAACTGACACACCCGCCATGATAAAACATAACACTAATATTACCATTAGATGTTAAACTGGTTTAAATGAATGATTGTACATCAATATAAGATTTCTTGTATACTTTCAGATATCAATTCAATCCATTATTCAAAGTGAAACCAGTTATATCATTTATTCACAGTATGGTCTATTCATGCATTGTCTATATATTGATAGACACATGGTACACCTCTGTGTACTCCCAACAATAATTTCTATATCTTCAAAATATTGCTCCCAGAAATGGTGGAAAAAATATGCATGTCAACTGATCTACATATACATTTTATCACAGTAATATTCTGGACACAAAATGCAAAGGTCACACTTATGACTGTCCCAAAGCCTAAATGGAAAGTGAACATGGATTACTAAAAACATCCATGTCCAGGTTGCCTAATGCTCTCAAATGTCAATCCTATTGGTGATTACATATGTGTTTCTTCCTAAGACTACATTTTCAATCTCACCCTGTTGAAACTGTCTAAACCTCTCACTTATTTTATAATTTGCCTGATTTCCTACTCTCTATTCACATCTGCTTTCCTACTTTTTTCCCCAGTTCATCATTGTGACTGACTCTTCACATGTGCTGACATTTATATTCAATCTCTACCAGAAACCCTATTGCTAAAGAACTTTTGGTCCAAATTCTATACTCAATCTTCTTCGTAATCCTACCGACTATATTCCTAATCCTAGCAAAAATCCCTTTTTTAACTGGATGCTCTCTTCTACATTCAATCATCGAAGGTACAAGGATCTATGCCATTGCATATCAATTTATCTGAGACATATGTGCAGAACATAATTCAAAGCTAAGTATCCCACTCAAAGGCCAAATTCCCTTCTAGGATTCAAATCTTACCTAGATTTATTTTTCAATACTTATATTTCACCTATATTTTCATGTAAATATCGCAGGTTTCCAATAACATTGTTCATCAAGCAGAATGATTCCTAACCCATATTGAACATGTTATTAATTCTAACCATACACTGTTCCTCAATCTAACTTTACAGAAGAGCAGAGACAGAGTTGGTATTACAATACAGGAATGTATGGATCTTCCACCTGCTGAGAACCTCAAAGGTTCATGTAGAAATAATCCCTGGAGAATGTGTAGGATGCTATGAACGACCTGAGAGGGCAAAAGTCATCTTCCATGGCAAAAAAACATGGTCAGGATAAAGGGTTGTGTCTTAATAAGAATCTCTCTTCTTAATGTAGAGAAGATGGACCAAACCAAGCCTCTGTGGAGAGCTGTTCCCCAGTACCTATGGTTGATATACCATTCTAACTTATGAAAATGTCAGAGGAAGTAGGTGCAGCCTCCATCTCATGGGACCCTTGGAACCATCTGTTAGGACAAAGTGGTTGCCAAGGCTGTGACCTCATTCAGTTCCTGAAGGAAGTGACCTACCTCACTTTCTTGGTGATGGAATCTCTGAACTTGGGATCCAGGAAACCAGGCACACAGAGCCAGTCCCAGTACCAGTCCCAGTGGTCTCACTTGTTTGGATTTACCAAGGACAGAGTCAGTCTTTCTTGGTACCTACTGATGTGAGGATGGCCAAATGCCAGAAAAGCTCAGAAGAGGGGCCCTTCCTGAGAAAGCAGAAAGTGGCTCACCAATGGATCCTCACAACTTCACAGAGTTGGCCAAAGAAAACAGATCTGAGACAAGACAGGCCATTTTGGGGTAACATAGTATGGCCCACCATTCAGAGGACACACTGTATAGTCACAGACCTACTTGGGGAAAGGAGGTGCCTTTGTGGGTGTGGGTGTGAGTTTTTGGTTCTGTCTCATCTTCTGAGAATAGGTGGAAAAGGCGGGGTTTTTTTTGGTTTGGTGTGGACTCTTTATAGTAGGTCGTTTGACAAGGTGAGTGTTTCTTTATCTATGTATTCCACTGTGTCCATGGTTGAAGACATTAGAAAAGAGAATGCATCAAGGATGTGTCCTGTCTATTAGGAAGCTTCCCAGCATTCATCCTGCCCGATTTATTAATGGACTGTGGCTTGTCTTATAGATGTGCAACA
The DNA here is from genome assembly GCF_048772815.1 of Callospermophilus lateralis. Taxonomy (NCBI): domain Eukaryota; kingdom Metazoa; phylum Chordata; class Mammalia; order Rodentia; family Sciuridae; genus Callospermophilus; species Callospermophilus lateralis. Next base: position 4,943,606 of record NW_027516909.1, read on the forward strand.
CCTACTAAATTCCTAAGTTCATGTTTTCTTCCTAAATTCTGGCCACTCTCCAAAATAGTCTTATGGATTTGTGTCCAAGATATCTACCCCTTCAAGCTCTGTGACATGGCCATGTACTGGATAGCTGAAGGAAATGGGAGCATCTCAGAAAACACAGATATCAGTGTGACCAGTAATGTCTCAGTGGAAAAACCCTTCTTTTGGCCTTTTGCTTACCTATTGTTCTGTTGACCTGAATGTCAGGAGGTCTTTGCCTCAGTCCACCCATTTGGGAAGACTGATGAAAACTGTTTTCAAATGGAAATGCATGTGCATCACCTGTCGCTCTTTGTTTAATTGCTTAGGATAAGGATGTGTCTGATTCAGCCTCTTGGCCCTGTGTGATGCTGTGGCTTAGATTCTCAGCACCTCATGGATCTAAAGAAAGATTCCATGTGTGTATCCAAAACAAAAATGGTAAAAAATCACGCTGACTTTAGGAAAATAAGTGGCAAGGGAGCTCTTTTGAACACTGTCTTGGGCTGCGCCCCTCATGGAAAACTCCAGCAAGAGGTTATGATTAGTGTCTATATGGAAGAGGATGAGGGCCTTGTGGGAGTGTTTTGGTTTTAATTGTGTTTATTTGTGTGGTGGTTGGAAGTGATGACTGGGTCCACCTAGGCTTGAACTCTGGTGTGATACCCTTAGAGACTGAGGTCTAGAACTGACGTCAGAGAAGTATTGCCATGAATTGTGTTGGGGTTTTAGGAGGCCATGCATGAGAGTCGCTCTTGGAAACTGAGATCTTGGACCAGGGTAGCTTTCCACAGAACACTGGGAATCTCAGCCAGGATATCACATGATTTCATTCTGAAAGACTTGGCAGCAATAGTTGAGAGTCAAAACTCACATGGACCTCATATTGTAGACCTCAATGGGCCTGGCTTCATGTGACTTTTTGGTCACTCTTTGGGAAGACTTTCCTCTGAGAGTTCTCCAGAACTTTCATTGAAATAAACTTCCTCAACATTTAATGGTTCCTGAATAAATTTAAACCCACAGTGCCTCCAACTTCATCCTTTAAAAATGGCTAGATAAGTACCATGACATTTTTTAAATTCCCATGACCAGATGGCACTGGAGTAACTTTGGATCTTATGCTGTTGATCATGAGTGTACAAGACAGTGCCTTGATTGACTTGGTTTCATGAGAATGGTGTAGAACAGAGATGCCAGTAATTTGGAGACTGCTGAGTTGGGGCCTAGAGCAGTGATGTGCAGGTGTGTGATAAAACATCTGTGTTGGGGCCATGTGGATCTGCCATTGGCTTCCAAATGGCTTGTGACTGACATGCTGCAGCCAGCAGACCCTTATATGTAAAGGCATCTTGTTATATGGAGATTTTTCAGGGCAATGTTCAGAATCAAGTTGCTATGGTCAAGGGGGCAAGCATGTGCGATAGAAGCCTGGTTGGTGCATTTATATGCAGACCCTGACACACCACATGTGACAGAAATCCCTCCAGCACTGTGCCCCAGTTGAAATCCTTGTATTTCAAGAAGCAAATACCAAACTCCAAGTGCAGCAGCAAGAAACACCACGAAAACTGGAGGATTACCAACTGGGTTCACAGTCCAAACAGGGAGACACTTAGCCCCAAGTTGCCACAGTTTACCTACAAAGAGAGAATTCAGAACTGCTGCCACATGTTCATTAGGAAAATAAGAAACAACATCCTCCAGGTCACATAGATGAAGACCCAGCTTTGATGGTCTCACTACAAAGAAAGCTAAAGCTTCTGACAACAACGTATATTTCAAGTGCCCATCCTCAGAGGCAGTTTCTCAAGAAGTCTTTAGGCAAGCAGAGCTCCATGTTTCTGGAGTGTTTACCCTTTCCCTTACTTTTGGAAACTCCTCTACCACCTTCAAGGTTGTGAACTCCTGAGCATTTTCCATTCCAGATATGTATTAACAGATTTTCTAATTCTTCTCCTCTAATTGTGTCTTACTTGGGGCGAAGGTAATGTCAAGGCATTTTTCTGGATGAGAGTGGAAAGATTTTTGTTTAGCATATGTTTGCATACACATTGGATTCAGTTTCCTATTTTCCATTTGAAATACTGAATCCCTGACACTAACCCATACTGTACTAGAATCTGACTACTAATCCTAATATGATGGAGAAAAAGAATCCTAACAGAAAAGAAATAGAAGCTGTTCAGAGAAGGCATGGTATATATTTGGACTTGCCTTTTGCAAGTAGGTGTTATAATTCTAGTCAATTTTTAATTGAAATAGTCCTCCATGTGTTTTTAAAGTTAACAAATATGTGAATTCCTGTCTCCCTTTCTCTGTATCCTATTCAGCACATCTATTTTATATGCAAATAAAGAATCCTACCTTTTATCACGTGTATATTTTTGTGCGGTAGCTGATTTGGCAGATACAAATTTTGAGAAGAGATCACTCCTCCTAGATGCTGTTGGAACTGAAAATTGAACCTATGGGTGAGCTTCCTAGGAGAACAACATTATACATAAATCCCTGTTAAGTAAATTGAATATTTTTAGATCTGTGAATGATGTATATTTCATGGTGAATTTCGATTGGCATATATGTTGCTACATTTTAAAATTTGTGTGTGTGTGTGTGTATACACACATACACACTCTCCAGATTTTTCAAAATATGAAATATATGTGTCTTATTTACACTCCCTAAATTCATTCATGTTCAAGTATGTGGATTTATAATCAACTTTTCACAAGATTATTTTCAGAAATATTCATCCACCTGAAATTCATATTTGTTTTCTATTACTGAAAACTAACTTCAGTGAATGGTGCATACGTATCCTGTTGATAGTCAAAGCCGAAGGGGCCACAGCAAACTTCCAGGTCCCAGCAAACTTTCAGCTGCAGGCTGATGATTGGCTCACAGCGGCCTTAGCAACTTCTAGCTCATTGTCTCCTCTGTGGTGATGCTCATTGGAGATGCTCATTGAGATGTTTCCCCGCCTTTCAGACTTCCAGCTTATGATTGGCTCACAGCAGCCCCAGCAACATCTAGCTGATTGGCTCCTCTGCGGTGATGCTTATTGGGCTGTTTCCCTGCCCATTCAGACCATGGAGCTGCTCATTGGGGGACTTTTTTGGCTCTGCCCACGTGACCCAGCCAATCTGCCTCAAGAGCAGGAGGATTGTGAGAAGTGGATAGAGGCTTGTGTGGGAGGGAGAGGCTTTTGGGAAGCTGGTGTTGGGAGTTGGGGTTCTGAGGATTTTTCCTGAGAGGCTGTTTTGCTTGGCGTGTGTGGTTCTAAAAATAAAGTTAGTTTCTTTTGACAAGTGGATTCTGATTGTGCCCAGCCAGACAGTGACATTTGGTGGCTCATATGGGGAGCGACTGAGGGTAACTGATAAGGTAAACTGCTCGCTCTTGAGGGCAGGGCGAGAGGATGGGTAGCCATTTTATGATTCCTCTTTTGTTTTAAGTTGCCTGTCCCTGGAGATGAGTGAGATGGAAGAAAAACTGCTCACATCTGAGGAAAAACTATTTGTGTCTGAGGAACAGATAGGGAGAAAGGCTATAATAATTTTTTGTTGTTCCATTTTTATTTCGTTCTATCTCTTTTTTTGTTTGGTGTTATCTTGTTGGTTTGTATTATAGTAGAAATATGGGATCAAAAATTAGTAAAAAACAAACCAAAAAAGTGTTAAGTAAATTGTTAGAGGAAGGAGGCATCCCAGTAAAATCAAGAGCAGTCATGGCAATTGTTGATACAATACAAAAATGTAGACCATGGCTTTTTAAGGAGGAGTTGTTAAATATATCACAATGGAACCATCATGGTGCAGATTTAAAAAGAATAGAAAAGAAAAGCCCAGGGATTCTGCCAGTTGGCACATTGCCATTGGGGACATTCATATCTTGTTTGCTTAGTTCAAAGCCTTCAGTTCAGTCAATGGTAGAGGAAGAAGAAGACATATTGATTCAAGTAAAACAGAAGGTGTCTCAAGTTAGTCAGACAGAAGAAAAAATTCAAGTAAAAGAGAAGGTCTCTCGAGCTAGTCAGATAGAGGAAACTATTCAAGTAAAAGAGAACTTCTCTCGAACTAGTCAGACAGAGGAAAAAATTCAAGTAAAAGAGAAGGCCTCTAAAGCTAGTTAGACAGAGAAAGAAAGTGTAAAACAGTAAAAAACATCAGGGGAAATTTACAACAGGAGACTGCTACTAACACCTTTCTATCACCAGATGACATTAGTGTCCAACTAACAAGGCCACTTTCTTATGCTGGGAGGCCCCCAACTCCCGCAGTTGATAGTTAGGATCCTGAGACAAGATCTCAAATATTAACATGCCCTGTATTTGAGGGAGGAGGGCAGCGTGTTTACCATGCTTTAAATTTCAAAACAGTGAAGCAGCTAAAAGAGGCTGTAACAACCTATCGTCCTCAAGCACCCTTCAATGTAATCATGGTCGAATCCATTAACAACTTGAACATGAAGCCAGTGGATTGGGCTAATATGTGTAATGTTGTGCTAAATGGAGGACAATGCATGTTATGGAAGGTGGCCAATGAGGAATGTTGAAAGGAGACAGCTAGGCGAATTGCAGGAGCTGGTTATCCTCAGAGAAATCTAGATATGTTGTTAGGAAAGGGACCTTATGAAGATCAGCAGCAGCAAATTGCATATGATCATGGTGTATGTGCACAAATTGGTGTAGATGCAATTAAGGCATGGAAGACTTTACAAGAACATGGAGGTTTACAAGGTCAATTATCTAAGGTAATACAAGGAGCTAATGAACCTTATGCTGAATTTGTAGATAGGCTTATTCAAAGAGCTACCAGAGTTTTTGGGAATACAGAACAAGCAATGCCATTACTAAAACAACTGGCTTATGAGCAAGCGAATCGTTGTTGCAGAGATATCATTAGACCATGGAAAAATGAAGATTTAAACACATTGATTTAATTATGTAGAGACATTAATGAACAAGAGCAAGTCATGGCAGCTGCAGTAAAACAGGCTTTAGTTGCCAGATACATTAATGAACAAGGGCAAATTGTGGCAGCTACAGTAAAACAGGCTTTAGATGCCAGACCAAGAACATGCTACCAATGTGAAGAAACAGGACATTTTAAAAGGAATTGGCCCATAGAAGGAGGGTTTAACAATATTAGGTATCAAAGGAGTAGAATACCAGGTATTTGGCCACAATGCCATAGAGGGAGACATTGGGCTAATGAGTGCTGTTCTCAAACCACCATAGAGGGTACTCAATTATCAAAAAATGAACAAGGACCAGGTGTTTATCCACGATATCATGGAGAAAGGCATTGGGCTCAATTGCCAAATAAATGGACAGGGGGTTCCAATGCTCCGGGGTCCCAAACCACAAATATACAGAGCACTGGAGGAACCCAGCAACCCCATCAGGGTAGTGCCCAGGACACATTGTCCATCAGATCCCTCATCAGACAAACCAGAGGGAGCACAGTGTTGGACATCTGCGCCTCTGCCAGATCAGTACTAACTCCAGAGATGGGAGTTCAAATCATTCCCACAGGGGTAAAAGGACCTCTTCCCAAAGGAACCATGGGCTTATTATTGGGATGCAGCTCTTCTACTCTAAAAGAACTTATGATAAGTCCTGGGGTGATTGATCCCGATTATGAAGGTGAAATAAAAATTATAGCCAGTTCTCCAAAGGACATATCAGTAATTTCACAAGGAGATAGAATAGCACAGTTACTAATAATACCCAGCCTATATGATAAATTTTCCAGTCGTACTGTAGAAAGATGTTCCAAGGGATTAGGCTCCACAGGTGTAGATTTGGCTATGCTTTCTTTAAATTTAGATTCTCGCCCCATGCTAAAACTAAATATTCAAGGGCATGAATTGAATGGGCTACTGGATACAGGTGCAGACATTAGCATCATCTCTCGTCAAGAATGGCAAAAACATTGGCCATTACAACAAGCCACTCAAACGCTTCGAGGCCTATAAGTGGCGACTAATCCCCATAGAAGTAAAATGGTATTAGATAGGAATGATCCTAAAGGATGTGAAGGAACTATACAGCCATATGTATTGGATCATCTTCCCATAAATTTATGGGGATGAGATGTCCTAGATCAATTAGGTTTGACATTAACAAATAACATCAACCAAAATGCAGCCACTATTATGACTAGACAAGGTTTTAGGAAAGAAAAAAGATTAGAAAAACAAGAATAAGTCATAGCAGCACCAATACAAATAGATCAAGGAACAGAGAGACATGGGTTGGATTTTCAGAAAGGGCCACTGAGACAATAAAAATTACCTGAAAATCAGAAAGACAGTATGGATTCCTCAGTGGCCCCTGACTGAAGAAAAGATACAAGCAGTCCATGACCTGGTAAAACAACAATTAGCAGAAGGACATATACAACCAACTGTATATCCCCAAAATACTCCCATTTATGTCATCAAAAAGAAATCTGGTAAATGGAGACTATTGCAAGATTTTAGAGCCATTAATAATGAGATGGTTATTATGGGACCTGCTCAATCAGGGATTCCTCAATTGTCTGCTTTGCCAATAACCTGGTATGTTTTAGTTATAGATATTAAATATTGTTTTTTTTTCAATTATAATTCATCCTAAGGATAGTCCAGTTTTTGCTTTTACTATCCCTGCACTGAATCATGAAGGTCCTGATCAGAGATATGAATGGAAAGTACTCCCTCAAGGGATGGCTAACAGCCAAACTATGTGTCATATTTATGTTAACAAAGTAATGCAGCCACTTAGAAATCAAAATTCTGAACACAAATATTTCACTATATGGATGATGTATTATTAGCACACAAAGCTAAAAACACATTGCTAGAAAGTTATGCCACACTTACAAACTTATTAAAAATTATAATGTAGAGATAGCATTAGATAAAGTACAATTAAATTTTCCAATTAATTATTTAGGAGTTCTGTTATCCTCAACCATGGTCAGTCCACCAAAAATTCAAATACGAGTAGATCAACTCAAATCACATAACGACTTTCAAAAGTTATTAGGAGACATTAATTGGATAAGGCCTTATCTAGGTATACCAACAGGAGAGTTGGAACCTTTTTTTGATATCCTAAAAGGTCTATCAGATAAAAATTCACCCTGCATGTTAACACCTGAAGCAAGAAAGGCATTAAAAATCAATGAAACATATATGGAAAATATGCATTTGGATAGAATTGATATAAGTTTGCCTTTATTATTTATTGTACTACCAACAAAAAATATTCCTACAGGAGTATTTTGGCAAGAAGGTCCATTATTATGGATACATTTATCTTATTCTCCTTACACTATTCTTACTAGGTATCCTGAGGCTTTAGGATAATTAATACTCAAAGGAATTAAAGCAGCAAAGGGAGTGTTTGGAATTTCTTCCAATAAAATTTTTACTCCATATACTCTGAATCAAATTGATGAGTTAGCTAATGAGTTAAATACTTGGGCAATAATCATGGTCCAATCTAATATTTCATTTGATAACCACTTACCATCTAACCCTTTATTGTCTTTTTGGTCATCGCATCCTGTAATTTTTCCAAAATTGAGAAGAAAAACACTTATCATGAATGCTTCAAATATATTCACTGATGTATCAAATAATGGTACAGCAGCAATAGTTATACCTGATAAAACTTATAAATTTTTAGTACCCAAACAATCAGCTCAAAAGGTAGAGCTTAATGCAGTATTACAAGCTTTTGAGATATTTAAATATTCTGTATTTAATTTATTTTCCGATAGTCAGTATATAGTTAATGCTATAGTATCCCTTGAAGTTGCTGGTAAGATTTCTCCTTTCTCTACTGTTTTCTCTTTACTTTCCAATATAAAAAGTCTAATCTGGGACAGAAAAGATCTATTCTTTATAAGACATATCAGGGCACATCCAAAAAGAAGATGATTTGACTCAAGGCCTTATCAGCTGATATCCAAAATTCCAGTTTGACTATCCTTACATCTGAGATAGAACCAGGATGCTTTTTTCATTATCTATTTTATTATTGCCCTTTCCCACATTCTATTTTGTTTTTTGAGCTCATACAGACCTAGTTTAATGTTTTGCTGATCAGTTCTATTTTTTGACAAAAGAGTTTTTGAACATTGCAATGGAGATTTCACGTGTAAAATGTTATAAGGCCTTTACTATTAGGTTATGTGTTGTATGTATTATATTATGTGTGCACACTTGTGTTTTGTGTTATATGTTTGAATGTTCGTATGTCCATATATGAAATATGATGAGCGCTCATAAAAAAATGGATCCAAATATTTTTTTATTCACATTATTTAAATGGTTTAATTTAATTTGGGTAAAGAGCTGTTGAGGTTTGTTTTAAAATTTGAAAAAAAGGAGGTTAACAGATCTGTTTCCTTTCTTTCACCTTTCCTTTTCATTATATTTAATAATTATCTTCAAGACAATGTAAATAGTTAAGAAAATTGTTTTCTTTCAGTGCCTTCTGGAATGTTACATAATTTTTCTTTAGCCATTATTGCCAGAATTCCTATCTTCATCCCAGTGCTGGTGAAATCAAAGATAAAACCAATCTACAGCTTCTGCAATAGCCATCACTGAAATGCTTGCAGAACTTGCCTAGACACATTGAGAACTCTCCTGTATGCATTGTAAACTACCTGTTTGTGCAGCGACTTGTGGTAGTGTTCGGGTATATTTGCTGATGATGTCATCGGTGGTACAATTTTTCCAAAAGGAGCCGTCAATTGGCTTGGTGTATCTTCCTCTCTTCTGTGTGTCATTATCGTCCAGCTAATGTTTGGGGGCCATTAGAGGTGAGGCAAAGAACCTCACCACCCCCCGGTGGTACAAAGACCTCTCCACAGGTGTTGCTGTAAACTGGACCGGTAGTCAGTGATGGGTAAGATCCAATTGCAATGGTACCAACTTAACGGGTAAGGACCATATGTACTATTGGACAACCTAAGGCAGGCACTGTCCCTAAGCCACATGTGTGTTGTTTAAACAGAGAGGGGGAGATGTTGAGAGCCACATCCGAAGGGGCCCCAGCAAAATTCCAGAAGCCAGCAAACTTCCAGCTGCTGGCTGATGATTGGCTCACAGCAACATCTAGCTGATTGGCTCCTCTGCGGTGATGCTCATTGGGCTGTTTCCCTGCCCTTTCAGACCACGGAGTTGCTCATTAGGGGACTTATTTGGCTTTGCCCACATGACCTAGCCAATCGGCCTCAAGAGCAGGAGGATTGTGGGAGGTGGAGAGAGGCTTGTGTGGGAGGAAGAGGCTTTTGGGAAGCCAGTGGTGGCAGTTGGGGCTCTGAGGGTTTTTCCTGAGAGGCTGTTTTGTTTGGAGTGTGTGGTTTTAAAAATAAAGTTAGTTTCTTTTGACAAGTGGCTCCTGATTGTGCCCAGCAAGACTGCGGCATTATCCTAATATTTCTACAGTAACTGCCCCAGTTTAACAGCAATGCAAGTAGACTCTTATGGGACATGATTTGTATTTTGATGTTCATTTTTATTCAACACTGGTACATTACTATTTCTTCAGTTTATGCACATCAGAGGGTATATATTTCTTGCACAAGTTGGCAAATTTATAGGCATTTGTTTCACTTTCAATCACTTCCTGCTTCAGAACACATGCATTACTCCAGGTTTCTTAACTGGTCTATTTGTGAGACTTCTTTCCAAACATATTATTTCCGATTTTCTTTATAATTGTTTAAGCAAAACTCACACACCCTTCATGATAAACCATAACTATCATTTCACAATTAGATGTATAACTGTTTGGAATGAATGATTGTATATCAATATAAGATTTCTTATATATTTTCTGATATCAATTCAATCCATGATTTAAAGTGGAACCAGTTATATTATTTATTCACAGTATGGTCTATTCATGCATTATCTATATTCATAGACACAGGGTACACCTCTTTGTACCCCCAATACTAATTTATACGTTTTCAAAATATTGCTCCCAGTAATAGAGGAAGAAATACTCATGTCACCTGATCTAAATATGCATGTTATCACAGTAATATTCTGGACGCAAAATGCAAAATTCACACGTGTGATTGTACCAAAGCCTAAATGGACACTGAACATGGATTACTAAAAACATCCATGTCCAGCTTGCATAACGCTCTCAAATGTCAATCCTATCGGTGACTACATATTTGTTTCTTCCTAATATATTCAACCTCAAAACTTTTGAAAATGTCTAATACTATCACTCACCCTGTACTTTGCCTGTTTTCCTAATGTCTCTATTGATATCGGCTTTCCTACATATTTTCCCCAGTTCATCATTGTGACTGACCCTTCACATGTGCTGACATTGATATTCACTCTCTAACCAAAACCCAATTGCTAAAGAACTTTTGGTACAAATACTAAATTCACCCTTGTTCCAAAATCTACCGACTATCTTCCTGATCCTATTGATTATCCCTGTTTGAGTGGATGTTCTCCTCTACATTCAATCATCCAAGGTACAAGTCCTATGGCATTGTATATCGACTTATCTGAGACATGTGTGCAGAACGTAATTTAAAGCTATGTATCACAATCAATTGCCCAATGCACTTCTGAGCTTCAAATCTCACCTAGATTTCTGTTTACATACTTATATTTCACCTCTGTATTCCTATAAATATTGCAGGTTCCCAATACCATTATTCATCCCACAGAATGATTCCTAAACCAAATCGATCCTGTTATTATCCCTAACCATACACTGTTGCCTCAATCTAACATTACAAAAGAGCAGGGACAGAGTTCATCTTACAATTCAGGAATGTAGGGGATCTTACACCTGCTGAGAACCTCAAATTTCTATGCAGAAATGATCCCTGGAGAAGATGTAGGCAGCTATGAAGGACCTGAGAGAGCAAAAGCCATCTTCCATGGCAAACACCTTGTGATAACGAAGGGATGTGTATGAATCAGCCTCTCTTTTCTTAATGTAGAGAAGATGGACCAAACCAGACCTGCGTGGAGAGGTGTTCCCGGGTGGCCATTGTTGATATACCATTCAAACTTGTCAAAGTGTCACAGGATGTAGGGGCAGCCTCCATCTCATGAGACCCATGAAAGCAACTGTTAGGACAAAGTGGTTGCCAAGGCAGTGATCTCTTTCAGTTCCTGAAGGAGGTGACCTACCTAACTTCGTTGGTGATGTAACTCTCTGAAATTGGGATCCAAGAAGCCAGGCACCCAGAGCCAGTCCCAGTCCCAGTCCCAGTGGTCGAACTTGTTTGGATTTACCAAGGACAGAATCAGTCTTTCTTGGTACCTAATGATATGAGGATGGCCAAATGCCAGTAGAGCTCAGAAAAGGGGCCTTTCCCTAGATAGCAGGTATTGGCTCAATGCTGCCTGCTGACAACTTCGTAGAGTGGGCCAAGAAGAACAGATCTGAAACAGGCCAGGCCATTTTGGGGCAACATAGTATGGCCCACCAGTCAGAGGACACTCCAGATAGTCACAGACCTACTTGGGGGAAGGAGGTGCTTTTGTGGATGTGGATGTGAGTTTGTGGTTTTGTCTCATGTTCTGAAAATAGGTAGGAATGGTGGTTTGTATGGTTTGGAGTTGACTGTTTCTAGGAAGTCGTTTGGCAAGGCGAGTGTTTCTATGTCTGTGTATCCACTGTGTTCGTGGTTGTAGTCTTTAGAAAAGAGAATGCATCAATGGAGGTTTCCTGTCTAGTTGGAAGCTTCCCAGCATTCATCCTGCCCACTTTATAAATGGACTGTGGCTTGCCTTATGGATGGGCAACACCTACTATCTTCCTAAGGTCCTCTACACATTTTGATTTCTGGCCTCTCTCCAGAATAGGCTCATGGTTTTGTGGCCAAGATATGTACCACCTCCAAAATCTGTTACATGGCCATGTAATGGATAGCTGAAGGGAATGGGGACATCTCAGAAAACTCAGATATCAGTGTAACCAGTAAAGTCTCAGTTTAAAAACCTTGCTTTGGCCCATTTGCTTACCTATGGTTATGTTGCCCTGAATGTCAGGAAGGTATTTGCCTCAGGCCACCCCTTTCTGAAGCCTGAAGAAAACATTTTTCAAATGGAAATGAATGGGCATCACCTGTGGATCTTTGCTTAATTGCTTTGGAAAGAGATGTGTCTGAATCAGCCTCTTGGCCCTGTGTGAGGTTGGGGCTTTGATTCTCAGAAGGTGATAGATCTAAAGAAAGATCCCATGTGTGCTTGGGTTTTCTATTGCCTCCAACTCACATAAAGGATTTATACCTGACAATCAGTAGGATTAAATTGGAGAATCAGAACAGTATTAACGGCAGGCCTATTTGATCACTCCTGGTTCACAGGAAGGGTGTCTAGGTCACCCTGACTTTAGGCAAATGAGGGGCAAGGGAGTTTATTTTGGAAACTGTCTTGGGCTTCGCCCCTCATGGAAAATTCCATCCAGAGTTTACGATGAGTGTCTATATGGAAGATGATGAGGGCCATGTGGCAGTGTTTTGGTTTTAATTGTGGTCATTTGTGTGCTGGTTGGAAGAGATGACTGGGTACACCTGGACCTGAACTCTGGTGTGATTCCCCTTAGAGACTGAGTTCTGGAACTGACTTCAGGAAAGTATTGCCATTAATTTTGGTGGGATTTTAGGAGGCCACACATGAGAGTCGCCCTTGGAAACTGAGATCTAGTCTCAGGGTGTCTTTCCACAGTGCACTGGGAATCTCCACCAGGATATAAGACGATTTTATTCTAAAAGACTTGGCAACCATAGTAAAGAGTCAAAACACATATTGAACTCACATTGAGTAGACATCAATGGGTCAGGCTTCATGTGACATTTTGGCCACTCGTTGGGAAGCGTTGCCTTTTAGAGTTCTCCAGAGCTTTCATCCTCACCATTTAATGGTTCCTGAATGAATTGAAAAACCAGTGCATCCAACTTGATACTTGAAAAATGGCTAGATAAATACCATGAAATTTTTGAAATTCCCATGACCAGGTGGCACTGGAGAACCTTTGGATGTCCTGTTGCTGATCATGAGTGTACCAGACAGTGCCTTGAATCACTGGGTTTCATGAAAATGGTGTAGAACAGAGATGCCAGTAAGTTGGAATTTGCTGAGTAGTGGGCCTAGAACAGTGGTGGGCAGGTGTGTGATTAAACATCTGTGTTGGTGTCATGTGGATTGGCCATTGGCTTCCAAATGGCTTTTGACTGACATGGTGCAGCCAGCAGACCCTTGCATGTAAAGGCATCTTGTTATATGGAGAGGTTTCAGGGAAATGTTCAGAATCAAGTTGCTAGGGACAAGGGGGAAGTCTATGTTGGATATAAGACTGGTTGGTGCATTCTCCTGGCAGACCCTGACCCACCACACATGACAGAACTCCCTCCAGCACTGTGTCCCAGTTGAACTACTTGTATTTAGTGAAGCAAACACCAAACTCCCATTGCAGCAGCTAGAAAGACCATGAAAAATGGAGGATGACCACATGGCTTCAGAGTCCACACAGGAAGACACTTAGCCCCCATTGGCCACAGTTTACATACAAAGAGGGAATTCTGCACTACTGCCTCATGTTCATTAAAGAATAAGAAAACATGTGCTCCAGGTTACATAGATGCAGACCCAGCTTTGATGGTCTCACTGCAAAGGAAGCTAAAGCTCCTGACTACAACATATATTTCCAGTGCCCAAACTCAGTGGCAGTTTCTCATAAGTCTTCCTGTCAGCAGAGCACCATGTTTGTGAAGTGTTTACCCTGTCCCTTACTTTTGGAAACTCTTCTACCACCCCCAAAGTTGTGAACTCCTGAGCATATTCCATTCCAGATAAGTATTCATAGATTTTCTAACTCTTCTCCTCTAATTGTGTCTAACTTGGGGCGAAGGTAATGTCAAGGCATTGTTCTTGATGAGAGTGGGATGATTATTTTTAGCACATATTTGCATAAACATTGGATTCATTTTCCTAATTTTCATTCGAAATACTGAATCACTCACACTAACCCATACCCTACTAGACTCTATATTCTGACTCCTAATCCTAATATAATGGAGAAAAATAACCCAAAATGAATAGACATACAAGCATTTCAGAGGAGGCATGGTGTATAATTGGACTTGCCTTTTGCATTATGTAGAATTGGAGTTATAAATCTAGTCAATTTTTTGTTGAAATAGTTCTCCATGTGTTTTTTTAACTTTTGTTGTTTGTTGTTCAAAACATTATATAGTTCTTGATATATCATATTTCACACTTTGATTCAAGTGAGTTATGAACTCCCATTTTTATCCCGTATATAGTTTGCAAAATCATATCAGTTACGCATCCATTGATTTACATATTGCCATTCTAGTGTCTGTTGTATTTTGCTGCCTTTCCTATCCTCTACTATCCCCCCTCCCCTCCCCTCCCCTCCCATCTTCTCTCTCTGCCCCCTATACTGTAATTTATTTTTCCCCCTTGTATTTTTCCCTTTCCCCTCACTTCCTCTTGTCCGTAATTTTGTATAACCCTGAGGGTTTTCTTCCATTTCCATGTAATTTCCCTTCTCTCTCCCTTTCCCTCCTACCTCTCATCCCAGTTTAATGTTAATCTTCTTCTCATGCTCTTTATCCCTACTCTGTTCTTAGTTACTCTTCTTATATCAAAGAAGACATTTGGCATTTGATTTTTAGGGATTGGCTTCCTTCACTTAGCATAATCTGCTCTAATGCCATTCATTTCCCTGCAAAATTCTATGATTTTGTCATTTTTTAATGCTGAGTAAAACTCCATTGTGGCCTCTGGCGTGCGCCCAGGTTTCCGTTCCTGTCTTCCTGTTTGTTAATTTCTGGCCTATTTATTGTTGTGACCAGGACCTTAGTCAATGCCTTAGTCTGTCTTTTGCATCTCTCATCTTCCCTTTGCTCCCTTTCTTTCTCTTTGTTTCTCTCATATAGTATACTTTCTCGGCTTCTCTGACTAAATCTCCCAAAGTCATATCTTGTGATCCCTCTAAGAGTTGTAACTTTCTTTTAATATCCAGGACAGCTTGCCCAATGAAGGCCATCATGACAGATGCCTTTTGATCCTCTGCCTGAGGATCAATAGGGGCTCGAGCCTTTGACTGAGGGGGAAACCTGTCCTCAGGGAAGACTTAAAAAAGCAGAGCTTGCGATTGCCTCAGCAGACACCACCGAAAGACAGATCCAGGAGGAGAGTGGGGATGACACATGGTGAGTGACCCACCATGGGACAAGCAGTTTCGTCACATGATTTGTTTTTGTCGGGCCTCAAGGAGGCCCTCAAGACATAGGGGGCACATGTTAAGAAAAAGGACTTAAAATTATTCTTTTCATACATAGGAGAATTGTGTCCATGGTTTCCCCCTGAAGGGTCCATTGATGGTAGAAAATGGCTTAGAGTAGGAGACTGTTTAAACCATTTTTTTTGTTGTTGTTGAAGAAAAAGTCCTAGAACAAAGGTATATTAGACCTTTTGTAGACATTAATATTTTATAAGATTTTTAAACACCTAGAAAAATTTGTAAGTTTAAATTTAAAGACATTAATATTTATCTGTTTATCCAATTTAAATTGAACCATTTAAATCACGTGAATTAAAGATCTTTGGATCCACTTTGAAATAGTAAGCTTGCCTTAATTTGATTTTAATTGGAGTCAGTGGTCTTTTCTTGCATCCTGGTGTAATATTTTGTAGTTTCCCATCGAGATGACCCTGCCCCAATAGATCACAAGACCAGACTACTGGAAATTCTGAAGCTGGCCTTCCCTCCAGGGCTGCGGCATGGAGAGGCAATTTCCAAGGCCTTGGTGTGAGATTTTGGTCCAGGGAGCACTGCAGTGAACCACCGCCCTAAAACTATTAGCAAGCACATGGTGGAGGAGGCCTCCATAGGTAAGTGGCGCCTATATAACATCTGATATCCGGTTAAGGGAGATCTCTTCTGATGACAGAGTGGTGTCCTGGGGAGACACACATATACTCCTGTCTGGTACAGTAACGAGAATCATTCTGTCCTCTGTTATGTTCTGTAGGGAATTCCTCTGAAAGCATAGAGAGGTGCCAATGGGCACGCAGGAGCTCCTATCCCAGAGCTTTAGCAAGACGTTGCATAGTTCCTCTGTTTTTCTGTTTCTGCGCTGGTTTTCTGTTTTTTTGTGTGTTTTGTTCTGTGTTTCATATGTTTTTTTTTTTTTTTTGGTTTGTTTTAGTGTGTTTTGTTGTGTGATTTCTGTGGTAAAACTTAACTGAAAATGGGTAATAAAGCAAGTAAACTGACACCCATTTGGACTGTGTTTTAAAGAACTGTGATGAACTTTAATACCCTTTGTTAAGCAGGATGAGAGAAGCCCCTAGCTGGCTGCCTGGAGCACACCCACTGCAGAGGGCAATGCCTGCTGGGGACCTAAGAACTGAGTATCTCCCAGGTTAACACGTGAAACTCCTTAAAACCCCTTGTCCCTTCAGATCGATAGAATCACAACCATTGGGCAGAGACCCCTGTTTTTCTCCTTTGTTAGCAAAGCAGTAAATCTCCCTTTTTCATTTTCTCAAACCCTGTCCTCATTATTAAATTGGTATTAATTGGCTTCAAAATCAGGAACCAAACTTTAAGTTACAATTTTTGGTACCCCCCACACCCCGGAACTCTTTGAGAGCTGACTACTGAAATGTTAGGAGACGGAGCCTGCTTGGGGTGGAACCGAACAAGAGGAGCTAATCCTGTAAGTAAAAGGAGGGACTGAGGGACTTCCAGCAGCTGCCCAAGCCCTGTTGCTTCAGAGAATTACCTACTTCCTTCCCTGCACTGTAAGGATTTTGCCATCTCTGTTTTCTTAAAAAAGAGAAAAAGAAAAAGGGGACACTAAATACAGTAAAGTCACCATGGAGACCCTTGATTTTACATTTCAGGTTGTCCCTGTGTGAAAACATCTGGTTCCCTTGTGGGAAAATCTATGGTGCCACTGGTGTAGGAGATTTTTCTCTTATCTGCTATGGTTTAAAGGCTTCTGTCTGTAAGCCATAGTCTGGAGCTCCTTTCAGTCTGTCTTGTGACTTTGTTTCTGGCCCTTTAAGACATGTGCAATAATGTGTTGATATTATAAATCATTTCTTGGGAATGATCTTAGCTGAATGTGTATCTAAATGATGATGTTTTTTTGTAACAATCTGGCATCTGAATGGGTTTTTGAAGCATTGCACAATCTTGCAGTTAAAAGTCGGGTTTAGGAAATTGTTTAGTTTATGATTTCAGATAATTCATGCCAGAGAACTTAAATACTTAGGATGGAAAACTAGAGAACTCTACTTCCAAGTTGGCAAGTAACTTCCCAATCATTCAGGCTTTTTTTTCACCAATTTTTAATTGGGTAGCCTGGGAAAATGTCACTGTGTCTACCAGTGCATTAATTTGGACAAGGATAGTAAATCATAGTATGGTATCTGTTGACAAAACAAGATATAAAGATGTAAAATTTTGTAAACTGTGTCTTAAACTTGTATCATAAAATTTTGTGAATTTTGTCTTAAAATTGTATTATAATTTTCAACATCTGAACCTGAAAATTATGGTTGAAATGCCTTAGGCCTGAGGTGTCTGCTCAGAATAGCAGCTTTTTCCTGCTCCTTCCCGACCTCAGCCAGGACTTATGTTGAATGGCAAATGAAAGAGGCCTGCAAGCTCAGTAGGAGAGTGATCTGAGGCCTAAAAAAAATTAAATTGTATGGTATTTACTAATTAATGGCCAGTCAATTTTTCTAGGACTCTTATTTTTTCCTTAGATTCTTTATTTTTTTTTTTGAGCTCATGATTTTGATCCTAAAGACCTAGGATGATGTTTTTCTGACCAGTTCTATCTTTGACTAACTGTGTAGTTTTTGAAACATTGCAATGGATATTTCACCTGGAAAAGCTACACGGCCTTTACTATTATTATGTGTGCACAATTTTGTTATGTGTTGTATGTCTATATATTCATATGTCCGTATATCATATATATGATACACAAATTAACATTTATAAAGAGCACTCATTAAAACAAAAACGCTCATAAAAACAAATTTCAAAAAGTGGATCCAAAGATCTTTAATTCAAGTGATTTAAATAGTTGAATTTAAATTGGATAAAGAGATAAAAATAAATGTCTTTAAATTTAAGCTTACAAGTTTTTCTAGGTGTTCAAAAATCTAATAAAATATTAATGTCTACAAATGTTCTAATATGCCTTGGTTCTAAGACTTTTCCTTCAACAAAAAAATGGTTTACACTGTTCAATATATTTGTCTAATATATTGATAAATAAGTAAAGTAAATTTGATATGGGATTACTCATTCATGAGTACTTTTGTTAGATATCTGATTGATTTACTAAGGTCTGTATAAGTTTGTACTAATGTCTGTATAAGATTGTAATAATCAGTCATGTGTTAAAGAGACAAAAATTTCTTAAAACATAAGTTTACCCATAACATTGTGTTTATTAAGTTTTATTTTTTCTAGAGCAAGCAACCATAAAAATTAAACAACTGATTAAATAAGAACTGTTATTTTAGAGCACTGTACTGCCATTTATTTAAAAGCTAAACTTGGTTAATGTAGAAACTTCAATGTAATTGTGATGCTATTAATGTGCTCCTATCTTTCAGGTATACGAATCTGTAAGGTAGAAACTTTAAAAGAGCATTATTTCAAGCTGGTGTTCTGAAGTTGTATGGTAAAAAAATATATTGGGCATTCATTTACTTCTTATCAATAAGATATGTAAAGTTGTATGTTACTTTTTACATTGGGGAACAATTTAAATGTATTTTTATGTTAATGAGAGTCTAATCTATATAAAGGTTAAAAACTTTCAGCCTTTCTTAAATTCATGTTTTAAATGTGATATCATATGGTGTTTACTAATGTTCATGTGACCTCAAATAATATATGTAATCTTTGTAAAATGATATTTAAAAAAACAAAGATCATCTTTAGAAGTAAAACACTTAAGTTTTATAAAGAGCCCTGCCTTACCTGAGATAAGGCTCTGTGTCCCATCTTACTATATGTGAGAATGACTACGAAAGCAGTAGGTCAGATATTATTTCATTTAAAGTTATGTTCAAAAGTTGTTTTTTTTTTCTGTCAAGATTTCTAGGATCTCAAACAGGGGATATAATGTATAACTCAGCTTAAAACTTCAGGGTAGCTATTACACGAACTAAGTATTTTTACTCTTGTTAAAAAATTTTATTTTGTAATTTCCTTATAAGTGATCTAAAGATTCCTTGTTAGTGTTTTACAGAAGTGTTGCTTTAAGAACACAACATGGGTTAATTTAAGATAATAAGTCATCACCTACAAGACAGACAGAATAATACAGATCCCAGTTAATAAAAAAGATAAATAATTATAAAGTTATAGACATTAAAGCCCAGTACTCTTAATATAAGGCTGTTAAAATTTATTTGCTGGATGATTAAGATTAGGATTTATATTAAAGTTATATGAAAAGGGACAAGAAAACCAATATTTGGCTCTTGCCCTCTGAGTCAGTCTGAATCCAGGGAACAAGGGACTTCTCAAAGAGCTTTGCAACTCTGGGCCTCATATCTTCCCAATTAGGGAGATTAATGAGACCCCTGGAGAACAGAAAGCCAATCAGTGCATTTGCTAAGAAGAGGAGAGTCATCAGAGAAGGGAGACATCCCTGATGCTTCCAAGGGTAGCCACATGGTCAAGCAAGACCTGGACCCACCTAGCGCAAATGGCACTAGCAGAACTGAGAAGCTGCTCTCAAGTTTCCCCAGGAATGACTCCCATAAAAGCTCAGCTGACTGTTAACAATAGATAGAAACAAAAGTCAGTTTGACTGTTTCATGATAAACACTTAGGAAAGACAGTTAAAACCAAAATACAGCCATTCCTGGGCATTTTAAATAATAATATTAATAATAATAATAATAATTTTTTATACACATTATGTTAGCCTCCCAAAATAAGTAAGACTGGAGGCTACAAAGAAGGATTCCCAGAAAGGAATGCCTGATAACTATAAAAAGAGACTATCAAGAGGAGCTGCCAGAGGCAGAAATTTTTAGTTTAAGGCCTACAGATATTCCTAACCTACAGGTAGGGTTGGTGTTTGCTAGTACGATTATCCAGCCCTGAGTAACAGAATTAAAGGTTTCTCTATTACACACAGAGGTCATACTAGTAAAATGATTTTGCAAGATCAGATGATATTAAATCATTAAACTGTATCTTATGGAAAGGGATAACTGTAACACTAAATGTTAAATATTAAGTTGACAGTCCTGATAACTGGGAATATTAAAGCCTGCTGAGGGAACTTCTATACAGTGACATGTTCCAGCTGCTGTAACATTTTTTCAGTACTCATGGTTCTTGTTTCTCACACAGAAGAGCCCATCCCCAGATGAATTTACAACCTGTTCTTCCCCAACCAGACTTCAAAACGAACTGATTTCTAAAAGGCAACTCATGTCCCTCAACTGACTTCTAAAAGGCAACTCATGTCCCTTATACTGTGCCCACTCACGTCACTCTCTCTCAGCTCAGAAGAAGCCAAAATGAGTGACGCCTCTCGTCTTACAACTATGGAGCCAAAAATAAATAGAATATCAATATAAGTAATTAATTAAGTCAGGTAAAACCAGGAATCCAATTTTGGGTGAGTTCTAAAAATTTGGAGACTGTTACCTGAGGGATTAAAATTCCCTCATTGCTCTTTCCCTACCCTATCAAAAATTTGGAAGGGACACATTAAAAAAGGGGGAATGATTTGCATTTCTCTGACTGCTAGAAATGGTGAGCATTTTTTCATATACTTGTTGATTGATTGTATGTCCTCCTCTGAGAAATTTCTGTTCAGGTCCTTGGCCCATTTGTTGATTGGGTTATTCGTTATCTCATTGTCTAATTTTTTTAGTTCTTTGTATATTCTGAATATTAGCGCTCTGTCTGAAGTGTGACGAGTAAAGATTTGTTCCCAGGACGTAGGCTCCCTATTTACCTCTCTTATTGTTTCTTTTGCTGAGAAAAAACTTTTTAGTTTGAGTAAGTCCCATTTGTTGATTCTAGTTATTAACTGTTGTGCTATGGGTGTCCTATTGAGGAATTTGGAGCCCGACCCCACAGTATGTAGATCATAGCCAACTTTTTTTCTATCAAACGCCATGTCTCTGATTTGATATCAAGTTCCTTGATCCACTTTGAGTTAACTTTTGTGCATGGCGAGAGTAAGGGATTCAGTTTCATTTTGTTGCAAATCTCACTCCAGTAAGATTGGCAGCCATTAGGAAGTCAAACAGCAACAAGTGCTGGCGAGGATGTGGGGAAAAGGGTACTCTTGTACATTGCTGGTGGGACTGAAAATTGGTGCGGCCAATTTGGAAAGCAGTATGGAGATTTCTTGGAAAGCTCGGAATGGAACCACCATTTGATCCAGCTATTCCCCTACTCGGTCTATTCCCTAAAGACCTAAAAAGAGCACACAATAGGGACACTGCTACATCCATGTTCATAGCAGCACAATTCACAATAGCAAGACTGTGGAACCAACCTAGATGCCCTTCAATAGACGAATGGATAAAAAAAATGTGGCATTTATACACAATGGAGTATTACTCTGCATTAAGAAATGACAAAATCATAGAATTTGGAGGGAAATGGATGGCATTAGAGCAGATTATGCTAAGTGAAGCTAGCCAATCCCTTAAAAACAAATGCCAAATGTCTTCTTTGATATAAGGAGAGTAACTAAGAACAGAGTAGGGACAAAGAGCGTGAGAAGAAGATTAACATTAAACAGGGATGAGAGGTGAAAGGGAAAGGGAGAGAGAAGGGAAATTGCATGTAAATGGAAGGAGACCCTCAGGGGTATACAAAATTACATAAAAGAGGAAGTGAGGGGAAAGGAGAAAAATATAAGGGGGAGAAATGAACTACAGTAGAGGGGGTAGAGAGAGAAGAGGGGAGGGGAGGGGGGAGGGGGGATAGTAGAGGATAGGAAAGGCAGCAGAATACAACAGACACCATAATGGCAATATGTAAATCAATGGTTCTTCAACTGATGTGATTTTGCAATCTGTATATGGGGTAAAAATGGGAGCTCATATCCCACTTGAATCAAAGTGTGAAATATGATATATCAAGAACTATGTAATGTTTTGAACAACCTACAATAAAAATTAATTTAAAAATATTAAAAAGCAAAAAAAAATGGGGGGGAATGATAAACCCAACCTGATCATTTATTAAAATTGGGAGCCATCTTGCCACAAAGTCATGAAAAGATAATTTTGCTTTCCTATAAATTACTGCAAATTCTGAATCTGCTTGGAATGCCTGTCCATGCCTTGAACTCACCCATGCCTGGCTCTCTGACCAGATAGCAGCCCTCTCTGAAAATTTAGTGACACCTCATAAATATTGGCCTTCTCTGGCCAGACAACGACTCTCGTGAGTCTCTAATGGTCCTCATAAATTCTGATGATGGGGCCAGCAAAAAAAAAATTGTAAACTAGCAATAGCGTGATGCTTCTCCGAGTTCTGTTATCTGTAACCTCCCTTTTGTGTAACTTACTGGACTATAATGCTGGGCTGTAGGAAAGGTGGGGTTGCTGTCTTGTTTCTGCCATTTTGAGAGGGATAGGCAGCTCAGCCAGTGGAAAAATAATAAGCTTGCTTTAATTTGATTTTAATTGGAGTCAGTGGTCTTTTCTCCTGTCCTGGTCAAACAGGTAAACACTCCACAAACATGGAGCTCTGCCGGCCTAAAACTTATTGAGAAACTGTCCCTGACCTTGGGCACTTGAAATATATGTTGTTGTCAGGAGCTTTAGCTTCTTTGTAGTGAGACCATCAGAGCTGGGTCTGCATCTATGTGACCTGGAGGACATGGTTTCTTATTTTCCAATGAACATGAGGCAGGAGTGCAGAATTCTCTCTTTGTAGGGAAACTGTTGTCACTGAAGGCTAAGTGTCTCCCCATGTGGTATGTGAAGCCATTTGCGCATCTTCCACATTTCATGGTGTTTCTTGCTGCTGCACTGGGGGTTTAGTATTTGCTTCATGAAATAAAAGGAGATCAACAGGGACTCAGTGCTGGAGGGATTTCTCACACGTGTGGTGGGTCAGGGTCTCCAGGAGAATCCACCAATGAGGCTTATATCCCACATAGCTTGCCCCCTCAACCATTGCAACCTGATTCTGAACACGGCCCTGAAACCTCTCCATATAACAAGATGCCTTTATATGAAGAGATCAGACATATAGGGATTACTGGCTGCACCATGTCTGCCACAAGATATTTGGAAGTCAATGGCAGATAAAAATGGCCCCACCAGAGATATTTTATGACACAACTGCACACCACAGCTCTGGGTCACTACTCAGCAGGCGACAACATACAGGATTCTTTCTTCTACACCATTTTCATGAAACCCAGTCAATCAAGGCACTCTCTGGTACACTCATGATCAGCAACTGGACATCCAAATGTTCTTCAGTGCCACTTGGTCATAAGAATTTCAAAAATTTCATGGTATTTATCTAGCCATTTTTCAAGGATGAAGTTGGATGCACTGTGAGTTTCAATTCTTTCAGGAACCATTAAATGGTGAGGAATTTCATTTCAATGAAAGCTCTGGAGGACTCTCACAGGCAAGGCTTCCCATGGAGTGGCCAAAAGGTCACATGAAGCCAGGCCCATTGAGGTCTACAATGCTAGGTCCATGTGTGTTTTGAATCTCAACTATGGTTGCCAAGTCTTTCAGAATAAAATCATGTGATATCGTAGCTGAGATTCCCAGTGTTCTGTGGAGAGCCACCTGGGCCTATATCTCAGTTTCCAATGGGGACTCTCATGCGTGGCCTCCTGAAATCCCAACACAATTCATGGCAATTCTTCTCTGAGGTCAGGTCCAGAACGCAGTCTCTAAGGGGAATCACACCAAAGTTCAAGCCATGGTGGACACAGTTATGTCTTCCAACTGCCACACAAATGACCACAATTAAAACCAAAACACTTTCACATAGCCCTCGTCTTCTTCCATGTAGACACTCATCAAATCCTCTGGCTAGACGTTTCCAAAAGGGGTGAAGTCCAAGACCCTGTCCAAAATATGCTCCCTCGCCCCTATTTTGCCTAAGGTCAGTGTGGCCTAAACACCTTTCCTGTGAACCAGGAGTGATCAAATAGGCCTGACCTTATTACTGCTCCACTTCTCCAATTTGAGGCCTACTGACTGCCAGGTATAAATTCTTTATATGAATGGGAGTCATGAAAAAACCCAAGCATCTATGGTCTAGCCTTTGCAGGCCAGGATGGAGGTCAGGAACCTTACAGAAGATGGCGAGAGACTTCATACACAATGACTGGTATTTTGACCATTTTGTATTTGTAGCACACATGGAATCTTACCTTAGATCCATCAGGTGTTAAGAATCTAAGCAGCAGCCTCACACAGGTTCAAGAGGCTGATTCAGACACATCCCTTTTGGAAGCAATTAAGCAAAGAGCCACAGGTGATGCCCACTCATTTCCATTTGAAAACTGTTTTCTTAAGGCTTCACAAAGGGGTGGCCTGAGGCAAAGACCTTCCTGACATTCAGGGCAATGAAGCAATAGGTAAGCAAATGGCCCAAAGCAAGGATTCTCCACTGAGACTTTACTGGTCACATTGATATCTGAGTTTTCTGAGATCCTCCCATTCCCTTCAGTTATCATGTACATGGCCATGTCACAGTGCTTGGAGGTGGTACATATCTTGGACACAAAACCATGAGCCAATTCTTGAGAGTGGCCAGAATTCAGGAAGAAAACAGAAACGTAGTAAGATAGTAGGTGTTGCCCATCCATAAGGCAAGTCACAGTCCATGCGTTAATTGGGCAGGATGAATGCTGGGAAGCTTTCTACAAGACAGGAAACATCCATTGATGCATTTTCTTTTCTAATGTCTACAACCACGGACACAGTGGGAGAAACAGACATAGAAACACTCGCCTTGTCAAACAATTTACTAGAAAAAGTCCATTCCAATCCAAACAAACCACCTTTCCTACCTATTCTCAGAACATGAGACAAAACCACACACTCACACCCACACCCACAAAGGCACCTCCTTCCCCCAAGTAGGTTTGTAACTATCCAGAGTGTCCTTTGACTGGTGGGTCATACTATGTTCCCCTGATATGGCCTATCCATTCTCAGATCTGGTCTCCTTGGCCAACTCTGTGACGTTGTCAGGAGCATGTGGAGAGCCACTACCTACTTTCTCAGGAAAGGTCCCTGGCATGTGGCCATCCTCACATCAGTAGGTACCAAGAAAGACTGACTCTGTCCTTAGTAACACCAAACAAGTGAGCCCACTGGGACTGGGACTTGGATTGGCTCTCAGTGCCTGGCTTCCTGGATCCCAAGTTTAAAGTGTTCCATCACCAAGGAAGTGAGGTAGGTTACTTCCTTCAGGAATTTAATGAGGTCACTGCCTTGGCAAACACATTGTCCTAACAGTTGCTTCCAATGGTTCCATGAGATGGAGGCTGCCCCTACTTCCTGTGACATTTTCACAAGTTAGAATGATATATAAATCAAAGGCACTAAGAAACAGCGCTCCACAAAGGCCTGATTTGGTCCGTCTCCTGTACATTAAGAGAGAGGCTGATTCAGCCACATCCCTTCATCCTGACCAGGTTTTTTGGCAATGGAAGATGACTTTTGCTCTCTCAGGTCCTTCATAGCTGCCTACATCTTCTTCAGGGATCATTTCTGCATGGACCTTTGAGGTGCTCAGCAAGTGGAAGATCCCCTACATCCCTATATTTTAAGGCCAACTCTGTCCCTGCTCTTCTCTAAAGTTAGATTGAGAGATCACTGTGTGGTTACGGTTAATAACAGTTTCGATTTGGGTTAGGAATCATTCTGCAGGATGAATAATGGTATTGGGAATCTGTGATATTTATAAGAATATAGACGTGAGTTAAAAGTATGGAAACAGAAATCTAGGTAAGATTTGCATCCCAGAAGGGCATTGAGACCTTGATTGGGATACTTAGCAATGTTATACTTTCTGCACAAATGTCTCAGATAAATCCATACACAATGGCATAGGACGTTGTACCTTGGATGATTGAATGTCGAAGAGAACCTCCAGTCAAAAAGGGATAGTCGGTGGAATTAGGAAGATAGTCAGTAGGTTTAGAAATAAGGGTGAGAATAAGATTTGGAAAAAAGTTCTTTACCAATAGGGTTTCGGTTAGAGAGTGAATATTAATGTCAGCCCATGTTAAGTGTCAGTCACAATAATGAATTTGGGAAAATATGTAGGAAAGGAGGTATCAATAGAGACCTTAGGAAATCAGGCAAATTATTAAGTGAGTCATAGGATTAGGCATTTTCAACAGGGTTGAGGTTGAATATATAACCTTAGGAAGAAAGAAATATGTAGTCACCAATAGAATTGACATTTGAGAGCATTAGGCAACCTGGACATGAATGTTTTTAGTAATTCATGCTCACTTTCCATTTAGGCTTTGTTGAAAATAAATAAAATAGGTACTTGTCTCTTCCTGTTTTTCTGTATGCTTAAGAAAACACTCTTGAAATCTTGAAAACTTTTTGCTAATCTTGTTCCCAGAATGTGCTGTCCCCAACTGCCAAACTGCAGAATGTACATCCTCACCCGTTTACATGCAAACCGCCCACTTGCCCTGACCCATCAATAAACTTCCCTCCCTGCCCTCTTCAAGAAAAGTATATAAGCTCTGCTTAAGCTGTTCTCAGTGCTCTCTGCTCTATTCAAGTGAGGTCTGAGCCCCAGAATTTTGGACGCTTTGCTGTTGCATGAGACAGTGTCTTGGTGGTCTCTTCCTCCAATGGTCGCCTGACCATTACATCTGAGGGCCCCAGCGAGTTGCAGCAGCGTTGGACGAAAGACCCCCAATAGGCTCATCTCAGGTTAAGTAAGGCGCCACTTTCTTGTTTCAGGTTTCAGGTTAGGGATGGGCAAAATGGCTATTGGTGATGAGCATGAGCTCTCTCTGACGGTGGCTGACAGAAGTGTCACAGAGCCACAGGCCACGTCTCTGAGGGACGCCCCAGAGAACTCGGGAAACCGAGTAACAATAGTCTCCTAAACTCAGTGATATTTTGTTTTGGATTCGGTATTGTCAGCCCATCAGGTTTTCCTGGCTACTCAGTCCTGTTCTCAGTATTGGACGTCCATTGCCTGTCTTTATTGTCTTGTCTTGTCTGTGTCGTGTGTCATTGCTTTCACTATTTGTGTATCTTTCATATGGGACAGAGCACTTCAATGCCTCTGTCCCTGAACCTTGATCACTGGACCAAAGTCTGCTTAAAGGCTCAGAATCTTCTTTTTTTCAGTAAAACGTCAGATCTGGAAGACTCTATGTGTCTCAGAATGACACACCTTTGGAGTCGGATGGCCCCCAGAAGGATCTTTCTACTTCACACTAATTCAAAAACTCAGAGATATTGTCTTTCAGCCGGGGCCACATAGCCATCCAGATCAACAGCAATATATCTTTAGTTTTCAGGACCTCTGCAAATCTCCTCTTCCATGGTTGAAGCCTTTCCTTGTCCCTGTCCCCGCTCCTACTGGTTCTCCCACTTTTCTATCTCTCAAACCCTCTGCTCCCCCTCCTCCACCCTCTGTTGTCCCTGAGTCTCAAGACTCTACTGGACTCTCTTCCCCCTCCTTATGCCCTGCCCTTGTCCTCCAACCCCAAACACCCTCTAAGTGATTCCCCTGCTGCTGACTCAGACTCTCCACCATTGGAGGAATATAGGCCAGCCCAGCGCCCTCCAGGTGACTACCCCACGGCACACACAGCCCCTCCTTCCTTGGAGGTAGCTGGCCCGGCCAAAAGAACACAAAGTACTCGCCGGGGGGGTTAAATTTTGAAGTGGATACAGGGTAAGTATACTCAGCCCTTAAGGCCCCATTGGGCCATCTATCAAACAAAAAGGACTCTAGTTCAAGGGGCTAATGGCAGTAAATATGGGGCTTAGACTACTAAGAGGACCATGGACCTGGGGAAAGAAAAAATCCATCACTCGTTCCTAGTAATCCCAGAATGCCCGACCCCATTGATGGGCACACATCTGCTCAAAAAGCTCCAGGCCAGAATAACTTTTAACCCTGAAGGCCCCCAAGTGAAATTTCTAAATTTTTCAGTAAAAACTCCTATAGTCACGGCTTTTACTATGTCAGTAGAAGATGAACATCAACTTGTCAAACCCCCCAAGACTGATCAAACAGGCAAGCTACCCCGGAAATGGATTACAGATTACGCAGATGCCTAGGAAAAAAACTGCTGGGTTACACGTAGCCGTGAAACATCCTCCAATAACAGTGGAGTTAAAAACTTCAGCCCCCCCATCAATGTCAAAAAATATCCTCTGAGTAAAAAAGCTAAAGATGGGATAAGGCCCCATATTCAGAAATATCTGGCCTTAAGGGTCCTAAGGCCCTGTCATTTGAACTGGAACACTGCCCTGTTACCAGTATAAAAATCCAGGAACCGGGGACTATCGCACCGTTCAAGACCAAAGAGAGATCTACAACAGAGTGCAGGACATTCACCCCACAGTACATAATCTGTACAATCTGCTTAGCACTCTGAACCATGAGCGGAAATGGTATACTGTTCTGGACTTAAAAGATGCTTTCTTTTGCTTGCCTCTGCATAAAGATAGTCAGTTGCTATTTGATTTCGAGTGGGTAGACCCAGAAACCGGGACGTCTGGTCAACTAACATGGACTAGACTCCCACAGGGGTTCAAAAACTCCCCCACTCTCTTTGATGAAGCCCTCCACAGAGACCCCAACAACTTCAGAACTATGCACCGTGACGTCACCCTGCTTCAATATGTCGATGACCTGCAACTGGCAGCCAACACCAAGAAAAACTGTGAGTCTGGAACCCAATTATTATTATACGAGCTTGCTCAACTCTGGTATAGTGCTTCTGCCAAAAAAGCCCAAATTTGCCAGCAAGAAGTAATCTTCCTGGACTATTCCCTTAGGGGCAGTAAGCGATGGCTCACTGAGACCAGAAAACAATCCATTGAGCAGATACCACGCCCATCTAACAGCAGACAACTCAGAGAGTTTCTTGGGACTGCTGGCTTATGCAGCTTATGGATACCTGGGTTTGCGTCCTTCGCTGCTCCTTTATACACGCTGTTAAAGAGAGATGCCCAATTCTAATGGACCCCTGAGCACCAGCAAGCTTTTGATAACATCTAAGGACACTGACACTGAAACCTTCAACTTCACTGAGCCCAGCTTGCATTTTCAGAAAGCCCTAAACTAAGTTAAAAATGTACATCAACTCACTCACCTTGGTTCAAAGAAACTGCAGGCATTCCTGAAGGATCAAGAACAGAGTTTTCCACTAACCGACTCAGAGCGAAAAAAATAACTGAACGGGTAACAAAAGCCTGCCGGGTCTTTCAACTGGTTAATGCTTACCCTTCCAACTTTCCTGCAGGAAAGCACCTACAAGAAACCAGACCAGGACAATTCTTGAAAGTGGACATTACTGAAATTAAGCCAGGAAGTTATGGACTTAAATATCTCCTAGTCTTTGTAGATACATTTTCAGGATGAATTAATTGAAGCCTTCCCCCCCCCCACACACACACACAAAAAACAACAACAACAAAATAAATGGCACAAATGGTGGTCAAGAAGATCCTGAAAGATATTTTTCTAAGATACGGACTGGCTAAGGCAATAGGGTCTGATAATGGACTGGCGTTAATTGCCCTGGTAAGTCAGGGATTAGCCAGGACCCTGGGGATTAATTGGAAATTACATTGTGCTTATAGACCCCAGAGCTCAGTACAGGTAAAAAAAAATAATAGAACCATTAAAGAGAGTTAACAAAATCAAGCTTAGAGATCAGCATAAAAGATCGATCTATTCTCCTGCTTTATGCACTGTTTCATGCAAGAAATACTCATACTCCTCTGTTTCCTTGTGTAACCTCACCCCCTATGAAATTCTCTATGGTCCCTCCTCCAGTAAGGGACCTAACCCAAACTCTAAGACCTAACGATCCCTTCCACACCCCCTTGCTTGACAGACTTAAAGCTCTTGAAAGAAATCAGCAATATCTGTGGAAACATCTGGCCACTGCTCACCAACCTGGGGACGAGGGGACTCCATATCGATACCAAGTAGGAGACTTTGTCTACATTAGACGACATCAGGTGTCATCCCTGGAACCCCACTGGAAATGACCATATAAGGTGCTACATATAACACCTACAGTGGTAAATGTAGACGGAATCACTTCATGGATCCATGTCTCTCATCTCTGGCCTGCGCCCTGTCCAAAATCTGACTGGAAACTGGAAAAGACTGGTAACACTTTCAAATTGCGTATTCGCCATGTGGATAAGGCTACAGACTCTCCCCTTGGCCAAGAGTAGTCCTAACCCTCATCAGCCTGTTCAGCAGTAATGGCTGATCACAAATCCTACTGTACAAGAAGTATGGTCTATCTTGCATACAGCCCCTTTAGGGACATGGTGGCCATCTCTCCACCCAGACATTTGTCAGCTGGCTATAGGTCTTTCCTATTGGGATATCCCTGATGAAGTTGATCCAACTAAAATTCCAATAAATCCTTTCCGTATCATAGGTAATAGAAACAAACATTATGGATGTAGGGACACGAGAGCCAGATGCAGGTTGGCTAGCCTAGATTACTATGTTTGCCCAGCGGACTATCAAAGCCACAAACAGACATGGCTGTGTGGGGGAAATGCAGACTTCTTCTGTAAGTCATGGGAATGTGAGCATACAGGGGTGCCTGGTGGAACCCAAACTCCTCATCAAATTCAATACACAGCATTGGCCATATTACCAATTACACAGCCAATACCAATGGCCCCCAGGGTCTCTAGATCCTAAAATTCTCCGTGACCTTTTTAACTTCGGCAAGTGCTCAAAGGGTGGAAGGAAATTCCCCTAAGTGGAGGCATTTTCCCTCCTTCGCTCACATCCTGAACGATGCTTATCCAATAGATCCTCACCCTCAGCTTTCTGCTCCAGACTCTCTGCTGCCACTCCCACCTCAGCAACCTGATTTCTTCCCTCCAATTACTAGATCAAAAACCCAAACCGCCGGTTCTCAGATTATTGCGCCCTTGCTGAGGTAGCAGGTACTGAGGTACCCATCCACCCACTCACTACTCTCTTCTCCTGTCAGTGCCCGCACCAGGTCCCACCAGGTCCTCTTACCAGCTAACCCAAAGCTCAAACCAGCTAAGGAGAGCCCTCAGACCCCTATCCAAGATGTAATGAAAATGGCCTTTAAAGTTGCTCTGTCATCACTGAAAACAGGTTACTAAGAATTTAAAGTCCCTCACAGCCTTTTTGGGATACAAACTCCCATCTTCCCCTCTGCTCTATCTGTTCTACTGCTCAAGTTTTGTTGCCTGGAAAATTCCAAACCCCTTTCCCATTATTCTTTTACATCTCTCCTTCCTCATGCTCAGACCCAAGGTGCTGCTCTCAGACCCGCCTTCCCTGTCTTCCCCGTCTATACCAGGCCCACAGAAAAGTCTTAACTGACCTTCTCCAGCAGTCTTCACCATGGCTGACTTTTGGACTTTCAGCCAAAGAGTTCCTATAAAAGAGTTCAATGTAGATAAACTTCCCCTTTTCGTGTTTCCCTGTTCTATTTGGCCACTGGCTGGAAAAATCAGCACTCCTAAGCTAGAC
Organism: Callospermophilus lateralis; assembly: GCF_048772815.1. Classification (NCBI taxonomy): domain Eukaryota; kingdom Metazoa; phylum Chordata; class Mammalia; order Rodentia; family Sciuridae; genus Callospermophilus; species Callospermophilus lateralis. The sequence goes on from NW_027516909.1 coordinate 4,975,407, forward strand.
TCCCCCTTACTAGTTTTTCACAAAACATGTGAACAAGGCCTCTGGCCTTGAGCTGGGGCTTCACAGACATGGTTACATTTCTAAGATAAATAAGTTACCAAATGAGCTCCATTGTTACAGCTGGCAGTGAGAAAAAAAAAAAAAAGAGAAGAAAAAAGCTCTCCCACTCCAGGTGTCCTTAAAATGTTAACTTGCCCAGAACAGATGAAAAAAACAATAGAAACGAAAACTTCTTTTTGTGAACTTATGCAGACTGTGAACTTCTGAGCCCCTTCCCTTACATGTTGGGTACAAAATTCGGAAACTACCTAAATTTGGAGATCAGGTGACTAATTGATTACAACAGAAGCAATGCCCTCTAAATCCGTTGCAACCAAATAGGTATGTTTCGCTGTCTTCGGTGCTATCTTAGGTGCCTTGAATTGTCCGTCCTTACAACAGTATAATTCTATATACTTAAACATTGTTTATGTTTTCATAAAATGGTCAACAGATGTGATTAATTATGTAATGTTCAGATGTTTCCCAGAGTGCTCTATCATGAGGCAGGTTAATTTAAATATCAAATAGGGGGGCATACAACCCGGTTCCTCTGGGAACCTGTATCCCTCACTTTAGCCATCCTATTAGGAAAAGGAGCTGCTGCAGGTGTGGGCACAGGAATCACTGTCCTAGTCCATGTGACACAACAAATGACCCGATGAGAAGCAGCAATAGACCAAAATTTAAAGATATTAAAAACCTCCATCACAGTTTTATAGGAATCTTTAACCTCTCTCTCTGAAATTGTTTTACAGAACATGCGAGGGTTGGACCTCCTCTTCGTGAGAGAAGGGGGCTTTTGTGCTGCATTGAGGGAAAAAGTTGATTTTATGCCGACCATACTGGAGTTGTAAAAAAATCTATGAGTAAATTAAGAAGACGCCTAGAAGAGCATCAACAAGAGAGAGATGCACAAAAAGGGTGGTTTGAGTCTTTGTTCACACAGTCCCCCTGGTTAACTACGCTTTTATCAGCCCTGGCCAGTCCATTAATAATCCTCATTTCATTGCTAATTGTAGGACCCTGTTTGCTCAACCATCTAGTTTCCTTTCTACAAGCTTAAATTGGATAAGTTAAACTTATGGTAATCAGACAACAATATACCTCACTAGAAGACATAAAATGTGAGACCCCGCAATGCTCATTTTTATGATTAAAATTAACCAGAATAAGAAGTGGGGAATGAAAGGTTAATAAAATATGTACTTTTAACTTCTTGTTTTTCTGTATGCTTAACAAAATACTGATGAAATCTTGAAAACTGTTTGCTAATCTTGTTCCCAGAATGTGCTGTCCCCAATTGCCAAACTGTTGAATGTACTCCCTCTCCCATTGGCATGCAAACCACTCACTCGACCTGACCCATCAATAAATTTCCCTCCCTGCTCTCACCACGTAAATTGCATAAGCTCTGCTTAAGCTGTTCTTAGGGCTCTCTTCTCTATTCAAGTGAGCTCTGAGCCCCAGCATGCTGGACCCCCAATAAACCCTTTGCTGTTGCATGAGACAGTCTCTTCGTGGTCTCTTTTCCGACGCTCGCCCGACCTTTACATTGGTACAATCATAAGTGTGAACATTCCTATGTGTGTCCAGAATATTACTATAATAAATAATATATGTAGATCAGGTAATAGGAGTTTTTCTTCCACCATTTCTGGGAGCAATATTTTGAAGATATATGAATTAGTATTTTGGGTAGAAATAGGTGTACCATTTGTCTATGAATATAGAGATAATGCATGAATAGACAATACTGTGAATTAATAATATTACTGGTTCCAACTTTAAATAATGGATTGAATTGATATCTGAAAATATACAGGAAACCTTATATTGATATACTACATTTAATCCTACCCGTTATACATCTGAATGAAATATTTGGGTTATGGATTTTCATGAAGAGTGTTTGAGTTTTGCTTCAAAAGTGATTATGGAAATTGAAAATAATGTGTTTGGAAAGAAGTCTCATGAAAAGACCAGTCCAGAAACCTGGAGGTATGCATGTGTTCTGAAGCAGAAAGTGATTTAAAGTGAAAAAAACGCCTATATATTTGCTAACTTGTGGATGATAAATATATACGATGATGTGCAGAAATTGAAGAAATAGTAATGTACCAGTGTTGAATAAAAATGAACGTTAAAATACACATCATGTCCCATAGGAATCTACTTGAATTGATGTTAAACTGCGTCCATTAATGTAGAAATATTAGAATTTGTATGCACCATTCACTGAAGTTAGTTTTCAGTACTAGGAAACAAATATGTATTTCAGGTAGATGAGTATTTCTGAGAATAATCTTGTGAAAAGTTGATTATAAATCCACATACATGAACATGAATGAATTCAGGGAGTGTATAATAAGACTCATACATTTCATATTTTGAAAAATCTGGAGAGTATATATATATATATATATATATATATATATATATACACACACACACACACACACACACAAACTGAGACTATAAAAATAGCAATATATATGCCAATTGAAATTCACCATGAAATATACATCATCCACAGATTCAAAAATATTCATGTTACTGAAGATAGATTTATGTATAATGTTGTTTAACTAGGAAGTTTACCCATACATTGAATTTTCAGTTCCAACAGCATTTAGGAGGAGTAATCTCTTCTCACATTTTGTATCTGCCAAGTCAGCCACCTCACAAGAATGTACGTGTGATTCCAGGTAGGATTCTATATGTGCATATAAAAATACATGTGCTGAATAGGCTACAGAGAGAGGGAGACAGGAATTCACATATTTGTTAACTTTAAAAACACATGGATAACTATTTCAACAGAAAATTGACTAGATTTATAACACCTACCCTTTTTTATGCAAAAGGCAAGTCCAACTATACACCATGCCTCCTCTGAACTGCTTGGATTTCTATTCTGTTTGGGTTATTTTTCTCCATCATATTAGGAGTAGTAGTCAGAGTCCAGTAGGTTATGAGTTAGTGTCAGGGATCAGTATTTCAAACGGAAAATAGAATAATGAATCAAATGTGTATGCAAATATATGCTACACAAAAATCTTCCCACTCTCATCCAGAACAAATCCTTGACATTACCTTCGCCTGAAGTAAGTCACAATTAGAATAGAAGAGTTAGAAAATCTGTGAATACATATCTTGAGTGGAAAATGCTCAGAGTTCAGAACCTTGGAGGTGGTAGAGGAGTTTCCAAAAGTAAGGGACATGGTAAACACTCCTCTAACATGGAGGTCTGCTGGCGTAAAGACATCTTGAGAAACTGCCTCTGAGGTTGGGCACTTGAAACATACGTTATTTTCAGGAGCTTTAGCTTCCTTTGTAGTGAGACAATAAAATCTGGGTCTGCATCTATGTGACCTGGAGGATATGGTTTCTTATTTTCCAGTGAACATGAGGCAGCAGTGCTGAATTCACTCTTTGTAGGTAAACAGTGGCCACTGGGGTCTAATTGTCTCCCCATGTGGACTGTGGAGCCATTTGGTCATCCTACACTTTTCGTGGTGTTTCCTGCTGTTGCACTGGGAGTTTGGTATTTGCTTCACAAAATACAAGAAGTTCAACAGGGACACAGTGTTGGAGGGAGTTCTGTCACGTGTTGTGGGTCAGGGTCTGCAGGAGAATGCAACAATCAGGCTTCTTTCCCACATACCTTGCCCCCTTGTCCATAGCAACTTGATTCTGAACATGGCCCTGAATCCTCTCCATATAAAAACATGCTTTTACATATTCGGGTCTCCTGGCTGCACCATGTTAGTCACAAAAAATTTGGAAGCCAATGAGAAATCCACATGGCCATAACACAGATGTATTATCACACAACTGCAGACCACTTCTCTAGGCCCAATACTCTGCAGGCTCTAACTTGCTTGCCCCCATGTCCATAGCAACTTGATTCTGAACATGGCCCTGAAATCTTTCAATATAAAAACATGCTTTTACATATACGGGTCTCCTGGCTGCACCATGGCAGTCACAATGAATTTGGAAGCCAATGGCAGAACCACATGGTCACAACACAGATGTATTATCACAAAACTGCACACCATTTCTCTAGGCCCACAACTCTGCAGGCTATAACTCAATGGCATCTCTGTTCTACACCATTTTCATGAAACCCAGTGAATTAAGGCAGGGTCTGGTACACTCAAGATCAGCAACAGGACATCCAAAGGTTCTCCAGTGCCACCTGGTCATGGGAATTTTAAAAATTTCATGGTATTTATCTGGCCATTTTTCAAGGATGAAGTTGGAGGCACTGTGGGTTTCAATTCATTCAGGAACCATTAAATGTTGAGGAAGTTCATTTCAAAGAAAGCTCTGGAGAACTCTCACAGGCAAGGCTTCCAAAAGAGTGGCCAAAAGGTCACATGAAGCCAGGCGCATTGAGGTCTCCAATGTGAGGTCCATATGTGTTTTGACTCAAAACTATCCCTGCCAAGTCTTTCAGAATAAAATCATGTGATATACTGGCTGAGATTCCCAGTACTCTTTGGAAAACCACCCTGGGCCTAGATCTCAGTTTCCAAGGGTGACTTTCATGCGTGGCCTCCTAAAATCCCAACACTTTTCATGGCAATACTTCTCTGAGGTCAATTCCAGAACGCAGTCTCTAAGGGGAATCAAACCAGAGTTCAAGCCCAGGTTGACCCAGTCATCTCTTCACACCGCCAATCAAATGAACACAATTAAAAACAAAACACTATCACATGGCCCCATCTTCTTCCTTATAGACACTCATCATAACCTCTGGTTGGAGCTTTCCATGAGGGGCACATTCCAAAAGAGTGTCCAAAATAAGCTCCCTTGCCCCTCATTTGGCTCAAGTCAGGGTGGGAAGGACACCCTTCCTGTGAACCAGGAGTGATCAAATAGGCCTGTCATTAATACTGCTCCGCTTTTCCAATTTGAGGCCTTCTGACTGTGGGGTTTAGATTCTTTATGTGAACTGGAGTCATGAGAAAAGACAAGCACCTCTGCAGAGATTTGAAGAACTCATTTGACCAATAGGATCGCTATTCTCACTTGATTGATTTCAGGAACCTAACAGAGAAAGGCAATAGAATTCATTCACAATGACTGAAATTTTTTGCGAATTTGGTTTTGGTTTCACACATGGGATCTTTCTTTAGATCCATCAGGTGCTGAGAATCTAAGCCACAGCCTCACACAGGGCCAAGAGCCTGATTCAGACACATCCCTTTCCGAAGCAATTTAGCAAGAGCCACAGGTGATGCCCATTCATTTCCATTTGAAAACTGTTTTCTTCAGGCTTCACAAAGGGGTAGCCTGAGCCCAACATCTTCCTGACATTCAGGGCAACAGAACAATAGGTAAGCAAAAGGCCCAAAGCATGGTATCTCCACTGAGACTTTTCTGGTCACACTCATATCTGAGTTTTCTGAGATACTGGCCATTCCCGTCAGGTATCCAGTACATGGACATGTCAAAGACCTTGGAGTTGGTACATATCTTGGACACAAAACAATGAGACTATTCTGGAGAGTTGCCAGAATTCAGGAAGAAAACAGGGACTTAGGAAGGTAGTAGGTTTTGCCAATCCATAAGGCAAGCGGCAGTCCATTCATAAATTGGGCAGGATGAATGCTGGGAATCTTTCTACTACACAGGACACATCCATTGTTGCATTGTCTTTTCTCATGTCTACAACCACGGACACAGTGGGATACACAGACATAGAAACACTCACCTTGTCAAATGACTTACTAGAAATAGTTCACTGAAAACCAAACAAACCGCCTTTCCTACCTATTCTCAGAACAAAAGACAAAACCACACACCCACACTCACAATGGCACCTCCTTCCCCTAAGTAGGTCTGTGACTATCCGGAGTGTTCTCTGACTGGTGGGCAATACTATGTTCCCCCGAAATGGCCTGTATTCTCTCAGATCTGGTTTCCTTGGCCAACTATGTGAAGTTGTCAGGAAAAAGTGGTGAGCCACTACCTGCTTTCTCAGGAAAGGTCCCTCTTCAGAGCTCTCCTGGCATTTGGCCATCCTCACATCAGTAGGTACCAAGAAAGACTGACTCTGTCCTTGGTAAATCCAAACAAGTGAGCCCACTGGGACTGGGACTGGAACTGCATCTGGGTGCCGGGCTTCTTGGATACCAAGTTCAGAGAGTTCCATCACCAAGGAAATGAGGTATGACACTTTCTTTGGAACTGAATGAGGTCACTGCCTTGGCAACCACTTGGTCCTAACAGTTGCTTCCAAGGGCCCCATGAGATGGAGGCTGCCCTTCTTTCTCTGACACTTTCACAATTTAGAATGGTGTATCAACCATAGGCACACACACAGGCCTGGTTTGGTCCATCTTCTCCACAATAAGAAGAGAGAGGCTGATTCAGACACATCCCTTCATCCTGACCAGGTGGTTTGTCATCGAAGATGACTTTTGCTCTTTCAGGTCCTTCATACCTGTCTACAACTTCTCCAGGTATCATTTCTGCATGGACCTTTGAGGATCTCAGCAGGTGGAAGGTCCCCTACTTTTCTGTATTGTAAGAACAACTTTGTCCCTGCTCTTCTGTAAAATGAGATTGAGGGAACAGTGTATGTTTAGGGTTAATAACAGGTTTGATTTCGATTTGTGTTAGGAATCATTCTTCTGGATGAATAATGGTATTGGGAACCTGGTATATTTACAAGAATGTAGAGGTGAAACATAAGTATGAAAACAGAAATCCAGGTATGATTTTAAACCCATAAGGGCATTGGGCCCTTGATTGGGATACTTAGCTTTGAATTATGTTCTGCACAGATGTCTCAGATAATTTGATATACAATGGCATAGGACCTTGTACCTTGGAAGATTGAATGTAGAAGAGAACATCCCTTCAAAAAGGGATAGTCGGTAGGATTAGGAAGATAGTCGGTCGTTTTAGGAAGAAGAGTGAGTATATGATTTGGAACAAAAGTTCTTTAGCAATAGGATTTCAGTTAGAGAGTGAATGTATATGTCAGCTCATATGAAGAGCCAGTCACGATGATGAAGTGGGGAAAACATGTAGAAAAGAAGATATCAATAAAGATATTACAAAATCAGGGAAAGTATAAAGTGAGTGAGAGGATTAGACATTTTCAACAGGCTTGAGGTTGAATCTTAGAAAGAAACAAATATGAAGTCACCAATAATATTGACATTTGAGAGCATTAGGCACCCTGGACATGGATGTTTTTAGTAATCTATGTTCACATTTCATTTAGGCTTTGCTTGGTTCAATCATAAGTGTAACATTTACATTTTTGTCCAGAATATTATTGTGATAATATGTATATGTAGATCAGGTGACATAAGTATTTCTTCCACCATTTTTGGTAGCAATATACTGAAGACATAAAATTAGTATTGGGCGTACAAAGAGGTGTACCCTATGTCTATGAATATAGAGATAAAGCATGAATAGACCATACTGTGAATAAGTAATATAACTTGTTCCAACTTAATATAATGGGATGAACTGATATCTGAAAAATTACTGGAAATCTTATATGCATATACAATCATTCATTCCAACCAGTTATTCATCTAATGTCAATATTAGTGTTTTGGTTTATCATGAAGAGTGTGTGAGTTTTACTTCAAAAGTGATTATGGAAATCGAAAATAATGTGTTTGGAAAGAAGTCTCATGAAAAGACCAGTCAAGAAACCCTGACAATACATGTGTTGTGAAGTAGGAAGTGATTAAATTTAAAGAAATGCCTACAAATTTGTGAACTTGTGGATGAAATACATATCTTATGATGAGCAAAAACTGAAGAAAGAATAATGTACCAGTGTTGAATATAAATGAACATCATATTATATATCATGTCCCATTGGGATCTACTTGCATTGGTGATAGACTGGATCAGTTCCTGTAGAATTATTAACATTTGTATGCACCATTCACTGAAGTTAGTTTTCAGTACTAGGAAACAAATATGTATTTAAGGTGGATGAATATTTCTGAGACTAATATTTTGGAAAGTTTATTATAAATCCACATGCATGAACATGAATGTATTTAGAGAGTGTATATAAGACACATATATTTCATATTTTGAAAAATCTGGAGAGTGTATATATATATATATATATATATATATATATATATATATATACACACACACACATACCCACACAAAAAAAAAACACACACAGACATTTAAAAGTAGCAATATATATGCCAATCGAAATTCATCTTTAAATATATATCATCCACAGATGCAAAAATATTTATTTTACTGAACATGAGTTTATGTATAATGATGTTCTACTAGGAAGTTCCCCTATAGGTGGAATTTTCAGTTCCAACAGCAATTTGGAGGAGTGATCTCTTCTCACAATTTGTATCTGCCAAGTCAGCCACCTCACAAAAATGTACATGTGATACCAGGTAGGATTCTATAAGTGCATATGAAAATACATGTGATGAATAGGCTACAGAGAAAGGGAGACAGGAATTCATATATTTGTTTAATTTAAAAACACATGGTGAACTATTTCAATTAAAAATTGACTAGATTTATAACACCTACCATTTATCATGCAAAAGGTAAGTCCAAGTATGCAGCATGCCTCCTCTGAACTGCTTGTATTTCTATTCTGTTTCGGTATTTTTCTCCATCATATTAGGATTAGTAGTCAGAGGATAGTAGGGTATGGGATAGTGTCAGGGATTCAGTATTTCGAATAGAAAATTGAAAATGAATGCAATGTGTATGCAAATATGTGCTACACAAATATCTTCCCACTCTCATCCAGAGCAATGCCTTGACATTTCCTTCGCCCCATGTATGACACAATTAGAGGAGAAGAGTTAGAAAATCTGTGAATACATATCTGCAATGGAAACTGCTCAATTTTCACAAATTTGGAGAAGGTAGAGGAGTTTCCAAAATTAAGGGACAATGTAAACTCTCCACAAACATGGAGCTCTGCTGGCCTAAAGAGTTCTTAAGAAACTGCCTCTGAGGTTGGGCACATGAAATATATGTTGTTGTCAGGAGCTTTAGCTTCCATTGTAGTGAGACCATCCAAGCTGGGTCTGCATTTTTGTGACCTTTGTGAGCACATGGTTTCTTGTTTTCCAATGAACATGAGGCAGCATTGCTAAATTCTCTCTTTGTAGGTAAACTGTGACCAATGGGGGCTAAGTGTCTCCCCGTGTGCACTGTGAACCCATTTGGTCATCCTCCACTTTTCGTGCTGTTTCTTGCTGCTGCACTTGCAATTTGGCATTTGCTTCATGAAACAAGGAGTTCAACTGGGACACAGTGCTGGAGCGAGTTCTGTCACGTGTGGTGGGTCAGGGTCTGCAGGAAAATGCACCAACCATGCTTCTATCCCACCAGCTTGCCTCCTTGAGCATAGCAACCTGATTCTGAACATTGCCCTGAAACTCCTACATATAACAAGATGCCTTTTCAGAGAAGGGTCTGCTGGCTGCACCATATCAGTCATAATCCATTTGGAAGCCAAAGGCAGATCCACATGGCCAAACCAGAGATTTTTTATCACACACCTGCCCACAACTTCTCTAGGTCCACTACTCAGCAGGCTCGAACTTACTTGCATCTCTTTTCTATACCATTTTCATGAAAACCAGTCAATCAAGGCACCTTCTGGTATATTCATAATCAGAAACAGGACATCCAAAGGTTTTCCAGTGCCACCTGCTCATGGGAATTTTAAACATTTCATGGTATTTATGTAACCATTTTTAAAGGATGAAGTTGGAGGCACTGTGGGTTTCAATTCATTCAGGAACCATTAAATGTTGAGGAAACTCATTTTAATGAAAGCTCTCGAGAACTCTCACAGGCAAGGCTTCCAAAAGAGTGGCCAAAAGTTCACATGAAGCCAGGCCCATTGAGGTCTACAATATGAGGTCCATGTTTGTTTTGACTCTCAACTATTGCTGCCAAGTCTTTCAGAATAAAATCATGTGATATCCTGGCTGAGATTCCCAGTGCTCTGTGGAAAGCAACCCTGGGTCAAGACTCATTTTCCAAGGACTACCCTCATGCGTGGCCTCCTAAAATCCCAACACAACTCATTGCAATACTTCTCTAAGATCAGTTCCAGAATGCAGTCTCTAAGGGTAATTACGCCAGAGTTCCAGCCCACGTGGACCAATTCATCTCTTCCAACCGCCACACAAGTGACCACAATTAAAACCAAAACACTCCCACATGGACCTCATCTTCTTCCATATAGACACTCATCATTACCTCTGGCTGGAGGATTCTATGAGGGGCATAGCCCAAGACAATTTCCAAAAGAAGCTTCCTTACCCCTCATATGCCTAAAGGCCCGGACTCCCTTCCTGTGAACCAGGAGTGATCAAATAGGCCTGCCGTTAATACTGCTCCACTTCTGAAATTTGTGGCCTAGTGACTGTGGGGTTTAGATTCTTTTTGTAAATGGGAGTCATGAGAAAACCCAAGCACCTATGGGCTAGACTCTGCAGGGCTTTGAAGAACTCATTTGACCGAAAGGATCCCTATTCTCACTTGATGGAGGCAGGAACATTACAGAGGAAGACGAGAGACTCCATCCACAATGACCGCTCTTTTGGCCATTTTGGTTTTGGATGCACACATGGGATCCTTCTTTAGACCCATCAGGTGCTGAGAATCAAAGCCACAGCCTCACACAGGGCCAAGAGGCTGATTCAGACACATCCCATTCTAAAGCAATTAAGCAAAGAGCCCAAGGTGATGCCCATTCATTTTCATTTGAAAACTGTTTTCTTCAGGCTTCAAAAAGGGGTGGCCTGAGTCAAAGAACTTCCTGACATTCAGGGCAACAGACAAATAGGTAAGCAAAAGACCCAAAGCAGGGTTTCTCCATTGAGACTCTCCTGGTCCCAATGATATCTGTGTTTTCTGACATGCTCTCATTCCCTTCAGCTATCCAGTACATAGCCATGTCACAGATCTTGGAGGTGGTTCATATGGTGGACATAAAATCATAAGCCTATTCTGAAGAGTGGCCATTATTCTACGAAGAAAACAGGAACTTTGGAAGATAGTAGGTGTTGCACATCCATAAGGCAATCCACAGTCCTTTCATAAATTAGGCAGGATGAATGCTGAGAAGCTTTCTACTAGAAATGACAAATCCATTGATGCATTCTCTTTTCTAATGTCTACAACCACAGACACAGTGGGATACACAGACATAGAAACACTTGCCTTGTCAAAGGACTCAGTAGACACAGTCCATTCCAAACCAAACAAACTGCCTTTCCTACCTATTCTCAGAACATGAGACAAAACCACAAACTCACACCCACAACCACAAAGGCACCTCCTTCCTCCAAGTAGGTATGTGACTATCTGGAGAGCCCTCTGACTGGTGGACCATTTTATGTTCCCCCGAAACGGCCTGTCCTGTCTCAGATCAGGTCTCTTTGGCTAACTCTGTGAAATTGTCCGGGACCAGCAGTGAGACACTACCTGCTTTCTCAGGAAAGGCCCCCCTTCAGAGCTCACCTGGCATTTGGCAATACTCACATCAGTATATACCAAGAAAGACGGACTCTGTCCTCTGTAAATCAAAACAAGTGAGCCCACTGGGACTGGAACTGGGACTGCCTCTGGGTGCCTGGATTCCAAGTTTAGAGTGTTCCTTCACCAAGAAAATTAGATGAGGTCACTTCTTTCTGGAACTGATTGAATTTGCTGCCTTTGCAAGCACTTTGTCCTAACAGTTGCTTCCAAGGGTCTCATGAGATTGAGGCTGCCCCTATTTCCTGTTACAATTTCACAAGATAGAAAGTTATATCAACCATAGGCACCTGGGAACAGCTCTCTACATAGGCCTGGTTTGGTCCATCTTCTCTACATTAAGAAGATAGAGGCTGATTCAGACACATCCCTTCGTCATGACCAGGTTGTTTGCAATTGAAGATGACTTTTTCTCTCTCAGGTACTTCATAGTTCCCTATATCTTCTCCAGGGATTATATCTGCATAGACCTTTGAGCTTCTCAGCAGGTGAAAGTCTCCCTACATTTTTGTATTGTAAGACCAACTCAGTCCTGCTCTTTTGTAAAGATAGATTGAGGGAACAGTATATGGTTAGGGTTAATAACAGGTTCGATTTGTGTTAGGAATCATTCTGCTGGATGAATAAGAATATTGGGATCCTGTGGTATTTATAAGAATATAGAGGTGAAATATAAGTATGACAATGGAATTCTAGATAAGATTTGAAGCCCAGAAGTGCACTGGGCACTGGAGTGGGAAACTTAGCTTTGAACAATGTTCTGCACAGATATCTCAGATAAATCGATATATAATGGCAAAGGACCATGTACCTTGGTTGATTGAATGTGTAAGAAAACATCCAGTCAAAAAGGGATAGTCGGTAGGATTAGGAAGATAGTGTAGGTTTAGATAGAAGAGTGAGAATAGGATTTGCACCAAAAGTACTTTAGCAATAGAGTTTTGGTTAGAGAGTGAATGTAAATGTCAGCACATGTGAAGAGTTGGTCACAGTGATGAACTGGAAAAAATATGTAGGAAAGCATTTATCAATAGAAACATTAGGAAATCAGGCAAAGTATAAAGTGAGTGATAGGATTAGACATTTTCAACAGGTTGAGATTTAATATATAATCTTAGGAAGAAACAAATATGTAGTCACCGACAGGATAGACATTTGAGAGCATTAGGCAACCTGGACATGGATGGTTTTAGTAATCCATGCTCACTTCCTATTTAGGATTTGGTACAATCATAAGTGTGACATTTGCGTTTTGTGTCCAGAATATTACACTGAAAAAATGTATATTTATATCAGGTGACATGAGTATTTCTTCCACCATTTCTGGAAGCAATATGTTGAAGACATATAAATTAGTATTGGGGGTACAAATACGTGCACCCTGTGTCTCTGAATATAGAGAAAATGTATGAATAGACAATAGTGTGAATAAAGAATATAATTGGTTTCAACTTTAAAAAATGGATTGAAGTGATATCTGAAAATATAAAGAAAATTTTATATTGATAAACATACATTCATTCAAACCAATTATACATCTATTTGTAATATTAGGGTTATGGTTTATCATAAAGGGTGTGAGTTTTGCTTCAAAATTGATTATGGAAATCGAAAATAATGTGTTTGGGTAGAAGTCACATGAAAAGACCAGTCAAGACACCTGGAGGAATACATGTGTTCTGAAGCAGGAATTGATTGAAAGTGAAACAAATGCCCATAAATTTGTGAATTTGTGGATGAAATATATATCCTATGATGTCCATAATACGAATAAATATTAATGTACCAGGGTTTAATAAAAATGAACGTCAAAATGCACAGTTTGTCATATCGGAATCGAGGTGCATTGATGTTAAACTTGGTCAGTTACTGTAGAAATATTAGTTAAATCTGTTTTTCAGGTGGATGAATATTTCTGAGAATAATCTTGTGAAAATTTGATTATAAATCCAAGTCCATGAACATGAATAAATTTAGCGAGTGTAAATAAGACACATATATTTCATATTTTCAAAAATCTGGAGAGTATATATATATATATATATATATATATATATATATATATATACACAAAACACACACACAGACATTAAAAAGTAGCAATATATATGCCACTCAAAATTCATCTATAAATATATATCATCCAAAGATGCAAAAATATTTATTTTACTGAACATGAGTTTATGTATAATGTTTTTCTACTAGGAAGCTCCCCTATAGGTGGAATTTTCAGTTCCAACAACGATTTGGAGGAGTGATCTCTTCTCACAATTTGTATCTACCAAGTCAGCCAACTCACAAAAATGTACATGTGATACCAGGTAGGATACTATAAATGCATATAAAAATACATGTGATGAATAGGCTACAGAGAAAGGGACAGGAATTCATATATTTGTTAATTTTAAAAACACATGGAGAACTATTTCAATTGAAAATTGACCAGATTTATAACACCTACCATTTATCATGCAAAAGGCAAGTCCAAATATACAACATGCCTCCTCTGAAATGCTTGTATTTCTATTCTGTTTGCGTTACTTTTCTCCATCATATTAGGATTAGTAGTCAGAGTCTAGTAGGGTATGTGAATATTTCTGAGAATAATCTTGTGAAAAGATGATTATAAATCCACATTCATGAATATGAAAAATTTAGGATGTGTAAAATAATACACATATATTTCATATTTTGAAAAAATATATATATATACATATACACACACACACAAACATTCACAGACATTAAAAAGTAGCACTATATGCCAATTTAAAATCACCATGAAATATATATCATCCACAGATCCAAATAAATTCATTTTACTGAACATCGATTTATGTATAATGTTGTTCAACTAGGAAGCTCACCCACAGGTTGAATTTTCAGTTCCAACAGCGTTTAGGAGGAGTGATCCCTTTTCACAATTTGTATCTGCCAATTCAGCCACCACACAACAACGTACGTGTGGTAACAGGTAGGATTCTAAATGTGCATATAAAAATACAGGTGCTGAATAGGCTTCAGAGTAAGGGAGACAGGAATTCACATATTTCTTAACTTTTAAAATACATGGAGAACTATTTCAAAAAAAATTGACAAGATTTAAAACTCCTACACTATATAATTCAAAAGGCAAGCCCAACTATCCACCATGCCTCCTCTGAACTGCTTGTAGTTCTATTCTTTTGGGGGTATTTTTCTCCAACATATTAGGATTAGTAGTCAGAGTCTAGTAGGGTATGTGTTAATGTCAGTGATTCAGTATTTTGAATGGAAAATAGGAAAATGAATCCAATGTGTATGCAAATATGTGCTTCAGAAAAATCTTCCCACTCTCATCCAGAACAATCCCTTGACATTACCTTCGCCCCAAGTAAGACACAATTAGAGGAAAAGAGATAGAAAATATGTGAATACATATCTGAAATGGAATTTGATCAGGAGTTCACAACCATGGAGGTGGTAGAGGAGTTTTCAAAAGTAAGGGACAGGGTAAGCACTCCACAATCACAGAGCTCTGCTGGCCTAAAGACTTCTTGAGAAACTGCCTCTGAGTTTGGGCACTTGAAATATATGTTGTTTTCAGGAGCTTTTGCTTCCTTCTAGTGAGACGATCAAAGCTGGGTCAGCATCTATGTGACCTGGAGGACATAAATTGTAATATTCCAATGAACATGAGGGAGCAGTGCTGAATTCTCTCTTTGTAGGTATACTATGGCCACTTGGGGCTAAGTGTGTCCCCGCGTGGACTGTATATTCATTTGTTCCTCTTCCACTCTTCATTGTGTTTCTTGCTGCTGCACTGCGACTTTGGTATTTGCTTCACGAAATACATGGAATTCAACTGAGACACAGTGGTCTAAGTGTCTGCCCTTGTGGACTGTGAAGCCATTTAGTAATCCTCCACTTTTCCTGGTGTTTCTTGCTGCTGCACTGCGAGTTTTGTATTTGCTTCATGAAATACAAGGAGTTCAACTGGGACACAGTTCTGGAGGGAGTTCTATCACATGTGGTGGCTCACACATGAGCATTCATGAAACCGGCCTCTATACCACATAGCTTGCTCCCTTGACCATAGCAACCTGATTCTGTAAATTACCCTAAAACCTCTCCATTTAACAAGATGTGTTTACTTATAATGGTCTCCTGGCTGCACCATGTCCGTCTCATGACATTTGGAATCCAAAGGCAGATCCACATGGCCCCATCACAGATGTTTTATCACACACCTGCCTACCGCTGCTCTAGGCCCTCTACTCATCAGGCTCCAAATTACTGGCATCTCGGTTCTACACCATTTTCATTAAACCCAATCAATCAAGGCACTGTCTGGTACACTCATGATCAGAAATAGGACATCCAAAGGTTCTGTATGCCACCTGTTCATGGGAATTTCAAAAATTTAAACTATTTATCTAGCCATTTATCAAGGATGAAGTTGGAGGCACAGTGGATTTCAATTCATGCAGGAACCATTAAATGGTGAGTATGATCATTTCAATGAAAACTCTGGAGAACTCTCACAGGCAAGGCTTCCCAAAGAGTGTCCAAAAGGTCACCTGAAGCCAGGCTCATTGAGGTCTACAATTGAGATCCATGAGTGTTTTGATCTCAACTATGGCTGCCAAGTCTTTCAGAATAAAATCTTGTGGTATCCTGACTGAGATTCCCAGTGCTCTGTGGAAAGCTACCCTGGGCCTACATCTCAGGTTCCAAGGGCGACTCTCATGCATGGCCTCCTCAAATCCCAACACAACTCATGGCAATACTTCACTAAGCTCAGTTCCAGGACACAGTGTCTAAAAGGAGTCACACCAGAGTTTAGGCCCAGGAGGACCCAGTAATCTCTTCCAGCTACCACACATATGACCACAATTTAAATCAAAACACTCCCACATGGGCCTCATCTTCTTCTACACAGACACGCATCATAACCTCTGGCTGGAAGTTTCCATGAGGGGTGCAGCCCAAGACAGTGTCCAAAATAAGCTCCATTGCCCCTCATTTGCCAAAAGTCAGGGTGGCCTAAACACCCTTCCTTTGAACCAGGAGTGATCAAATAAGCCTGCCTTTAATACTGCTCTGCTTCTCCAATTTGAGGCCTAATGACTGTCAGGTGTAGATTTTCTATGTGATTTGGAGTCATGAGAAAACCCAAGCACCTATGGGCTATCCACTGTAGGGCTTTGAAGAACTCATTTGACCCAAATGATCCCTATTCTCACTCGACGGAAGTCAGGAACTGAAAAGGTCGGGCGAACTTCCGAGGAAAAGACCACCAAGAGACTGTCTCATGCCACAGCAAAGGGTTTATTGGGGGTCCAGCATGCTGAGGCTCAGAGCTCACTTCAGAGGAGCAAAGAACAAAGAGCCCCGAGAACAACTTGAGCAGAGTTTATATACATTCTTTAGAGAGGGCAGGGACTTTACATACATCATAGCCTCCTTTAGAAAATCATCATATACCGCGGGAAAATCAAATAATAACTCTAAAACATGATTAGCACATTCATTGGCGGGAACAGGTTGGGCAGCGGGTGATTGGTCAGCCGTGAGAAGGAGTATACATTTAAACTGATTGGTTGAAGCACTGAGATGTATACGTGCAGATCTGCATGGTTTCTGGGAAGGGGTGGTTAAGTAACGAGGTGGTCAGGGAAGATTTCAACACACATCTAATGGGAAGATCCGGGAATTGTCTTAAGTGCCACAGGAATTTCAGGTTCTGAGTGCAGCTTGGAAAATGTACAAAACCTGGTTCTTTACGTTTCAATTTCAATTTCTTTTATTCTTTCATTTCCCACCCCTTTTTCTGACTACTTTTAATCTTAAAAGTAATGAATCAAAATTATTGTGGGGTTTCACATTCTATTCCTACCAGTGCAACATATTTCTGTCTGATTATCATGAGTTTCACCTGCCTAATCTGAGCCTGGAGAAAGGAAACTATGTGGTTAAGCAAACAAGGTCCCACAGTTAGCAACACCATAAGGATGATCAGGGGTCCAGCTAAGTCTGATATTAGTGTAGTTACCAGGGGTACTGGGTTAACCATGACTCAAAGCACTCTTGTTGAATCTCCCATTCTCTCTGGCGCTCTTCAAGGTATTTTCTTAATTTACTCATGAATTATTTTGCAACTCCAATATGGTCAGCATAAAAACAACATTCTTCTCTCAGTGCAACACAGAGGCCCTCTCCCTCATCAAGAGGAGGTCTAATCCTCACCTGTTCTGTAAAACAACTTCAGAGAGAGAGGTTAAGGATTCCTGCAAAGCTGTGATGGAGGTCTCTAACGTCTTCAAGTCTTGATTTATTGCTGTTTCTAATTGGGTCATTTGTTGTTAACCACGCATCATAGAAGCTGTTCCCATACCCACTCCTGCAGCAGCTCCTATCCCCAATAGGATGGCTAGAGTAAAGGACAATGGTTCCCCTTGATATCGGGTTGTTTGTCCCCCTAGTAGACCTTCAAATGATTAAGCATTATGATAGAGTACCCTGGAGAGTATCTGCACCATTACACAATAATTTACAGGGCTGTCAAAGACCTGGGCTGAAATACAAGGAGTTCTGACTGTGTGGAGTTCAGTACCATAAAGGTTCCTTTAATTAGTTCACAGGGGGAGGAGTCAGATGTACTCTAGACTGGGGAAGTAGGCAAAGACGGAATCCAGGAAGTATTAGATGGTAGAGGGGTTCTGGTAGATCTAGGCATGGAAGGTTTAGGAGGCTTAATTCCTGGCTTGAGGGGATTGGGTCCTATTGCTGTGGGATTTTCTTTCTTTTTAAGCCAGACGGTGAACCAGAGACCAAATTCATCACCTGGGCCATAAATATAGAATCGCATTCCCCACGTATTTCCCATAGGCCAGGTTTTTCTGAGGTAGCCCCTTCCTTTGGAAGTGAAAGTTATATTGAGGGGGTAACATAGAGTATTCTTTCCACAGCGAGTTTTTGACACCACTGGGCTAGCAGCACATTTCTTGGGATCAATCCAGGTGTCATTTCATCCTACTGGAATCATACCTTTCTGGGGAGTTTGGGTTCCACCATGCAGCTTTCGTTTGTTCACAACCCCAAGATCTACAATAAAAGTCACTGGGTCCTCCACAGGTTTGGGCCTGTTTTATGACTTTGGAAATCAGGTGGGCACACATAATAGTCAAGACTGGCTAGTTTACACCTGAGCTGGGGGAGATGACATCCATAATTCATGGGTTAAGGTGGTCTATGTTGCCCTGGTTAGGGTTTGAGTGGGATCTGTGTGGGGTCCTCTATGTCAGGGAGATCCCAGTCAGGGAAGCCTATGGCAAGCTGACAAATGTCCGGGTGGAGAGATGGCCACCAAGTCCATAAGGTGGCTGTTTGTGAAATAGATCACACTACTTGCCCATTAGGATTCATTACTTGCCCTTGTTGCTGAGCACGCTGATGGGGATTAGGGCTGCTGGTGGTCATGGGAAGAATCCATAGCCCTACCCACATGACGGACACGCAACTTGAGATGGATACCAGTCTGTAGAAGTTTCCAGCCAGAGTCTGTACAGGGCTCAGGCATGAGATGGGAGGCATTGATCCAGGAAGTGATCCCATCCACTTTCACCACTGTGGGTGTTATAAGCAGCACCTGGTATGGTCCTTTCCAGTGGAGTTCCAGGGATGACACCTGACGCCATATCACGTAGACGAAGCCTCCCACTTGATATCAATGTGGGGTTCCCTCGTCTCCAGTCTGATAAGCAGAGGCCAAATGTTTCCACAGGTATCGCTGGGTGCTGGGTTTGTTAAAGGGCTTTAAATCTGTCAAGCAAGGGGGTGTGAAAGGAATCATTAAGTCTCATAGTTGGGATTAGGTCCCCTACTGGAGGAAGGGCACCATTGAGAATTTCATAAGAGGTGAGGTTACACAAAGAGGCGGAGGGGGTATTTCTTTCACAAAACAGTGCATAAGGTTGGAGCATAGTCCAATTTTTTATGCCAGTATCCAAGCTTAATTTTGTTAAGTACTCTTTGATGGTTCTATTCATCCTTTCTACCTGTCCTGAGCTATAGGGTCTATAAGCACAATGTAACTTCCAATTAATCCCCAGGGTCCTGGCAAATCCCTTACTTTCCTGGGGCATGAATGCCGGTCCGTTAGCGGACCCTATTACCTTAGGCAGGCCGAACCTTGAAAAAATGTCTTCTACGATCTTTTTGACTACCATCTGAGCTGTTTCTTTCATCATGGGGAAGGCTTCGACCCATCCTGAAAAAGTATCTACAAAGACTAGGAGATATTTAAGTTCATACCTTGCTGGCTTAATTTCAGTAAAGTTCAATTCCCAGAATTGTCCTTGTCTGGTTCCTTGTAAGCGCTTCCCTGCAGGAAGCTTGGATGGGTAAGCATTAACTACTTGGCAGACTTGACAAGCTCTAGTCACCTGCTCAGCTATTTCTTTCCTCTGTGAGTCAGTCAATAATAAGTCCTTTCTCCGTTCCTTTAAGAGTGCCTATATCTTCTCTGAGTCTAAGTGGGTGAGCTGGTGTACGTCTTTGACATAAAGGTGGGCTTTTTGAAATTGTAAACTTGGCTCTGTAGGATCCCAGAGTTCTGTATCTGTCTCCTCAGATGATAAGTTGCCTGAATGTTCCGGTGCGGCCAAGTCTCCTGATTGTTGTTCCCCCTGGTGTGGAAAAAGTTAACACAGTCACTCCATTTAGGGCTGCCAATTAAGCTTCCTCATCTGCCCTTCTTTTTCCAACCGCCACGGGTTCGTTTCCCTTCTGGTGCCCTGGGCAGTGCACTATAGCTAGTTCCTTAGGGCCCTGCTCTGCTGAGAGAAGTTGGAGGATCTCATCTTTGTTCTTTATTTCTTTCCAGGTGGAGGTTAATAACCCCCTTTGCTGGTAAATAGCCCCGTGCACATTTGCAGTGGCAAATGCATAGCGGCTATCAGTGTATATGGTGGCCCTTTTGCCTGTTGCTAGTTCCAATACTTTCGTAAGGGCAATCAGTTCTGCTTTTTGGGCTGATGTCAGTTCTGGGAGACCAGAGGAACAGATGACATTAATTTTGCTAACTACTGCTTCTCCAGCCCACCGCTTACCATCTTGGAGGAAGCTGCTGCCATCCATAAACCATACAACTTCAGGGCAAGGCAGTGGCTGATCCTTCAAGTCTCGTCGTATACTGGTTTTCTCTGCCAGTATGTGTTGACACTCATGAGCGACGGGTCTTGATGATTCTTCTGGCAGCAGTGTAGCCGGGTTGAGTGGAGCAGCGGGTCCCAGCGTGATTCTGTCTTTGTCAAGCAAGAGGTTCTGGTAGTGGGTTATTCTAGAGTTTGATAGCCACATCTCTGGAGGCTGACAGATGATGCACTCCAGGGCATGGGGGACTATAATCGTTAGCTTCTGTTCCAACGTTAATTTATCAGCATCTTTTATTAGAAGGGCTGCCGCTGCTATAGCTCTTAAGCAATGGGGCGACCCACTAGTCACTGGGTCCAGTTTATTTGATAAGTATTCTACCAGCCTTTTCCAAGGTCCCAAAGTCTCAGTGAGCACAACCCGTGCTATTCCTTTCTTTTCCTCGATGTAGAGACTGAAGGGTTTTTCTATATCTGGGAGTGCTAAGGCCGGAGCAGATAGCAGCACCGTTTTTCTGACATTATCAAAAGCTTGTTGGTGCTCAGGGGTCCATTGGAAGTGGGCATCCCCCTTTATCAGCGGGTATAAAGGGGCAGCCAGAGACGCGAACCCAGGAATCCATAACCTGCAAAAGCCGGCAGTCCCAAGAAACTCCCTGAGTTGTCTCTTATTAGATGGGGGCAGTATCTGCACAAAGTTTTGTTTTGTGGGCTCAGTGAGCCATCCTTTGCCACCCCTAAGAGAATAACCCAGGAAGATTACTTCTTGCTGACAAATTTGGGCCTTTTTGGCAGAAGCCCTATATCCAAGCCGAGCAAGCTTGGAAAATAATGCTTGGGTCCCAGACTCATAGTTCTCTTTGGTGTCGGCTGCCAGTAGCAGACCATCCACATATTAGAGTATGGTGACATCGGGGTGTGCAGTTTTGAAGTCATTGAAGTCCTTGAGGAGGGGTTCATCAAAGAGAGTGGGAGAGTTTTTGAACCCCTGTGGGAGTCTAGTCCAGGTTAGTTGGACAGATGTTCCTTTTTCGGAGTCTATCCACTCAAAAGCAAACAGCAACTGACTGTCCTTATGTACGGGCAAGCAAAAGTGAGCATCTTTTAAGTCTAGCACAGTGTACCATTCCTGCTCCAGATTCAGAGCGCTAAGCAAATTATATGGATTCGGTACAGTGGGGTGAATGTCCTGCACTCTGTTGTTGATCTCTCTTAGGTATTGAAGCGTCCGGTAGTCCCCAGTTCCTGGCTTTCTTACTGGTAGCAGGGGGATATTCTAGGACAAATGACAGGGCCTTAAGACCCCAAGAGCCAGGTATTTCTGAATATGGGCCCTTATCCCATCCTTAGCTTCTTTGATTAGAGGATATTGTTTAACACTGATTGGAGAGATAGAGGCTTTTAATTCTACTACTATTGGAGGTTGTTATATGGCTAGACGTAACCCAGCAGTTTCTGCCCAGGCATTAGGATAATCTTTTATCCATTTCTGGGGTAGTTTGCCTGTTTGATCAGTCCTAGGAGGCGCGAAGTGTTGATGTTCATCTTCTACGGATGTTGTCAAAGCCATGACTATGGGAGTTTTTACTGAAGGCTTTAGAAACTCCACTTGGGGACCATCAGGGTTAAAGGTTATTCTAGCCCAGAGTTTGGTAAGCAGATCCCAGCCCATCAATGGGGCTGGGCATTCTTGGATTACTTGGAAAGCGTGGTGGACTTTTCCATTTCCTAGGTCCATAGTCCTCTTAGTTTTCCCAGCCCAATATCTACTGCCATTAGTACCTTTAACAGGGGACCATTTATTTGATAGGGGGCCCAGTGGGGTCTTAAGGTTGATTATACTGCTCCTGTATCCACTTCAAAGTTCACTGGGGTCCCCTCCACTTTAAATGTTACCCTGAGCTCGGAGAGGGGATCCGAGCCCCGACTTTC
Organism: Callospermophilus lateralis; assembly: GCF_048772815.1. NCBI lineage: Eukaryota > Metazoa > Chordata > Mammalia > Rodentia > Sciuridae > Callospermophilus > Callospermophilus lateralis. The sequence goes on from NW_027516909.1 coordinate 4,998,050, forward strand.
CTAGTCCTCTTCTAGAGTTAGCACGGCGGACTGGCATCTCTGCTTCTTTCGGGGGCACTCTTTGGCCTAGTGTCCTGTTTTCTTTACAGTAGGCACACTGATCTGAGGCCAGGGGCAGCCATTGGCGGGGGCCCAGGTATCCCTTTCTGTCTCCCTGCTTTTTAACTTCTGGCATATTTGGTGCTCTGACCAGAACCTTAGTCAATGCTTTAGTCTGCCTTTTGCTCCTTTCATCCTCCTTTTGTTCCCTTTCCGTCTCTCTCCTCTGTTCCCTTTCCTCCTCAGTTTCTCTCTTATATTATACTTTCTCAGCATCTCTTACTAAATCTCTCAAGGTCTTATCTTGTAATACATCTAGACGTTGTAACTTTCTCTTAATATCTAGGGCAGCCTGCTCGATAAAGGCCATTGCAACAGATGCTTGTTCATCCTCTGCCTGAGGATCAAAAGGAGTATATTTCCTATATGCTTCCATAATTCTCTCCAGAAACATAGAGGGAGACTCATTAGGCCCTTGGATAATCTCTCTTACCTTGGCCAAATTAGTCGGCCCTCTGGCGGCCACTCGGAGACCCGCTATTAGAGTCTGGCGATAAGTGGACTGATGCTACCTACATTTAAACGTGTTTGGGTGCCAGTTGGATCGGTTCATTGGCCCGTAGGGACGGAGAGGAAGCATCATAGGGGCTTCCGAGTTTTCTATTATCCGTCACCGGCGGGTTCCTTTAGGTGGCCCAGCTTCCTCCAGGGGAGGAGGGGTTGCTGCTGCTGCAGAGAAGTCCCCTGGAGTGCTTGGGTCTGGCCCAATTGCCTCTAGCGGCGGAGAGGCTGAGTCAGCGGCGAGAATATCATCTGGAACGTGTTGGGGGTTGGAGAGCGAGGGTAGAGGATAAGGAGGGGGAGGAGTGCCCAGTCTTGTGACTCAGGGAGAATGGAAGGAAGAGGGGGAGGAGTGGAAGGTTTGAATGATAGGATGCTGGGGGAAGGGGTATATGGCTGTTGATCTGGGTGGCCACGTGGCCTCGGCTGAAAGACAATATCTCTGACTTTTCGGATTAGAGGGAAGTAGAAGGATCCTTCTGGGGGGCCACCTGACTCCGAGAATGGGCCATTCTGAAGCACAGAGAATCTGCCAGTTACGGCATTTTACTGAAAAAGAAAGATTCTGGGCCCTTGAGCGGACATCAGTCCAATGATCAAGTGTCAGGGACAGAGAAGTGGAAGTGCTTTGTCCCATAATGAGAGTTACTCAAACAGGGACAGTGAAGACACAAACGCAACACAGACAAAGACAAACAGTAAACGTTTAACATGAGTCCAAGACAAAGATTAGAACTGAGTAACTGCCAAAACCTGATGGGTTAGACAATAAAGACAGCCCGTAAACTCAACATGAGTTCAGAACAATAACCAAAACTGAGTAGCCGGCAAAACCTGATGGGCTGGCGAACCGAATCCTGAAGCAAAATATAAACGAGTTGAGGAAATTAGTATTCCTTGATTTCTCTAGTCCTTTGGAGTGTCCCCCAGGAACGTGGCCTGTAGCTCTGTGACACATCTGTCAGCCACCATCAGAGAGAGCTAATGCTCTTCACTTACAGCCACTTTGCCAATCCATAACCTGAAACCCAAAACCAGAAAGAGGTGCCTTACTTACCCCGAGAGGAGTCCATTGGGGTCTTTCATCCGCCGCTGCCGGATATCTCACCTGGGGCCTCCAGATGAATAGATGGGGCGAACGTCAGAGAAAAAGACCACCAAGAGGCTTTCTCATGCAACAGCAAAGGTTTTATTGGGGGTCCAGCATGCTGGGGCTCAGAGCTCACTTTAGAGGAGCAAAGAACAAAGAGCCCTGAGAACAACTTGAGCAGAGTTTATATACATTCCTTAGAGAGGGCAGGGACTTTACATACATCATAGCCTCCTTTAGCAATTCATCATATACCATGGGAAAATCAAATAACAACTCTAAAGCATGATTAGCACTTTCATTTGCGGGAACAATTCGGGCAAGGGGTGATTGGTCAGCCCTAAGAAGGGGTATACATTTAAACTGATTGGTTGAATACCTGAGATGTATACTTGCTGAGCTGCAGGGATTCTGGGAAAGGGTTGTTAAGTAACTAGGTAGTGAGGGAAGATTTCAACACACATCTAATGGGCAGATCCGGGAATTGTCTAAACTGCCACAGAAAAGTGCAGCTTGGAAAGTTTACAAACCTGGTTCTTTACATTTCAATTTCAATTTCAATTTCTTTTATTCTTTCAGAACCTTACAGAGAAAGGCAAGAGACTTAATCCACAATGACTGCTCTTTTGGCCATTTTGGTTTTGGATGCACACATGGGATCTTTCTTTCGATCCATCTGGTGCTGATAATCTAAGTCACAGCCTCACACAGGGCCAAGAGGCTAATTAAGACACAACCATTTTCAAAGCAATTACTACTCTAAGGTCAGTTACAGAACTCAGTCTCTGAGGAGAATCACACCAGTGTTCAAGGCTAGGTGCACCCAGTCATCTTTTCCAACCACCACATAAATGACCACAATTAAAACCAAAACAATCCCACATGGCCCTCATCTTCTTCCATAGAGTCACTCATCATAACCTCTGCCTGGAGGATTCCTTGAATGGCGCAGGTCAAGAGAGTGTCCAAAATAAGCTTCCTTGCCCCTCATTTGCCTAAACTCAGGGTGGCCTGGACACCCTTCCTGTGAACTAGGATTGATCACATAGGTCTGCCGCTAATACTGCTCTACTTCTCCAATTAGAGGCCTACTGACTGTCAGGTATAAATTCCTTATGTGATTTGGATTCATGATTAAACCCAAGCACCTCTGTAGAGCTTGGAAGAACTCATTTGACCCAAAAAATCCCTATACTCCCTTGAAGAAGGTCAGGAACCTAACAGAGGAAGGCAAGAGACATCATCCACAATGACTTATGTTTTTGCCATTTTGGTTTTGGATGCACACATTGGATGTTTCTTTAGATCCATCAGGCGCTGAAAATCTAAGCCATAGCCTCTCACAGGGCCAAGAGGCTGATTCAGACACATGGCTTTCCAAAGCAATTAAGCAAAGAGCCACAGGTGATGCCCATTCATTTCCATTTGAAAACTGTTTCCTTCAGGCTTCACAAAGGGGTGGCCTGAGGCAAAGACCTTCCTGACATTCAGGGCAAAAGATCAATAGGTTAGAAAAAGGCCCAAAACAGGGTTTCTCCACTGAGGCTTTTCTGGTCACACTGATATCTGAGTTTTCTGAGATGCTCCAATTCCCTCCAGCTATCCAGAACATAGCCATGTCACAGAGTTTGGAGGCGGTACATATTTTGGACACAAAACCATGAGCCTATTCTGGAGAGTGGCCAAAATTCAGGAAGAAAACAGAAACTTAGTAAGATAGTAGGTGTTGCCCATCGATAAGGCAACCTGCAGTCCGTTACTAAAATGGACAGGATGAATGCTGGGAAGCTTTCTACTAGACAGGACACATCCATTGATGCATTCTCTTTTCTAATGTCTACAACCATGGACACAGTGGGAGACACAGACACAGAAACACTTGCCTTGTCAAAGTTCTTTCTAGAAATAGTCCACTCCAAACCAAACACACCGCCTTTCCTACCTATTCTCAGAACATGAGACAAAACCACAAAACTCACACACACACTCAAAAAGGCACCTCCTTCCCCCAAGTAATTCTGTGACTATCCAGAGTGTCCTTTGACTGGTGGGCCATTTTATGTTCCCCCGAAAAGGCCTGTCTTGTCTTAGATCTGGTCTCCTTGTCAAACACTGTGAAGTTGTCAGGAGCCTGTTCTGACCACTACATGCTTTCTCAGGGAAGGCCCGTCTTCAGAACTCTCCTCGCATTTGGCCATCCTCACATCAGTAGGTACCAAAAAAGACAGACTCTGTCCTTGGTAAATCCAAACATGTGAGCCCACTGGGACTGAGACTGGGACTGGCTCTGTGTGCCTGGCTTCCTGGATCCCAAATTCAGAGAGTTCCATCACCAAGGAAGTGAGGTAGGTCACTTATTTCAAGAATTTAATGAGTTCACTGCCTTGGCAACCACTTTGTTATAACAGTTGCTTCCAAGAGTCCCATGAGATGGAGGATACCCTACTTCCTCTGACACTTTCACTAGTTAGAATGGTATATCAACCATATGGAACCAGAAACAGCTCTCCACATTGTCCTGGTTTGGTCCATATTCTCTCCATTAAGAATAGAGAGGCTGATTCAGACACAACCCTTCATCCTGACAAGGTTGTTTGCCATGGAAGATGACTTTTGCTCTCTCAGGTCCTACATAGCTGCCTAATACTTCTCCAGGGATCATTTCTGCTTGGACCATTGAGTTTCAAAGCAGGTGGAAGATCCCCTACATTCCTGTATTGTAAGAAAAACTCTGTCCCTGCTCTTCTGTAAAGGTAGATTGAGGGAACAGTGTATGGTTAGGGTTAATAACAGGTTCGATTTTGGTGAGGAGTCATTCTGTTGGATGAATAATGGTATTGGGAACCTGCGATATTTACAAGAATATATAGGTAAAATATAAGTATGGAAACAGAAATCTAGGTATGATTTGAAGCCCAGAAGGACATTGGGACCTTCATTGGGATACTTAGCTTTGAATTATGTTCTGCACAGATGTCTCAGATAAATCGATATACAATGTTATAGGACCTTGTACCTTGGATGATTGAATGTCGAAGAGAACATCCAGGATAAAAGGGATAGTTGGTAGTATTAGGAAGACAGTTTGTAAGTTTAAAAAGAAGAGTGAGTATAAGTTTTGGACCAAAAATTCTTTAGCAATAGGGTTTCGGGTAGAGAGTGAATATGAATGTCAGAACGTGTGAAGAATCAGTCACAATGATGAACTGGGGAAAATATGTAGAAAAGCAGATATCCATAGAGACATTAGGAAATCATGCAAAGTGTAAAGTGAGTGATTGGATTAGACATTTTCAATATGATTGGGTTTCAATATATAATCTTAGGAAAAAACAAATATGTAGTCCCCAAAAAGATTGACAAGTGGGAGCATTAGGCAGCCTGGACATGGATGTTTTTAGTAATCCATGTTCATTTTCCATTTAGACTTTGGTACAATCATAAGTGTGATGTTTGCATTTTCTGACCAGAATATTACTGTGATAAAATGTATATGTGGATCAGGTAACATGAGTATTTCTTCCACCATTTCTTGGAGCCATATTTTGAAGATGTATAAACTAGTATTGTGGGTAAAAATAGATGTACCCTGTGTCTATGAATATAGAGATAATGCATGAATAGAGCGTAGTGTGAATAAATAATATTACTTGTTCCAACTTTAAATAATAGATTAAATTGATATCTAAAAATATTCAGGAAATCTTATATTGATATACATACATTCATTTCAACCAGTAATACATCTAATGGTAATATTAGGGTTGTGGTTTATCCTGAAGTGTGTGTGAGTTTTGCTTCAAACTGATTATGGAAATCAAATATAATATTTTTGGAAAGAAGTCTCATGAAAAGACGAGTCAAGAAACATGGAGGAATACTTGTGTTCTGAAGCAGGAAGTGATTGACATTGAAACAAATGCCTAAAAATTTGTGAACTTGTGGATAAAATATATATCCTACGATGTGCATAAACTGCAGAAATAGTAATGTACCATTGTTGAATAAAAATGAACGTCAAATTATATGTCATGTCCCATAGGAGTCTACTTGCGTTGATATTAAACTGGGTCAGTTACTCTAGAAATATTAGGATTTGTGTGCAGCTTTCACTGAAGTCAGTTTTCAGTACTAGGAAACAAATATATATTTCAAGTTGATGAATAATTCTGAGAATAATCTTGTGAAAAATCGATTATAAATCTAAATACATCAACATGAATAAATTTAGGGAGTATATATAAGACACATATATTTCATATTTTGAAAAATCTGGAGAGTATATATATATATATATATATATATATATATATATATACACACAAAACATACACACAGACTATAAAAAGTAGCAATACATATGCTAATCGAAATTCATCATTAAATATATATAATTCACATATGCAAAAATAATTATTTTACTGAACATGGATTTTTGTATAATGTTTTTCTATTAGGAAGCTCACCCATAGGTTGAATTTTCAGTTTCAACAGCGTTTAGGAGGAGGGATCTCTTCTCACAATTTGTATCTTCCAAGTCAGACAACACAAAAAAATTAACCTGTGATACCAGGTAGGATTCTATATGTGCATATAAATATACATGTGCTGAATAGTCTATAGAGAAAGGGAGACAGGAATTCACATATTAGTTAATTTTAAAAACACATGGAGAATTATTTTAACCAAAAATTGACTAGATTTATAACACCTACCCTTTATCATGTAAAAGGCAAGTCCAAATATACACCATGCCTCCACTGAACTGCATGTATTTCTATTTTGTTTTGGTTATTTTTCCTCCATCATATTAGGATTAGTAGTCAGAGTCTAGTAGGGTATGGGTTAGTGTCATGGTTTCAGTATTTTGATTGGAAAATAAGAAAATGAATCCAATGTGTATGCAAATATGTGCCACACAAAAATATTCCCACTCTCATCCAGAACAATGAATTGCCATTACCTTCACCCCAAATAAGACACAATTAGAGGAGAAGAGTTAGAAAATCTGTGAATACATATATGGAATGTAACATAATCAGGAGTTCACAACCTTGGAGGTGGTAGAGGAGTTTCCAAAAGTTAGGGTCAGGGTAAACACTCCACAAACATGGAGCTCTGCTGGCCTAAAAACTTCTTGAGAAACTGTCTCTGAGTTCGGGCACTTGAAATATATGTTGTTGTCAGGAGCTTTAGCTTCATTTGTAGTGAGACCATCAAAGATGGGTCTGCATCTGTGTGACCTGGAGAACATGGTTTCTTTTTTTTTAATGAACATAAGGGAGCAGTGCTGAATTCTCTCTTTGTAGGTAAACTGTGGCCACTCGGGTCTAAGTGTCTCCCCATGTGGACTGTGAAGCCATTTGGTCATCCTCCACTTTTTGTCGTGTTTCTTGCTGCTGCACTGGGAGTATGGTATTTACTTAACGAAATTCAATGAGTTCAACTGGGACAAAATGCTAGAGTGAGTTCTGTCATGTGTGGTGGGTCAGGTTCTCCAGGAGAATGCACCAACAAGTCTTCTATCCAGCATAGCTTGTCCCCTTGACCATAGCAACCTGTTTCTTAAAATTGACGTTAAACCTCTCCATATAACGAGATGCCTTTACATATAAGGGTCTGCTGGCTACACTATTTCAGTCACAAGCCATTTGGAAGCCAATGGAAGATCCACATGACCCCACCACAGATATTTTATCACACATCTGCACACCACTGCTCTAGGCCCACTACTCAGCGGGCTCCAACTTACTGGCATCTCTGTTCTACACCATTTTCATAAAACCAAGTCAATTAAGCCACTGTCTGGTACACTCATGATCAGAAACAGGACATCCAAAGATTCTCCAGTGCCACCTGGTCATAGGAATTTCAAATATATCATGGTATTTATCTGGGATTAGGAAGATAGACGGTAGGATTAAAAAGAAGGGTGAGTAAAGGATTTGGACATTAAGTTCTGCTTCTCCAATTTGAGGCGTATTGTCATGCATGGGCGACTCTCATGCCTGGCCTCCGAAAATCCCAACACAATTCATAGCAATACATCTCTAAGGTCATTTCCAAAACTCCGTTTCTAAGGGGAATCACACCAGAGTTCAAGCCCAGGTGGACCCATTCATCTCTTCCAACCGCCACACAAGTGACCACAATTAAAAACAAAACACTCCCACATGGCCCTCATTTTCTTCCATGTAGACACTCATCATAATCCCTTGCTAGAGGTTTCCATGAGGGACACAGTCCAAGGCAGTGTCCAAAATAAGCTCCCTTCCCCCTCATTTGCCTAAAGTCAGGGTGGCCTGGGCACCCTTCCTGTGAACCAGGAGTGATCAAATAGGCCTGCCATTAATGCTGCTCTGCTTCTCGAATTTGAGGCCTACTGACTGTGGGGTTTAGATACTTTATGTGAATTGGAGTCATGAGAAAACCCAAGAATCTCTGGGCTTCCCTCTGCAGGGCTTTGAAGAACCCATTTGAGTGAGTCTAGGAGTTGGACCAAAAGTTCTTTAGCAATAAGGTTTTGGTGAGAGAGTACATGTAAATGTCAGCACATTTGAAGGGTCATTCCCAATGATGAACTGGAGAAAAGGTATTTGAAAGCAGATATCAATGGAGACATTAGGAAATCAGGCAAAGTACAAAGTGAGTGGTAGGATAAGACATTATTAACAGGGTTGAGATTGAATATGTAATCTTAGGAAGAAACAGATATGTAGTCACCAATAGGAATAATATTTGAGAGCATTAGGGAACCAGGACATGGATGTAGTTAGTAATGCATGCTCACATTCAATTTAGGCTTTGGTACAGTCATAAGTGTGACCCTTGCATTTTGTGTCAGGAATATTACTGTGATGAAATGTATATGTATATCAGGTGACTAGAGTATTTTTTCCACCATTTCTGAAAGCAATATTTTAAAGACTTATAAATTAGTATTGGGGATACAAATACATAGACCCTGGGTCTATGAATATAGAGATGATGCCTTAATAGACCATACTGTGAATAAATAATATAACAGGTTCCACTTTTAATATTGGATTGAATTGATATCTGAAAATACATAAGAAATTTTATGTTGATATACAATCATTCATTCCAAACAGTTATACATCTAATGGTAATAATAGAGTTATGGTTTATCATGATGGGTGTGTGAGTTTGCCCCAAAAGTGATTATGGAAATCGAAAACAATGTGTTCAGAAAGAAGTCTCATGAAAAAAACAGTCAAGAAAGCTGGAGGAATACATGTGTTCTGAAGCAGGAAGTGATTGAAAGTGAAACAAATGCCTATAAATTTGCTAAATTGTGGAAGAAATATATATCGTATGATGTGCATAAAATGAAGAAAACTAATATACCAGTGTTGAATAAAAATGAACGTCAAAATAGACATCATGGAACATAGGAATCTACTTGCACCGATGTTAAACTGGGTAAGTTACTGTAGAAATATTAGCATTTGTATATACCATTCACTGAATTTAGTTTTCAGTACTAGGAAACAGATATGTAGTTCAGGTGGATGAATATTTCTGAGAATAATCTTGTGAAAAGTTGATTAGAAATCCAAATATATGAACAATAATGAATTTAGGAGTGTATAATAAGACACATATAGTTTACATTTTGAAAAATCTGGAGAATATATATATATATATATATATATATATATATATATATATATATATATATATATACACACACACACACACAAAACCCACACAGAGCAATTAAAAAGTAGCAATATATATGCCAATCAAAATTCATCGTGAAATTTATATGATCCACATATCCAAAAATATTTATTTTACTGAACATGGATTTATATATAATGTTGTTCAAATAGGAAGCTCCCCCATAGGTTGAATTTTCTGTTCCACAATTTGTATCTGTCAAGTTGGCCACCTCACAAGTATGTACGTGTGATACCAGGTAGGATTCAATATGTGCATATACAAATACATGTGCTTAATAGGCTACAGAGAAAGGGAGACAGGAATTCACATATTTGTTAACTTTAAAAACACACGGAGAACTACTTCAATTAAAAATTGACTAGATTTATAACTCCAAACCTATGTATTGCAAAAGGCAAGCCCAACTATTCACCACCCCTCCTCTGAACTGCTTGTATTTCTATTCTGTTTGAGTTATTTTTCTCCATCACATTAGGATTAGTAGTCAGAGTCTAGCAAGCTATGGGTTAGTGTCAGGGAATCAGTATTTCGAATGGAAAATTGGAAAATGAACACAATGTGTATGCAAATATGTGCTACACAAAAATCTTCTTATTCTCTTCCAGAAAAATTTATTGTAATTAACTCCGCCCCAAGTAATACAGAATTAGAGAAGAAGAGTTAGAAAATCTGTGAATACATATCTGGAATGGAATATGCTCAGGAGTTCACAACCTTGGAGGTGTTAGAGGAGTTTCCCAAAGTAAGGGACACAGTAAACATTTCTCAAATGTGGAGCTCTGGTGCCCTAAAGACTTCTTGGGAAACTGCCTGTGTGGTTGGGCACTTGAAATATATATTGTTTTCAGGAGCTTTTGATTTCTTTCTAGTGAGACCATCAAAGCTGGGTCTGCATCTATGTGACCTGGAGGACATGGATTCTTATTTTCCAATGTACATGAGGTAGCAGTGCTGAATTCTCTCTTTGTAGGTAAACTGTGGCCATTGTGGGCTAAGTGTCTCCCTGGGGGACTGTGAAGCCATTTGGTCATCCTCCAATTTTCATGGTGTTTCTTGCTGCTGCACTGGGACTTTGGTATTTGCTTCATGATATACAAGGAGTTCAAATGGGACACAGTGGTGGAGGGAGTTCTGTCTTGTGCGGTGGGTCAGGGTTCTCAGGAGAATGCACCAAGCAGGCTTCTATCCCTCATAGCTTGCCCCCTTGTCCATAGAAACCTGGTTCTGAACATTGCCCTGAAACCTCTCCATATAACAATATGCCATTTCATTGAACATTCTGCTGGCTGCACCATGTCAGTCACAAGCAATTTGGAAGCTAATGGCAGATTGACATGGCCTCACAAAGATGTTTTATCATACACCTTCCCACCTCTGCTCTAGGCCCACCACTCAGTAGGCTCCAACTTACTGGTATCTCTGTTCCACACCATTTTTATGAATCCCAGTCAATCAAGGCACTGCCTGATAGATTCATGAATGATGTAGGACATCCAAATGTTCCCAGTGCAACCAGGTCATGGGAAATTCAAAAATTTCATGGTATTTATCTAGGCATTTTTCAAGGATGAAGTTGGAGGCACTGTGGGTTTTAATTCATTCGGGGACCATTAAATGGTGAGGATGCTCATTTCAATGAACGCTATCGAGAACTCTCACAGGCAAGACTTTCCAAAGAGTGGCCAAAAGGTCACATGAAGCCAGGCTCATCGAGGTCTACAATGTGAGGTCCATGTTTGTTTTGATTCTCAACTATGGCTGACATGCCTTTAAGAATAAAATTATGTGATATCCTGGCTGAGATTCCCAGTGCTCTGTGGAAAGGTACCCTGGGCCTATATCTCAGTTTCCATGGGCGACTCTCATGCGTGTCCTCCTAAAATCCCAACACAAGTCATGGCAATACTTCTCTGAGGTCAGTTTCAGAACTCACTCTCTAAGGGGAATCACGCCACTGTTCAAGCCCAGGTGGACCCAGTCACCTCTTCCAACCGCCACACAAATGAAAACAATTGAAACCAAAAAAAAAATCCCACATGGCCCTCATTTTATTTCATATAGACACTGAACATAACCTCTTGCTAGAGGTTTCCATGAGCAGCACAGTACAAGACAGTATCCAAAATAAGCTCCCTTGCCCCTCGTTTGCCTAAAGTTTGAGTGGCCTGGACACCCTTCCTGTGAAACAGGAGTGATCCAATAGGCCTGCATTTAATACTGCTCCACTTCTCCAATTTGAGGCCTACTGACTGTGGGATTTAGATTATTTATGTGTATTGGAGTCATGATAAAACCCAAGCACCAATGGGCTAGCCTCTGCAGGGCTTTAAAGAACTCATTAGACCCAAAGGATCCTTATTCTCACTTGATGGAGGTCAGGAAACTTACAGAGAAAGACAAGAGAATTCACCCACAATGACTGCTCTTTTGGCCATTTTGGTGTTGGATGCATACATGGGATCTTTCTTTACATCCATCAGGTGCTGACAATCTAAGCCACAGCCTCACACTGGGCCAAGAGCCTGATTCAGACACATCCCTTTCCAAAGCAATTAAGCAAAGAGACACAGGTGATGCCCATTCATTTCCATTTGAAAACGGTTTTCTTCAGGCTTCACAAACGGGTTGGCCTGAGGCAAAGTCCTTCCTGACTCAGGGGAAAAGAACAATTGTTAAGCAAAAGGCCCAACCATAGTTTCTCCACTGAGATGTTAGTAGTCACACTGATATCTGAGTTTTCTGAGATGCTCGCCATTCCCTTCAGCTATCCAGTATATGGCCATGTGACAGAGCTTGGTGGTGGTACATATCTTGGACACAAAACCATGAGCCTATTCTGGAGAGTGGCCAGAATTCAGGAAGAAAACTGGAACTTAGGAAGATAGCAGGTGTTACCCATTGATTATGCAAGCCCTGGTCCATTCATTAATTGGGCAGGATGAATGCTCGGAAGCTTTCTAATAGACAGGACACATCCATTGATGCATTCTTTTTTTCTAATGTCTACAACCACGGACACAGTGAGATACACAGACATAGAAACACACGCCCTGTGAAACGACTTAGTAGAAACATTTCACTCCAAACCACAAAACCGTCTTTCCTACCTATTCTCAGAACATGAGACAAAACCACAAACCCACACCAACACCCAAAAAGGCACCTGCTTCCCTCAAGTAGGTCTGTGACTATCCAGAGTGTCCTCTGAATTCTGGACCATACTATGTTCTCCCAAAATGGCCTGTCCTTTATCAGATCTGGTCTCCTTGGTCAACTCTGTGAAGTTGTCAGGAGCTAGTGGTGAGCCACTACCTGCTTTCTCAGGAATGGCCCCTCTTCAGAGCTTTTCTGGTATTTGGCCATTCTCACATCAGTAGGTACCAAGAAAGATTGACTCTGTCCTTGGTAAATCCAAACAAGTGAGCCCACAGGGACTGTGACTGAGACTGGCTTGGATGCCTGGTTTCCTGGATCCCATTTTCAGAGAGTTCCATCACCACGGAAGTGAGGTGAGGTCACTTCCTTCAGGAACTGAATGAGTTCACTGGCTTGGCAACCACTTTGTCCTAACAGTTGCTTCCAAGGGTCACATGAGATGGTGGCTGCCCCAACTTCCTGTGACACTTTCACAAGTTAGATTGGTATATCAACCATAGGAACCTGGGAACAGCTCTCCACAGAGGCCTGGTTTGGTCCATCTTCTCTACATTAGGACGAGAGAGGCTGATTTGGACACAACCCTTCATCCTGGCCAGGTTGTTTGTCATGTAAGATGACTTTTACTCTCCCAGGTCCTTCATAGCTGCCTACGTCTTCTCCAGAGGACATTTCTGCATGGACCTTTGAGGTTCTCAGCAGGTGGAAGATCCACTACATTCCTGTATTGTAAGACTAACTCTGTCCCTCCTCTCTGTAATGTTAGATTGAGGGGAAAGTGTACGGTTAGTGTTAATAACATTTTCGATTTGGGTTAGGAATCATTCTGCTGGATGAATAATGGTATTGGGAACCTGTGATATGTATGAGAATATATAGGTGAAATACATGTATGAAAACAGAAATCTAGGTAAGTTTTGAAGCCCAGAAGAGAATTGGGCCCTTGATTGGGATACTTAGCTTTGAATTAGGTTCTGCACAGATGTGTCAGATTAATCAATATTCAATGGCCTAGGACCTTGTACCTTGGATGATTGAATGTAGAAGAGAACATCCAGTCAAAAAGGGATAGTCGGTAGTGAAAGGTTAATAAAATAGGTACTTGCCACTTCCTGTTTCTCTGTATGCTTAACAAAACACTTTTGAAATCTTGAGAACTCTTTGCTAATCTTGTTCCCAGAATGTGCTCTCCCCAACTGCCAAACTGCAGAATGTACTCCCTCACCCGTGTGCACGCACACTGCCCACTCACCCGGACCCATCAATAAACTTTCCTCCCTGCCCTCTCCAAGAAAATTATATAAACTCTGCTTAAGGTGTTCTCAGGGCTCTCATCTCTTTTCAATTGAGCTCTGAGCCCCAGCATGCTGGACCCCCAATAAACCCTTTGCTGTTGCATGTGACAATCTCTTTGTGGTCTCTTCCTCCAAGGCTTGCCCGACCTTTTCATATGGAGGTTCCACTGAAATCCAGCAGCGGCGAATGTGAGACCCCATGTGTCGTGGCTTTCACTATTTGTGTATCTTTCATTATGGGACAGAGCACTTCAATGCCTCTGTCCCTGACCATTGATCACTGGCCCAAAGTCCACATAAGGGCTCAGAATCTTTTTTATTTAGTAAAACACTGGACCTGGAAGACGCTCTGTGCCTCAAAATGACCCACCTTTCGAGTCAGATGGCCTCTAGAAGGATCTTTCTACTTCCCACTAATTTAAAAAGTTAGAGATATTGTCTTTTAGCCAGGGCCACATAGCCATCTGGATCATTCCGCCATATATCTTAACTTTGCAGGACCTCTGCAAATCTCCTCCTCCATGGGTGAAGCATTTCCTTACCGCTGCCCCTGCTCCTACTCCTTCCCCCATGATCTCTCAAACCCTCTGCTCTTCTTCCTTCTCCACCCTCTGTTCTCCCTGAGTCACAAGATTTGACTCTACTGGATTCTCCTCCCCCTCCTTATCCCCTGCCCTCTTCCCCCAATCCCCAACACCCTCTAAGTGATTCCCCTGCTGCTGACTCAGCCTCTCTGCAATTGGAGGAGCACAGCACCCTCCAGATAGCTCCCCGGTGGCACACACAGCCCTTCCTTCCCTTGAGGAAGCTGGCCCAGCTATAGGAACTCGCCAGCAGTGAATAGTTGAAAACACTGGAACTCCCATGATGCTCCCCCTCCAACCCTATGGGCCAAAGATTGACGACGGCCATGAGGGAAAAAATGCAAGCCTACCAGTTTTGGCCATTCTCCTCTTCAGACGTACATAATTGGAAATATAACAATCCCCCTTTTTCTGAGCACCCCACCTGGCACACAGGTCTGGTTGAGTCATTGATGTTTTCACACTAGCCTACTTGAGATGACTGCCAACAACTCATAGGGACTGTCTTCATGACAGGGGATCAAAATAGAATACTCCTGGAAGCTGGAAAAAAATATCCTCTGGCCAGATGCATGACTGACACAACTTCCCAAGATAATCAAAGCCAGCTTTCCTTTGAACCAACCCAACTGTGGCCCCCAAATCTTTGAAGGTAGGGAGCATCTGTTCACTTATCACCGGGCTCTAATAGTGGGTTTCCGTGCGGCCGCTAGGCGACCAACTAATTAGGCCAAGGAAAGAGAGATTATTCAAGGGCCTGAAGAACCTCTCTCTATGTTTCTAGAGAGAATTATGGAGGCATATAGAAGATATACTCCTTTCAATCCTCAGGCAGAGGATCAAAAGTCATCTGTCACAATGGCCTTTATTGGGCAAGCTGCCCCGGATATTAAAAGAAAGTTAAAATGCTTAGATGGATTACAAGATATGACTTTGAGAGATTTAGTCAGAGAAGCCGAGAAGGTATACTTTAAGAGAGAAACTGAGGAAGAGAAGGGAACAAAGGGAGGATAAAAGAAACAAAAGACAGACTAAGGCGCTGACTAAGGTCCTGGTCACAACAACAAATAGGCCAGAAATTAAGAAACAGGGAGACAGGAAGGGATACCTGGGCCCACGCCAGAGGCCACTCCTTGCCTCAGATCACTGTGCCTACTGTAAAAAAAAGGACACTGGGCCAAAGAGTTCCCTAGAAAGAGACAGCCACTCCTGCCAGCCATTCTGACTCTTGAGGATGACTCCAAAAGTCGGGGCTAACATCCCCTCCCAGAGCTCAGGGTAACTTTTGAAGTGTAGGGGACCCCAGTAAACTTTGAAGTGGATACAGGGGCAATATACTCAGCCCTTAAGGCCCCATTGGGCCATCTATCAAATAAAAGGTCTCTAGTTCAAGGGGCAAATGGCAGTAAGTATCGGGCTTGGACAACTAAGAGGACCATGGACCTGGGAAAAGGAAAATCCATCAATCCTTCCTAGTAATCACAGAATGCCTGGCCCCATTGATGGGCAGAGATCTGCTCACCAAGCTCTGGGCCAAAATAACTTTTAACCCTGAAGGCAACCAAGTGGGATTTCTAAATCCTTCAGTAAAAACTCCTATAGTCATGGCTCTAACTATGTCAGTAGAAAATGTACATCAACTCACTCAACTTTGTTCAAAGAACTGCAGGCATTCCTGAAGGATCAAGAACAGAGTTTTCCACTGACCAAATCACAGCAAAAGGACTGAATGGGTAAAAAAAGCCTGTCGGGTCCATCAATTGGTTTATGCTTACCCTTCCAAGCTTCCTGGAGGAAAGCACCTAGGAGGAAAAAGACCAGGACAATTCTGGGAAGTGAACTTTACTGAAATTAAGCATGCAAGGTATGGACTTAAATATCTCCTAGTCTTTGTAGATACATTTTCAGGATGAATTAAAGCCTTCCCCACAAAAAAAAAAAAAAAAAAAGAAAGAAAGAAAGAAAGAAAGAAACAGCACAAATGGTGGTCAAGAAGATCCTGGAAGATTTTTTTCCAAGATACGACCTGCCTAAGGTAACAGAGTCTGATAATGGACCTGCATTCATGACCCAGGTACGTTAGGGGTTAGCCAGTACCCTGGGGATTACATTGTGCTTATAGACCACAGAGTGCAGGACAGGTAGAATGAATGAATAGAACCATTAAAGAGACCTTAATGAAATTAAGCTTAGAGACCGACATAAAAGATTGGACAATGCTTCTGCCTTATGCAATGTTTCATGCAAGAAATTCTCTCTCTGTTTCTTTGTGTAACCTCACCCACTATGAAATTCCCTATGGGGCCCCTATTCCATTAAGGGACCTAACCCCAACTCTAAGACCTAACGATCCCTTCCACACCACCATGCTTGACAGACTTACAGCCGTTGAAAGAACTCAGCGATACCTGTGAAAACAGCTGGCCACTGCCTACCAACCTGGAGATGAGGGGACTCCACATCAATATCAAGTAGGAGACTTTGTCTATGTAAGACAACATCAGGTGTCATCCCTGGAACCCCACTGGAAAGGACCATACCAGGTTCTACTTATAACACCTACAGTGGTAAAGGTAGACAGAATCACTTCCTGGATCCTGGCCTCTCATCTCAAGCCTGCACCCTGTCCAGACTCTGCCTGGAAACTGGAAGAGACTGGTAACCCTTTCAAATTGTGTATTCTCCAGGTGGATGAAGCTATAGAGTCTCTCCTTGACCACCAGTAGTTCTAACCCTCATCAGCCCTTTCAGCAGCGATGGCTGATCACAAATCCTACTGGAGAAGAAGTATAATCTATCTCACATATAGCCCACTTTGGGACCTGGTGGCCATTTCTCCACCCAGACATTTGTTAGCTGGCTATAGGTCTTTCCTATTAGGATATCCCTGATGAAGAGGATCCCACTAAAATTCCATTAAATACCTATTGTACCATAAATAATGGAAACAAACATTATGGATGTCGGGACAGGTAAGCCAGGTGCAGGTTGGCTAGCCTAGATTACTATGTTTGCCCGGCAGACAATCAAAGCCACAAACAGCAACAGCTGTGTGGAGGAAAAGCCAATTTCTTCTGTAAGTCATGGGGATGTGAGCATACAGGGGCTTCCTGATGGAACCCGAACTCCTCATCAAATTCTGTACACAGCATTGGCCATATGACCAATTAGATAACCAAAACCCATGGCCCCCAGAGGGGTCTCTAGATCCTCAAATACTGTGTGACCTTTTTAACTTCTGCAAGTGCTCAAAAGGGTAAAAGGAGGTTCCCCTATGTGGAGGCCTTTTCCCTCCTTCCCTCACATCCTGAACTATGCTTCTCCAATAGATCCTCACCCTCAGCCTTCTTCTCCAGACTATCTGCTGTCACTCCAAACTCAGCAACCTGATTTCTTCCCTTCAATTACTAGATCAAAAACCCAAACCAACACCGGTTCTCAGACCATTGCCCCCTGGCTGAGAAGCAGGTACTGAGGTACCCCTCCACCGACTCACTCCTCTCTTCTCTTGTCACTGCCCGCACTGGGTCCCACCAGGTCCTCTTTCCAGCTAACCCATAGCTCAAACCAGCTGAGGAGAGCCTTCAGACCCTTATCCAAATGTAATGAAAATGGCCTTTAAAGTTGCTCTTTCATCACTGAAAACAGGTTACTAAAAATTTAAAGTCCCTCACAGGCTTTGTGGATACTCACTCCCTTCTTCCCCTCTGCTCTACCTGTTCTACTGCTCAAGTTTTGTTGCTAGGAATATCCCAAACCCCTTTCCCATTATTCTTTTACATCTCTCCTTTCTCATTCTCAGATCCATGAAGCTGCTCTAAGCCCCGACTTCTCTGTCTCCCCCCTCTGTACCAGGCCCACAGAAAAGTTTTCACTGACCTTCTCCAGGAGTCTTCACCATGGCTGACTTTAGGACTTTCAGCAAAAAAGTCCCTATAAACGATTTCAGTGTAGATAACCTTCCTCTTTTAATGTTGCCCTGTTCCACTTGGCCACTGGCTAAAAATAATCAGCACTCCTAAGCTAGACACCCCCTTACTAGTTTTTCACAAAATATGTGAACAATTCCTCTGGCCTTGAACTGGGGCTTCACAGAGATGGCAACATTTCTAAGATAAAGAAGTTACCATCTGGGCTCCATGGTAACAGCTGGCAGGGGGAAAAAAAGAAAGGGAAGTAAAAGCTCTCCCCCACCCAGTTGTCCTTGAAAAGTTAACTTGCCCAGAACAGAGAAAAAAAACAGAAACAAAAACAGCTTTTTGTGAACTTCTGCAGAGTGTGATCTTCTGAGCCACTTCTCTTACGTGTTGGGTACAAAATTCTGAAACTACCTAAACTTGGAATTCAGAAGATTAATTGATTACAACCGAAGCAATGCCCTCTGAATCTGGGTGCAACCAAATAGGACTGTTTCACTGTCTTTGGTGCTATCTTAGGTGCCTTGCCTTGTCTGTCCCTACAACAGTATAATTCTATATACTAAAACATTTTTGATGTTTTCATGAAATGAAAAACGGATGTGATTAATTGTGTAATGGTGCATATGTTACCCAGAATGCTCTATCATGACGCAGGTTCATTTGAAGATCGAATAGGTGGGACATACAACCCGGTTTCACTGGGAACATATGTCCCTCACTTTAGCCATCCTATAAAGAATATGAGTTGCCACAAGGGTGGGCACAGGAACCACTGCCCTGGTCCATGGGACACAACAAATGACCCAGTTAGAAGCAGAAATAGACCAAAACTTAAATATATTAGAAACCTCCATAACAGCTTTGCAGGAATCTTTAACCTCTCTCTCTGAAGTTCTTTTACAGAACAGTTGAGGGTTGGACCTCCTCTTCATGAGTGAAAGGGACCTTTGTGCTGCATTGAGGGAAGAATGTTGTGTGAAGCTGTCAGAAGCCAGTGGTGAGCTACTACCTGCTTTATCAGGAAAGGCCCCTCTTCTTAGCTTTCCTGTCTTTTGGCCATCCTCACATCAGTAGGTACCAAGAAAGACAGACTCTGTCCTTGGTAAATACAAAAAAAGTGAGACCACTGGGACTGGGACTGGGACTGGTTGTGCTTGCCTGGCTTTCTGAATCCCACGTTTAGAGAGTTCCATCACCCAGGACGTTATGTGAGGTAACCTCAAACAGGAAGTGAATGAAGTCACTGCCTTGGCAACCACTTTGTCCAAAGAGTTGCTTCCAAGGATTCCATGAGATGGAGGGTGCCCCTACTTCCTGTGACATTTTCACACGTTGGAATGGTATATCAACCATAGGCACCCGAGAACAGCTCTCCACACAGGCCTGGTTTGGTCAATCTTCTCTACATTAAGATGAAAGAGGCTGATAAAGACACATCCCTTCATTCTGACCAGGTTGTTTACCATGGAAGTTGAGTTTTCCTCCCTCAGGTCCTTCATAGCTGCCTACAACTTCTCCAGAAATCATTTCTGCATGGTCCTTTGAGGATCTCAGCAGGTTGAAGATCCCCTACATTCCTGTAGTGTAAGACCAACTTTTTCCCTGCTATTCTGTAAAGTTACATTGAGGGAACAGTGTATGGTTAGGGTAATAACAGGTTTTATTTGGGATAGGAATCATTCTGCTGGATGAATAATGGTATTGGGAACCTGTGATATTTACAAGAATATATAGGTGAAATATAAGTATAAAAACAGAAATCTAGGTAAGATTTGAAGCCCAGAAGAGCATTGGGCCCTTGATTGGGATACTTAGCTTTTAAATATCTTCTAAACAGATGTCTCAGATAAATCGATATACAATGGCATAGGACCTTGAAAATTGGATGATTGAATGTAGAAGAAAACATCCACTCATATAGGCATAGTTGGTAGCATTAGAAAGATAGTCAGTAGGTTTAGGAAGAAAAGTGAGTATAGGATTTGGACAAAAAGTTCTTTAGCAATAGGGTTTGCGGTAGAGAGTGAATGTAAATGTCACCACATGTGAAGAGTCAGACACAATGATGAACTGGGGAAAATATATGGGGAAGCAGATATCAATGGAGATATTAAGAAATCAGGCAAAGTATAAATTGAGTGATAGGATTAGACATTTTCAACAGGGTAGAGGTTGAGTATAAAATCTTAGAAAGAATCAAATATTTAGTCACCAATAGGATTGACATTTGAGAGAATTAGGCAATCTGGACATGGATATTGTTAGTAATCCATGCACACTTTCCATTTAGGCTTTGGCACAGTCATAAGTGTGAACTTTGCATTTTGTTTCCAGAATATTACTGTGATAAAGTGCATATGTAGATCAGGTGACATGAGTATTTCTTCCACCATTTCTGTGGGCAATATTTTGAAGGTGTATAAATTAGTATAGGGTGTACAAATAGGTGTTCCCTGTGTGTAGGAATATTGATAAAATGAATGAATAGACCATACTGTGAATAAATAATATTACTGGTTCCAACTTTAAATATTGGATTGAATTGATATTTACAAATTTACAGGAAATCTTATATTGAGATACATACATTCATTACAACCATTTATACATCTAATGGTAATATTAGGTTTATGGTTTATCATGAAGAGTGTGTGAGTTTTGCTTTAAAAGTGATTATTGAAATCTAAAATAAAATGAAGTATCATGAAAAGACCAGTCAAAAAACATAGAGGAATACTTGTGTGCTGAAGCAAGAAGTGATTAAAAGTGAAACAAAAGCCTATCAATTTGCAAAATTGTGAATGAAATATATATCCTATGATATGCATAAACTGAAGAAATAGTCATGTAACAGTGTTGAATAAAAATGAAGGTCAAAATACACATCATGTCCCATAGGAATCTACTTGCATTGATGTTAAAGTGGGTCAGTTACTGTAGAAAAATTAGGACTTCTATGCACCATTCACTGAATTTTGATTTCAGTACTAGGATACAATATGTATTTAAGGTGGATGAATATTTCTGAAAATAACTTTGTGAACATTTGGTTATAAATCCACATTCATGAATATGAATGCATTTAGGGATTGTATAATAAGACACATATATTTTACATTCTGAAAAATCTGGAGAGTGTGTGTGTGTGTGTATATATATATATATATATATATATATATATATATATATATATATATATATAGAAAGAGAGAGAGAGAGAGAGAGAGAGAGGCATTAAAAGGTAGCAATATATATGCCAATCGAAATTCATCATGAAATATATAACATCCACAGATCAAAAACTATTCATTTTACTGAACATGGATTTATGTATTATATTGTTCAACTAGGAAGCTCACCCATAGTTTTAATTTTCAATTCCAACAACGTTTAGGAGGAGTGACCTCTTCTAAAAATTTGTATCTGCCAAGTCAGCCATCTAACAAAAATGTACATGTGATACCAGGTAGGATTCTATATGTACATTCAAAAATAAATGTGCTGAATAGGCTACAGATAAAGGGAGATAGGAATTCACATATTTGTTAACTATAAAACACATGGAGAACTATTTCAATTTAAAATTGACTAGATTTATAACACCTACCCTTTATCATGCAAAAGGTAAATCCAACTATACACCATGCCTCTCTAAACTGCTTGTATTTCTATTCTGTTTGGGTTCTTTTTCTCCATCACTTTAGGATTGCTGCAATCTGGCTGGGGACAATTCAGGAGCCACTTGTCAAAAGAAACTAACCTTACTTTTAGAACCACACATGAATAAAAATTAGCTCCTCGGGAAAAACCCTCAGAGCCCAACTGCCACTACTGGCTTCCCACAAGCTCTCAACCTCCACACTCCTTCTCTTGAGGTCGATTGGCTGGGTCATGTGGGCAGAGCCCAAAAAGTCCCACAATGAGCAGCTCCGTTGTCTGAAAGGGTGGGGAAACAGCCCAATGGCATTACCACAGAGGAGCCAATCAGCTAGATATTGCTGGGCCTGCTGTGAGCCAATCATCAGCTTGCAGTCTGAAAGGGTGGGGAAACTGCTCAATGAGCATCTCTATTGAGCATCACCGCAGAGGAGCCAATTAGCTTGATGTTGCTGGGGCCGCTGTTAGCCAATCATCAGCTGGCAGTCTGAAAGTTTGTTGGCCCCTTGGGCTGTGCCTCTCAACACCTCCCTCTCTCTGTTTAAACAACAAGCATGTGGCTTAGGGACCATGGCTGCCTTAGGTTGTCCAATAGTACATATGGTGCTTACCCATTATCGAATGAGCTGACCTCAAGGTATCAGCCTCCAGTCTTAGATTGGTACCATTGCAATTGGATCTTACCCGTCACTAGCTACAGGTCCAGTATACAGTCACACCTGTGGAGAGGTCTTTGTACCAGCGGGGGGTGAGGTTCTTTGTCTCACCTCTGTTGGCCCCCAAATTTTAGCTGAACGACCATGACAGCAGAAGGGAGGAAGATACACCAAGCCAATTGATGGCTCCTTTTGGAAAAATTGTACCACCGATGACATCATCAGCAAAAATACCCCAACACTACCACAAGTCAATTCACCAACATATTGTTCACAATGCATGCAGGTGAGTTCACAATGCATACAGGTGATACATAGTCCAGGCAAGTTCTGCAAGCAGTTCAGTGATGGCTATTGCAGAAGCTGTAGATTGGTTTTATCTTTGTCTTTACAGGCACTGGGATGAAGATAGGAATTTTGGCAATAATGGCCAAAGAAAAATTATGTAACATTCCAGAAGGTACTAAAAGAAAACAATTTTCTTAACAATTTACATTGTCTTGAAGAGAATTATTAAATATAATGAAAAGAAAAGGTGAAAGTAAACAAACAGATCTGTTAACCTCCTTTTTTGTACACATTTTAAAACAATCCTCAACAGGTGTTTACCCAATTTAAATTAAAACATTTACATCAAGTGTATAAAAATATATTTGGATCCATTTTTTCATGAGCGCTCATCATATATGATATATGGACATACGTACATTCAAACATAAAACAAAAAACACAAGTGTGCACACGTAATATAATACATACAACACATAACATAAGAGTAAAGGCCTTATAACATTTTACAGGTGAAATCTCCATTGCAATGTCTAAAAACTCTATAGTCCAAAAACAGAACTGATCAGCAAAACATTAACCTAGGTTTGTATGAGCTCAAAAAACAAAATAGAACTTCATGACATGGGAAAGGGTAATAATAAAATAGATATTGAAAAAAGCATCCTGGATTTGTCACAGATGTAAGAATAGCCAAACTGGAGTTCTGGATATCAGCTGTTATGGATTTGAGCCAAATCATATTCTTTTAATCTGTAGAAATCGCTTTAGTTAGTCTCTCTGGAATCCAAATCGGCTGCTGTTCTCCCTGTGGAAACACACAAACAGACCTCCAACTCCAGACAATTACTGGGTCAGGACATTTCCATTGTCCTGTTAGAATATCCTTCCAAAGTACCTTGGGCTTATGTACATTTTTTTGGACACATATGCCTTTCCACAGGACTAAGCCCTGATGAATCCAAATTTCCAAAGTTTAGAGTAAAAAGGGTTATTTTAAGTTTATCTTTGGGGAATATATACCCCTTCCCAATTCCTTTTTTTTCGTTTAATTAGTACGTTTTAATAGTTTGATGAGCTCATTTAACTATGCCTTGTCCCTGCGGATTGTATGGGATTCCTGTTATATGAGTAATGCAAAATGATGAGCAAAATTCTTTAAAAGAGGTAAAAGTATAACCAGGGGCAACATCTGTTTTTAACTGTTTTGGAATGCCCACAGTGGCAAAATTTTGTAAGCAATGAGCTATAACATCTTTAGTTTTTTTTTCTCCGGCATGAAGGGAGTCCATCAAAAATTCAGAAGAAGTATCAACTGTAACATGCAAATATTTTAATTTTCCAAATTCTGGCAAGTTTGTGACGTCCATCTGCCAAATATGGTTAGGTATCAATTCTCTAGGGTTGACTCAAAGATTAACTTGTGGTAAAATGGTCACACAATTTTGACATTGTTTTATTATTTGTCTAGCTTGTTCCTTAGTTATTTTAAAGCGCTTATGTATAGTATTAGCATTGACATGGAATTTTTTATGAAAATTTGTAGCTTCTTCTACTGTAGAGAAAATATGTATGTCATGCGTAGTTTTATCTGCTAAATCATTACCCAAACTAAGGGCTCCAGGCAATCCTGTATATGTCCTGATATGCCCTATAAAGGACGGATCTTTTCTGTCCCAGATTAGACTTTGTATAGTGGAAAGAAAAGAGAAAACAGGAGAGAAAGGGGAAATTTGTTTCTTCCTACGATTATATATTCAAACTCAACCCTGTTGAAAATGCATAATCATATCACTCACTTTATAATTTGCCTGATTTCATAATGTCTCTAAAGATATGTGGTTTCCTGCATATTTTCACCAGTTCACCATTGTGACTGACCCTTCACATGAACTTATGTTCATTTTCACTCTCTAACCACAACCCTAATGCTCCAGAACTTTTGTTCCAAATCCTATACTAACTCTTCTTCCTAAACCAACTCTGTACCTAATTCTACCTACTATCCGTTTTTGACTGGATGTTCTCTTCAACATTCAATCATCCAAGCTACAAGGTCCGATGCCATTGTATATCTATTTATCTGAGACATCTGTACACAATGTAAATCAAAGTTAAGTATCCCAATCAAGGGCCCAATGCCCTTCTGGGCTTCAAAATTACCTAGATTTCGGTTTTCATTCATATATTTAACCTCTATATTTTTATAAATATCTCAGGTTCCCAATACCATTATTCATCCCGCAGGATTATTCCTAACTCAAATCAAACATTTTATTAGCCCTAAGAATACACTGTTCTATCAACCTAAATTTAAAGAAAAGCAGGGACAGAATTGGTCTTACAATACAGGAATGTAGGGGATCTTCCACCTGCTGAGAACCTCCAAAGTCCATGCAGAAATGAATCCTGGAGAAGATATAGTCAGCTATGAAGGATCTGCGAGAGCAAAAGTCATCTTCCATGGCAATCACCCTGGTCAGGATGAAGGGATGTGTCTGAATCAGCCTCTCTCTTCTTAATGTAGAGGAGATTGACCAAACCAGGCCTGTGTGGATAGCTATTCCCGGGTTCCTAAAGTTGACATACCATTCTAACTTGTGAAAGTTTCAAAGGAAGTAGGGGAAGCCTCCATCTAATGGGACACTTGGAAGCAACTATTAGGACAAAATGGTTTACAAGGCAGTGAATTTATTCAGTTCCTGAAGGGAGTGACCTCACCTCACTTTCTTGGTGATGGATCTCTCTGAACTTGGGATACTGGAAACCAGGCACATAGAGCCAGTCCCAGTCCCAGTCCCAATGGGCTCACTTGTTTGGATTTACCAAGGACAGAGTCAATCTTTCTTTGTACCTACTGATGTTAGGATGGCAAAAGCAAGGAGAGCTCTGAAGAAGGGCCTTTCCTGAGAAAGCAGGTAGTGGCTAAACACTAGCTTCTGACAACTTAACAGAGTTGGTCAAGGAGAACAGACCTGAGACAGGACAGGACTTTTCAGGGGAAAATTGTATGGCCCACCAGTCAGAGGACACTCCCTAGAGTCACAGACCTACTTGGGGGAAGGAGGTGCCAATATGGGTGTGGTTTTGGGTTTATGATTTTGTCTCATGTTCTGAGAATAGGTAGGAAAGGTGGTTTGTTTTTTTGGGTTGAACTGTTTCTAGTAAGACGTTTGACAAGGTGAGTGTTTCTATGTCTGTGTATCCCACTATGTCTGTGGTTGTAGACATTAGAAAAGAGAATGCATCAATGGATTTGTCCTGTCTTGTAGAAAGCTTCCCAGCATTCATCCTGCCCAATTAATGAATGGATTGCAGCTTTCCTTAAGGATGGGCAACACCAACGATCTTAGTAATTTCCAATTTTCTTTCTGAATTCTGGCCAATCTCCAGAATAGGCTCATGGTTTTGTGTCCAAGATATGTACCACCTCCAAGCTCTGTGACATGGCCATATACTGGATAGATGAAGGGAATGGCGAGCATCTCAGAAAACACAGATATCAGTGTGACCAGTAAACTCTCAGTGGAGAAACCCTTCTTTGAGCCTTTTGCTTACATAATGTTCTGTTGCCTTGAATTTCAAGAAGTTCTTTGTTTCGGACCACCCCTTTGTGAAGCCTGAAGAAAACAGTTTTCAGATGGAAATGAATGGGCATAACCTGTGGCTCTTTGCTTAATTGCTTTGGAAATGAATGTGTCTGAATCCAACTCTATGCCCTGTGTGAGGCTGTGTCTTAGATTCTCTGCAACTGATAGATCTAAAGAAAGATCCCATGTGTGCATCCAAAACCAAAATGGCCAAAAGAGCAGTCATTGTGGGTGAAGTTTCTCTCCTTCCTCTGTTAGGTTCTTGACGTCCATCAAGTGAGAATTGGGATCCTTTGGGTCAAATGAGTTTTTCAAAGCACTGCAGATGTGGTTGGGTTTTCTTATGACTGAAATTCACATAAAGAATCTACACCTGACAGTCAGTAGGCCTCAAATTGCAGAAGAAGATCAGTATTAATGGCAGGCGTATTTGATCAATCCTGGTTCACTGGAAGGGTTTCCAGGCCCCCCTGACTTTAGGCAAATTAGCGGCAAGGGAGCATGTTTTGAACACTGTCTTGGGCTATGTCCCTCATGGAAACGTCCAGCCAGAGGTTATGATGAGTGTCTATATGGAAGAAGATGAGGGCCATTGGGGAGTGTTTTGGTTTTAATTGTGGTCATTTGTGTGGCATTTGGAAGAGATGACTGGGTCCACCTGGGCTTGAACTCTGGTGTGATTCCCCTTAGAGACTGAGTTCTGGAACTGAGCTCAGAGAAGTATTGCCATTAATTGTGTTGGGATTTTATGAGACCACGCATAAGAGTCGCCCTTTAAACTGAGATCTAGCATTGAAGTGCTCTGTCCCATAATGAAAGATCCACAAACAGTGAAAGCAACGACACATGAAACAGACAAGACAAGACAATAAAGACAGGCAATGGACGTCCAACACTGAGATCAGGACTGAGTAGCCGGCAATAACCAATGGGCTGGCAATACCGAATCCAAAACAAAATATCACTGAGTCGAGGAATCTATTATAACTAAATTTCCCAAGTCCTCTGGGGCGTCCTCCAGGAACGTGGCCTGTGGCTCTGTGACACGTCTGTCAGCCACTGTCGGAGAGAGCTCACACTCTTCATCAATAGCCATTTTTCCAAGTCCTAACCTGAAACCTGAAACCAGGAATAGGAGACTTACTTACCCCAAGAGTAGCCCATTGGGGTCTCTCATCCGCCGCTGCCAGATATCAGTGGAAACTTCATGTGTAAAGGTCGGGCGTGCATTGGAGGAAGAGACCACCAAGAAACTGACTCATGAAACAGCAAAGGGTTTATTGGAGTTCCAGCATGCTGGGGCTCAGAGCTCACTTGAATACAGCAGAGAGCCCTGAGAAGAGATTGAGCAGAGCTTATATACTTTCCTTGCCGAGGGCAAGGAGGGAAGTTTATTGATGGGTCAGTGGGAGTGGGCAGTTTGCATGCAACCAGGTGAGAGAGTAAATTCTGCAGTTTGAAAACTGGGGACAGCACATTCTGGGAACAAGATTAGCAAACAGTTCTCAAGATTTCAACAGTGTTTTGTTAAGCATAGAGAAAAACAGGAAGTGACAAGTACCTATTTAATTAACCATTCAATAGCAACTATACCTTTTTAAATGGATGTTCTCATCTACATTCAATCTTCCAAGGTACAGGGTCCTATGACATTGTATATCAATTTACCTGAGACATCTGTGCAGAACGTAATTCAACGCTAAGTATCCCAATTAAGGGCCCAATGCCATTCTGGGATTCAAATCTTACTTAGATTTCTGTTTTCCTACATATATTTCAACTATATATTCTTATACATATCGCAGCTTCTCAATAGAATTATTCATAAACAGAATGATTCCTTACCCAAATCAAACATGTTATTAACCCTAACCCTACAGTGTTCCCTCAATCTAACTTTAAAGAAGAGCACGGACAGAGTTGGTCTTATAATACAGGAATGTAGGGGATCTTTCACCTGCTGAGAACCTCAAAGGTCCATGGAGAAATAAGCCATGGAGAAGATGTAGGCAGCTATGAAGGACCTGAGACAGCAAAAGTCATCTTCCATGGCAAACAACCTGGTCAGGATGAAGGGATGTCTCTGAATCTGCCACTCACACCCTGTGAACTGCGCCACTTCACAGGTGAATAACGAGTTAGAACGACAAAAAATTATCCTGTTAGGATCTTACAGAAAAATGGGTGTGCATCGAAACCTAGAAGAATGATTTCCACCAATGAGGTCCGGTAATTGAGTCTCAAACACGAGCCAAATGTGCGACCGGAGATCCGGGCTCACAAATCTGTGTGGCCTGCCCCGTGGCTAGAGACAGCAGGGCACCACCTAGAAGCGACCAGCCGGCAGGGAGAAACGTTGCTGCAGATTCTGTGGAATCCTGCTGGCTGACCTCCAACTGAGCCCCGGGCTGAGTTTGGGATTTCAGACGGGGAAGGAAGTGCTACAGTTCTATCCCCCCACAATAAAAACTCCACCAAGGAAACCAACGGCCACCATCTTGGAGAGCAGAAGTAACCACCGCCACTCTCCAACAGATTGCAACAATAAAACAGGTTTGTGTTACTCAGCTCATCTCCCATACAGCAGGGAATTCACATAAAATCTCTCTTAGGCTTTCCATTGGAGAGATTATCAGAGAGAGCCTGCATAAAGACGTCGG
The DNA here is from genome assembly GCF_048772815.1 of Callospermophilus lateralis. Taxonomy (NCBI): domain Eukaryota; kingdom Metazoa; phylum Chordata; class Mammalia; order Rodentia; family Sciuridae; genus Callospermophilus; species Callospermophilus lateralis. The sequence goes on from NW_027516909.1 coordinate 5,027,253, forward strand.
GAAAACTAGAGGCACCTGACCTTCAACTTCCCCTCCCATCAGCGGCGAAAACGAAACCTGTCTAGCCAGAGCTGGGAGAGGGGCAAGAGGAAAAAATCAAAACAATAGAGTGCCGGGGTTCCCCATAGACACCATCCACACCCAAGAAACGGCAGGCCCAGAGGACAGTATGAGCTGCCTAGAGGCATCTCTCAGGGGAAATCTGGTCTAGCACGAGAAACCAGGACTAGCAGGAGATAACAGGGGACTAGAGGCCAGACCCGCGTGACTGGGCGGCTGGAGAACGCCCGCCCACTGGTCACAAACAGCCCGCTGCTGGTGCGACTGGGTGGCTGGTTCCCGCCTGCCTACCAGCGACCAATCGCCCGCTGGCTGCACGTGCAACTGGGTGGCTAGAGATCTCCCGCCCACCAGTGACAGCCCACCCGCTGACTGTGTGACTGGACAGCTGGAGACCGCCCGCCCGCCGGCGACCGGGAGTTGAAAACAAACAGAGACAGATCAGTCCCAGCCCACTCCCATTTGAACACGCTGGCAAGGAGCCTGGGGCCCGCCATAGCAGACAGGTGACATCACTGGAGTTCGGCCATCGCAATTCCTTCCAAGCAGAATTCACTTTAGCAGGCATAGTCTACCAAAACAAAGGAGAGACAACAGATATATTAAACCAAAACAAATCTATAGAATAGAGCAGAAAAACAGCAATCAAATAGAGATGGAAAACAACGTGAACATCATGAAAAAACAAAGGAAAAAAATGTGTACAAACAATGCAGGACAACTTAATTCTACAGGAGGACCTAGAATCATCAGAAACAGGGATAGGGAAAAAAACTCAAGGCTTACCTAACTCAGATGGAAAGGGATATTAGAGAATACATGAATCAGCAAGTCCTAGCAATAAAAGTATATTTTGAAAATGAATTAAACAAATTCAAATGGCAAAGAACAAGCTTTACCAGGAGATAGAGATCTTAAAAAAAAATCAAACAGTAATCCTAGAAATGCAGGAAACTATTAATTAAAACTCAAACGAGAATATTACAAATAGACTAGATCAAATAGAAGTCAGAATATCAGATAATGACGACAACGTTTATCAACTTGAAAAGAATATAGTCAACACAGAAAAGATGCTTAAGTCCCAAGAGCAGTCTATTCAAAAGATATGGGATGTCATAAAAAAAACAAATTTCACAGTCATCGGGATAGAAGAAGCCATAGAGATTCAAACCGAAAGAATGGACAACATATTAAATGAAATAATTCTAGAAAACTTCCCAGAGATGAAAGATGGAATGGATTGCCAAATCCTTGAAGCCTACAGGACCCCAAACATTCAAAACCATAATAGACCAACTCCAAGACATATAATTATGAAGATAGCCAACATACAGAACAAGGAGAGAATATTAAAAGCTACGAAAGAAAGGAGGCGGATTACATTCAGGGGTAAACCAATTAGATTAACGACTGATTTTTCATCACAAACTTTGAAAGTGAGAAGATCCTGGAACAATGTATTTCAAACACTGAAAAATAATGAATTCCAACAAAGAATACTGTATCCAGCAAAATTAAGCTTCAGATTTGACAATAAAATTAAAGTCTTTCACAATGAATAAAAACTAAAAGAATTCACACCCATAACACCAGCACTGCAAAGGATTTTGGGCAAAATACTACAAGAAGAAGAATTGAAAAATAGTGCCCCAAACTAACAGTGGGAGGTATCTCAGTAAAGGGGGAGGAAAATAACCAAAAAGTAAAAACTAGCCAAACTAAAATAAATAAATAAATTAACATGAATGGATGTACAAATCATATTTCAATTGTAACCTTAAATGTTAATGGCCTAAACTCACCATTCAAGAGACATAGGGTAGTAACCTGGATCAAAAAAAACAAATCCAACAATATGCTGCCTTCAGGAGACTCATATGATAGGTAAAGACATACACAGGCTGAAAGTAAAAGGTTGGGAAAAATCATACCACTCACAGGGCACACGGAAGCAAGCAGGAGTGGCCAAACTCATATCAAATACAATCAACTTCAAACCTACGTTAATCAAAAGGGATAAAGAAGGACACTATATAACGTTAAAAGGAACCATCCACCAACATAACATAACAATTACCAATTTGTATGCAGCAAACAAATGAGCTGCCACACTCATAAAACAAACTCTTCTCAAGTTCAAGAGTCAAATAGACTACAACATAATAATTATAGGTGACGTCAACAGACCACTCTCACCATTAGACACATCCTCTAGACAAAAACTGAATAAAGAAACTATAGAACTCAACAGCACAATCAATAACCTAGACTTAACAGACATATATAGAATATATCAACCATCATCAAGTGGATACACCTTCTTATCAGCAGCAGATGGATCCTACTCAAAGATAGACCATATATTAGGTCATAGGGCAACTCTTAGTAAATATAAAGGCGTGGAGATAATACCATGCACCATATCAGATCATAATGAAATGAAACTGGAAATCAATGATAAAAGAAGGAAGGAAAAATCCTACATCACATGGAAAATGAACAATATTCTACTGAATGATCAATGGGTTACAGAAGACATTAAGGAGGAGACAAAAAAATTCTTAGAGACAAATGACCATACAGACACAACCTACTGTAATCTATGGGACACAATGAAAGCAGTTTTAAGAGGAAAATTCATTTCTTGGAGTTCTTTCCTCAAAAAAAGAAAAAAAAAACAACAAATAAATGAACTCACACTACACCTCAAAAACCTAGAAAAGGAAGAGCAAAACAACAGCAAATGTAGTAGACGACATTAAAATAAGAGCAGAAATCAACGAAATTGAAACAAAAAATCATTGAAAAAATTGATAAACTAAAAGTTGGTTCTTTGAAAAAATAAATAAGATTGACAGGCCCTTAGCCATGATAACGAAGAGAAGAAGAGAGAGAACTCAAATTATTAACATAGGGGGTGAAAAATGCAATACCAAAACAGACACTACAGAAATATAGAAGATAATTAGAAAGTATTTTGAAACCCTATATTCCAATAAAATAGAAGATAGTGAAGATATCAATAAATTTCTTAAGTCATACGATCTGCCCAGATTGAGTCAGGAAGACACACACAATTTAAACAGACCAATGACAAAGGAAGAAATAGAAGAAGCCATCAAAAGATAACCAACGAAAAAAAGCCCTGGACCGGATGGGTAAACAGCGGAGTTCTACAAAACCTTCAAAGAAGAATTAATACTGATTCTTTTCAAGCTCATTCAAGAAATAGAAAAAGAAGGAGCTCTTTCAAATTCATTCTATGAGGCCAAAATCACCCTGATCTTGAAATCAGACTAAGACACTTCAAAGAAACAAAACTACAGACCAATATCTCTAATGAACTTGGATACAAAAATTCTCAATAAAATCCTGATGTATCGAATACAAAAGCATATCAAAAAAAATTGTGCACCATGATCAAGTAGGATTCACCCCTGGGATGCAAGGCTGGTTCAATATACGGAAATCAATAAATACTATTCACCACATCAATAGACTTAAAGACAAGAACCATATGATCATCTCGATAGATGCAGAAAAAAACATTTGACAAAGTACAGCATCCCTTTATGTTCAAAACACTAGAAAAACTAGGGATAACAGGAACTTACCTCAACATTGTAAAAGCCATATATGCTAAACCTCAGGCTAGCATCATCCTAAATGGAGAAAAACTGAAGGGATTGCCTCTAAAATCTGGAACAAGACAGGGATGCCCTCTATCACCATTTCTATTCAATTTAGTTCTTGAAATTCTAGCCAGAGCAATTAGACAATAGAAATTAAAGGCATAAAAATAGGAAAACAAGAACTTAAATTATCACTATTTGTGGATGACATGATAATATATATAACAGACCCAAAAGGGTCTACAAAGAAACTGCTAGAGATAATAAATGAATTAAGCAAAGTGGCAGGATATAAAATCAACACGCATAAATCAAAGGCATTTATGTATATCAGGAGCAAAACTTCTGAAATGGAAAGGAAGAAAACCACTCCATTCACAATATCCTCAAAGAAAATAAGATACTTGGAAATCAACCTAACAAAAGAGGTGAAAGATTTATATAATGAAAACTACAGAACCCTAAAGAGAGAGATAGAAGAAGATCTTAGAAGATGGAAAAATGTACCCTGTTCATGGATAGGCAGAACTAACATCATCAAAATGGTGATATTACCCAAAGTTCTCTACAGGTTAAAATGGATGCCAATCAAAATCCCAACGGCATTTCTTGTAGAAATGATAAAGCAATCATGAAATTCATATGGAAAAACAAAAGACCCAGAATAGCAAAAGCAATTCTAAGCAGGAATTTGAATCTGGAGGTATAGCGATACCAGAGTTCAAACTGTACTACAAAGCAATAGTTATAAAAGCAGCGTGGTACTGGTACCAAAACAGGCAGGTGGATCAGTGGTAGAGAATAGAGCACACAGAAATCAATCCACAAAATTACAACATTCTTATATATGATAAAGAGGCTAAAAGCATATTGGGAGATGGATAGCATCTTCAACAAATGGTGCTGGGAAAATTGGAAATCCATATGCACCAAAATGAAACTGAATCACTTTCTCTCGCCATGCACAAAAGTTAACTCAAAATGGATCAAGGAGCTAGTGATGAAATCAGAGACACTGCATGTGATAGAAGAAAAAGATGGCTATGATCTACATACTGTGGGGTCGGGCTCCAAATTCATTAATAGGACACCCATAGCCCAAGAGTTAATAACAACAATAAACAAATGGGACTTACTTAAACTAAAAAGTTTTTTCTCTGCAAGAGAAACAATAAGAGAGGTAAATAGAGAGTCTACATCCTGGGAACAATTTTTTACCCCTCACACTTCAGATAGAGCCCTAATATCCAGAATATACAAAGAACTCAAAAAATTAAACAATAAGATAACAAATAACCCAATCAACAAATGGGCCAAGGACCTGAACAGACACTTCAGAGAGGAGGACATACAATCAATCAACAAGTACATAAAAAAATGCTCACCATCTCTATCAGTCAGAAAAATGCAAATCAAAACCACCCTAAGATACCATCTCACTCCAGTAAGATTAGCAGCCATTATGAAGTCATACAACAATAAGTGTTCGCGAGGATGTGGAGAAAAGGGTACACTTGTACACTACTGGTGGTACTGAAAATTGATAAGGCCAATTTGTAAAGCAGTATGGAGATTTCTTGGAAAGCTGGGAATGAATGCACCATTTGACCCAGCTATCACCCTTCTCGGACTAGAGGGTCTTAACAGAGCGTACTATAGGGATACTGCCACATCAATGATCATAGCGCCACAATTCACAATAGCTAGACTGTGGAACCAACCTAGATGTCCTTCAATAGATGAATGGTTAAAAAACTGTGGCATCTATACACAATGGAGTATTACTCAGCACTAAAAAATGGCAAAATCATAGACTTTGCAAGGAAATGGATGGCATTAGAGCAGATTATGCTAAGCTAAGCTAACCAATCCTTAAAAAAAATGCCAAATGTCTTCTTTGATATAAAGAGAGCACCTAAGAACAGAACAGGGAGGAAGAGCATGAGAAAAAGATTAACATTAAACAAAGACGAGTGGGGGGATAGAAAGGGGGAGAGAAGGGAAAGCATATGGAAATGGTAGGAGACCCTCAATGTTACACAAAATTACATATAAGAGGTTGTGAGGGGAAATGGGGGGAAAACAATGGAGAGAATTGAACAACAGCAGATGAGGTAGAGAGGAAAGATGGGAGGGGAGGGGAGGGGGGATAGTAGGGGATAGAAAAGGTAGCAGAATACAACATCACTATTATGCCATTATGTACAAATGTGAATGTGTAACCAATGTGCTTCTACAATCCGTATTTGGGGAAAAATGGGAGTTCATAACCCAATTGAGTCAAATGTATGAAAGATAACATATCATGAGTTTTGTAATGTTTTGAACAATCAATAAAAATAAATAAATAAATAAAGGTTTAAAATTGAGTGGCAAGAAATCAGCTAAAAAAGTGTTGAGATAAATTCATTTTGCTAAGCAGAAACTTTGTTTTGTGTAGTTGTATCTATCACAAATTTATTTTACCAGAAAACTGGCTTTTGAAAATACACTTAATTGAGATTAAAGGATAATCCACCTACCTTCATGAAAAATTCATAGCATTTCCTATATTTTTCATATTTCATTTTTTGGTAAATATTTTGTCATGGACCAGGTCTAGTCTTAGGCTATTCTTTCAGAATACTGCCTCATCTGATAAGTTGGTACAATGTGTTGGATTGTTCTTTTCATCTTTTATTTAATAGTTTCTAGCTGATAATGTGTATTTTTCATTATCGTTATTTGGACATACATACCCAACGATATCTTTGCATTTTATGTTTTACTGGGAAGAGACTCATCAAAAGCTCTGTATTATATGTATCAACAATCAAATATTTAGAGCATGCAATTATTCTTAATTTTGCATGAAAATATCTTTGTACCATTTACTTATAAAAATTAAGAACTATTAATAATGTCCCTACTGTAATAAGTAACTAATTACCAGAAAAATTAAACAATTCACTTTATATCAATTATGAATATGAAAAGTACTAAAATAAGTATTTGGCAATTAGTACATAATTGATAGAAATTGAAATCATAAGAAAGCCATTTAAAATGTCAGTGCATATGGTCCTTAAATAATAGGTTGTTCAAAAAAATTTCTCTAATTCATAAGATATAATATGCCATATTACAGCGTAACTTGATAAAAAACATTAAATTATCAATATTGATAATAAAGAATGATACCTTTTTTCTTAAATATGTTTATTTGATTTTCATTGTAAGATGTTAATTCTGGAAGACTTCAGAATTAAGAAAGTCTTGGTGTATATTATTTCTAACAGGCTAATCAAAGTACTTTTAAATATATATGTGTATATATATATATATATATATATATATATATATATATATATATATATATATATATATATATATAATATATGTAATGCATATGCATGAATATAGACACATATGTATAATAAATGTATTGTAATATATCTATCAGGTGATTATAATTATTAAATTAAAAAAAAATAGTGACTATAAAAAACAGTCTCAAATTTAAATTTCATAGCATACAACTGTTTGTAATGCCATGAGAGAAAAATAGATATGGAGGAAAAACGAAAAAGGAAGAGAGAGAAGGGGAAAAATGAGGAAGAAAGTAAGTAAAAAAGAGGGAGAGGCGTGTTCGATGTTAAGAAAAAAGTGGAGCGGCTGGGTTTGTGATTCAGTGTTAACATGTTTGCCTAGTATGTGGAGGAACTGGGTTCTATTCTCAGCACCACATAAACAAATAAACAAAATGAAGATCCATCAACAACTTAAAAAATAAAAAATAAAAAACTAGAAATATTACTAAAATCCCAAGCATTTATGAATGTTAAATAATAAAATATATGTTACATAGCCTCATGTAATTTCTAGACTCCCCAAAAGAGTCATTAAATGTTAGATTATTAGTGCTATAACTAAAAATCCATTGCTCTTTCCTCTACATTCTGTGGCATTCTAGTGCTAAAATAAATTGTAGTATAACACCAAAAAAAAAAAAATCCTAATATTTCTACAGTAACTGACCCAGTTTAACATCAATGCAAGTAGATTCCTATGGGACGTGATATGTACTTTGAAGTTTATTTTTATTCAACACTGGTACATTTCTATTTCTTGAGTTTATGCACATTATAGGATATATATTTCATCCACACGTTCACAAATTTATAGGCATTTATTTCACTTTCAATCACTTCCTGCTTCAGAAAACATGTATTCCTCCGTTTCTGACTGGTCTTTTCTTGAAACTTCTTTCCAAACACATTATTTTCGATTTTCATTATCACATTTGAAGCAAAACTCACACACCCCTCATAATAAACCATAACCCTAATATTACCATTAGATGTACAACTGGTTGGAATGAATGATTGTATATCAATATAAGATTTCTTAGTTTCAGATATCAATTCAATCCATTATTTAAAGTGGAACCAGTTATATTATTTATTCACAATGTGGTATTTTCATGCATTATCTCTATATTCATAGACACAGGGTACACCTCTTTGTACCCCCAACACTAATTTATACGTCTTCAAAATATTGCTCCCAGAAATGTTGGAAGAAATACCCATGTCACCTGATCTACATATGCATTTTATCACTGAAATATTCTGGACACAAAAAGCAAAGGTCACACTTATGATTGTATCAAAGCTAAATGAAAAGTGAACATGGATTACTAAAAACATCCATGTCCAGGTTGCCTAATGCTCTCAAATGAGAATCCTATTGGTAACTACAAATTAGTTTCTTCCAAAGATTATATATTCAAACTCAACCCTGTTGAAATTGTCTAATCCTCTCACTCACTTTATACTTTGCCTGTTTTTGTAATGTCTCTATTGGTATCTGCTTTTCCACAGTTCATCATTGTGACTAAATCTTCACATGTTCTGAAACTTACATTCACACTCTAATCGAAATCCTATTGCTAAAGAACTTTTGGTCCAAATCCTATATTCACTCTTCTTCTTAAAACCTACCTACTATCTTCCTAATCCTACCGACTATCACTTTTTGACTGGAGGTTCTCTTCTACATTCAATCATCCAGTTACAAGGTCTTATGCCATTGTATATCGATTTCTCTGAGACATTTTTGCAGAATTTAATTCAACGATAGGTATCCCAATCAAGGGCCCAATGATTTCTGGGCTTCAAATCTTACTTAGATTTCTGTTTATGTACATATATTTCACGTCTGTATTCTAATAAATATCACAGGTTCCAATAACATTATTCATCTAGCAGAATGGTTCCTAACCGAAAATGAAAATGTTATTAACCCTAACCATACACTGTTCCCTCAATCTAACTTTACAGAAGAGCAGTGACAGTGTTGGTCTTACAATACAGGAATGCATGGGATCTTCCACCTGCTGAGAACCTCAAAGGTACATGCAGAAATGATCCCTGGAGAAGATGTAGGCAGCGATGAAGGACCTGAGAGAGCAAAAGTCATCTCAATGGCAAACAACCTGGTAGAATTAAGGAATGTGTCTGAATCAGCCTCATTCTTCTTAATACAGAGAAGATAGGCCAAACCATGCCTGTGTGGAGAGCTGTTCCCTGGTCCCTATGTTTGATATACGATTCGAACATGTGAAAGTGTCACAGGATGTAGGGGCATCCTCCATCTCATGGGAACCTTGGAGGCAAATGTTAGGACAACGTGGTTTCCAAGGCAGTGACCTCATTGAGTTCCTCAAGGAAGTGACTTCACCTCACTTCCTTGGTGATGGAAGTCTCTGAACTTGGGATCCAGGAAGCCAGGCACCCAGAGCCATAACCCGTCCAAGTCCCAGTGGTCTAACTTGTTTGGATTTACGAAGGACAGAGTCAATATTTCTTGGTACCTACTGATTTGAGGATGGCCAAATGCCAGGAAACCTCTGAAGAGGGTCCTATCCTGATAAAGCAGGTAGTGGATCACCGCTGGCTCCTGACTACTTCACAGAGTTGGCAAAGTAGAGCAGATCTGAGACAGGACAGGCCATTTTGGGAGAACATAGTATGGCCAACCAGTCAGAGGACACTCCGGATATGACAGACCTACTTGGGGGAAGGAGGTGCCTTTGCGGGTGTGGGTGTGGGTTTGTGGTTTTGCCTCATGTTCTGAGAATACGAAAGAAAGGCGGTTTGATTGGATTGTAGTGAACTGTTTCTAGTAAGTCGTTTGACAAGGCGAGTCTTTCTATGTCTGTGTATCCCACTGTGTCCGTGGTTGTCGACATTAGAAAAGAGAATGCATCAGTTGATGTGTTCTGTCTAGTAGAAAGCTTCGCAGCATTCATCCTGCCCAATTGATGAATGGACTGCGGCTTGCCTCATGGATGGGCAACACCTACTATCTGCCTAAGTTCCTGTTTTCTTCCTGAATTCTGGCCACTCTCCTGAATAGGCACATAGTTTTGTGTTTAAGATATGTACCACCTCAAGCTCTGTTAAATGGCCATGTACTGGACAGCTGAAGGGAATGGGAGAATCTCAGAAAACTCAGATATCAGTGTGACCAGGAAAGTCTCAGTGGAGAAACCCTGCTATGGGCCATTCTCTTACTATGTATCTGTTTCCCTGAATGTCAGGAAGTTCTTTGCCTCAGGCCACCCTCATGTGAAGCCTGAAAAAAAGAGTTTTCAAATGAAAATGAATGGGCATCACCTGTGGCTCTTTGCTTAATTTCTTTGCAAAGGGATGTGTCTGAATCACCCTTTGGCCCTGTGTGCGGTTGTGGCTTAGATTCTCAGCCCCTGATGGATCTAAAGAAAGATCCGATGTGTGCATCCAAAACCAAAAATTCAAAAAGATCAGTTATGATGGATGAAGTCTCTTGCCTTTCTTTGTTAGGTTCCTGAACTACATCAAGTGAGAATAGGGATCCTTTGGTTCAAATAAATTTTTGAAAGCCCTGAAGAAGTGCTTGGGTTTTCTTATGACTCCAATTCACATAAAGAATCTATACCTAACAGTCAGTAGGCCTCAAATTGGCGAAGCAGATCAGTATTAACTGCGGTCTTATTTTATCACTCCTGGTTCACATGCAGGCTGTCCAGGCCACCATGACTTTAGGCAAATGAGCGGCAAGGGAGCTTATTTTGGACACTAACCCATACCCTACTAGACTCTGACTAGTAATCCTAACATCATGGAGAATAATAACCCCAACAGAATAGAAATACAAGAAGTTTTGAGGATTCATGTTGTATAGTTGTACTTGCCTTTTGCATTATATAGGGTAGGAGTTATAAATTTAGTCAATTTTTAATTGAAACAGTTCTCCATGTGTTTTTAAAGTTCACAACCATGTGAATTCCTCTCTCCCTTTCTCTGTAGCCTATTCAGAACATGTATTTTTATATGCACATTTAGAATCCTACCTGGTATCACATGTACATTCTTGAGAGGTTGCTGACTTAGCAGATACAAATTGTCAGAAGAGATCACTCCTCTGAATGCTGTTGGAAGTGAAAATTCAAACTATGGGTGACTTCCTAGTTGAACAACATTATACATAAATCCACGTTTAGTAAAATTAATATTTTTGGATCTGTGGATTATATATATTTCGTGATATATATATATATATATATATATATATATATATATATATATATATATATATATATATTGCTACATTTTAATGTCTGTTTGAGTGTGTGTGTGTGTGTGTGTGTGTATAGATAGATAGATAGATAGATAGATATACACTCTCCAGATTTTTGAAAATATGAAACATATGTGTTTTATTATATACTCCCTAAATTCATTCATGTACATGTATGTGGATTTATAATCAACTTTTCACAAGATTATTTTCAAAAATATTCATCCACCTGAAATACATATTTGTTTCCTAGTACTAAAAACAAACTTCAGTGAATGGTGCATACAAATCCAAATATTTCTACAGTAACTGTCCCAGTTTAACATCAATGCTTGTAGATTCCTATGGGACATGATGTGTATTTTGACGTTCATTTTTTAACAAAACTGGTACATTATTATTTCTTCAGTTTATGCACATCATAGGGTATATATTTCATTAACAAGTTCACAAATTTGTAGGCATTTGTTTCGCTTTCAATAACTTCCTTATTCAAAACTCTTGTATTCCTCCAGGTTTCTTGTCTGGTCTCTTCATGAGACTTCTTTCCAAACTCATTATTTCTGAAATCCATAATCACCTTTGAAACAAAATTCACACACTCTTTATGATAATCCATAAGCCTAATATTAAAATAAGATGGATACCTGGTTGGATTGAATGATTGCATATCAATATAAGATTTCCTGTATATTTTCAGATATCAATTCAATCCATTATTTAAATTTAGAACTTGTTACATTGTTTAATCAAAGTTTTGTCTATTCATGCATTATCTCTATATTCCTAGACACAGGGTACACCCATTTGTAACCCCAGTACTAATTTATATATCTTCAAAATATTGCTCCCAGAAACGGTGGAATAAATACTTATGTCATCTGATCTACATATACATTTTATCATAGTAATTTTCTGGACACAAAAAGCAAAGTTCACACTTATGATTTTACCAAAGCCTTAATGGAAAGTGAGTATGCATTACTAAAAACATCCATGTCCAGGTTGCCTAACGCTCTCAAATGTCAATCCTATTGGTCACTACATATTTGTTTCTTCCTAAGATTATATATTTTACCTCAAGCCTGTTGAAAATGTCTAATCCTATCAATCACTTTATCATTTGCCTGATTTACTAATGTCTCTATTAATATCTGCTTTCCTACATATTTTCCACAGTTTATCATTGTGACTGACTCTTCACATGTGCTCACATTTTCATTCACTCTCTACCCGAAACCCTATTGTTAAAGAACTTTTGGTTTAAATCCTATACTCTCTCTGCTTTCTAAACCTACTGACTATCTTTCAAATAATACCGAGTATCCCTTTTTGACTAGAAGTTCTCTTCGACATTCCATCATCCAAGGTACAAGGTCCTATGCCATTGTACATCGATTTATCTGAGATATCTCTGCAGAACATAATTCAAAGCTAAGTATCCCAATCAAGGGCCCAATACCCTTCTGGGCTTCAAATCTTACCTAGATTTCTGTTTTCATTCTAATATTTCACTTTTACATTCTTGTAAATATTACAGGTTCCCAATACAATTATTCATCCTGCAGAATGATTCTTAACCCAAATCGAACCTTTTATTAACCCTAACCATACACTCTTCCCTCAATCTAAGTTTACAGAAGAGCAGGGACAGAATTGTTTTTACAATACAGGAATGTAGGTCATCTTAAACCTGCTGAGAACCTCAAAGGTCCATGCAGAAATGATACCTGGAGAAGATGTAGGCAGCTATGAAGGAGTTGAGAGAGCAAAAGTCACCTTGCATGGCAAACCACCTGGTCAGGATGAAGGGTCGTGTCTGAATCAGTCTCTCTATTCTAAATGTAGAGAAGGTGGACCAAACCAGGCCTTTGTTGAGAGATGTTCCCGGGTGCCTATGGTTGATATACCATTCTAACTTGCGAAAGTGTCACAGGAAGTAGGGGCAGCCTCTATCTCATGGGACCCTTGGAAGCAACTGTTAGGACAAAGTGGTTGCCAAGGGAGTGACCTCATTCAGTTCTTGAAGGAAGTGTCCTACCTCACTTCCTTGGTATTGGAACTCTCTGAAATTGGGATCCAAGATGCCAGACACCCAGAGCCAGTCCCAGTCCCAGTCCCACTGGGCTCAGTTGTTTGGATTTACCAAGGACAAAGTCAGTCTTTCTTGGTACCTACTGCTGAGAGAATGGCCAAATGCCAGGACAGATATGAAGAGGGTCTTTCCTGAGAAAGCAGGTAGTGGCTCACCACTGGATCCTGACAACTTCACAGAGTTGGCCAAGGCAACCAGAACTGAGACAGGACTGGCCATTTCGGGGAACATAGTTTGGCTCAACAGACAGAGGACACACTGGAGAGTCAGAGACTTACTTGTGGGAAGGAGATGCCTTTGTGGGTGTGGGTGTGAGTTTGTGGTTTTGTCTCATGTTCTGAAAATAGGTAGGAAAGGTGGTTTGTTTGGTTTGGAATGGACTGTTTCTAGTAAATCGTTTGACAAGGTGAGTGATTCTAGTTCCGTGTATCCCACTGTGTACGTGGTTTTGGACATTAAAAAACAGAATGCACCAATGGATGTATCCTGTCTAGTAGAAAGCTTCCCATCATTCATCCTGCTCAACTGATGGATGGACTGCGGTGTGTCTTATGGATGGGGAACACCTACTATCTTCCTAAGTTCCTGTTTTCTTCCTGAATTCTGGCCACTCTCCAGAATAGGCTCATGGTTTTGTGTCCAAGATATATACCACCTCCAAGCTCTGTGCCATGGCCATGTACTGGAAAGCTGAATGGAATGGGAGAATCACAGAAAACTCAGATATCAGTGTGACCAGGAAAGTCTCAGTGGAGAAATCCTGCTTTTGCCATTCTCTTACCTATATTTCTGTTGCCCTGAATGTCAGGAAGTTCTTTCCCTCAGCCCACCCCTTTGTTAAGCCTGAAGAAAACAGTTTTCAAATGGAAATGAAAGGGCATCACCTGTGGCTCTTTGCTTAATTTCTTTGGAAAGGGATGTGTCTGAATCAGCCTCTTGGCCCTGTGTGCGGTTGTGGCTTAGATTCTCAGCACCTCATCGGTCTAAAGAAAGATCCCATGTGTGCATCCATAACCAAAATGGCAAAAAGATCTGTTATGGTGAATGAAGTCTCTTGCGTTCCTTTCTTAGGTTTCTGACCTACATCAAGTGAGAATAGGAATCCTTTGGTTCAAATGAATTCTTCAATGACCTGAAGAAGTGGTTGTGTTTTCTCATGACTCCAAATCACATAAAGAATCGTTACCTGACAGTCAGTAGGCCTCAAATTGGAGAAGCAGAGCCGTATTAACTGCAGTCCTATTTTATCACTCCTGGTTCACATGCAGGGTGTCCAGGCCACCATGACTTTAGGCAAATGAGGGGCAAGGGAGCTTATTTTGGACACTAACCCATACCCTACTAGACTCTGACTACTAATCCTAATATGATGGAGATTAATAACCCAAACAAAATAGAAATACAAGCAGTTCAGAGGAGTCATGTTGTATATTTGGACTTGCCTTTTGCATTATATAGGGTAGGAGTTATAAATCTAGTCAATTTTTAATTAAAATAGTTCTCCATGTGTTTTTAAAGTTAACAAATATGTGAATTCCTCTCTCCCTTTTTGTGTAGCCTATTCAGCACATGTATTTTTATATGCACATATAGAATCCTACCTGGTATCACATGTTCATACTTGAGAGGTTTCTGACTTGGCAGATACTGCCGCGGTCCGGTTGGAGCAAAATAACCGGGGGGTGGGGGTTATGAATAACATGTGTATGTTGATATAGCAGGAGTGGAAGCCATTTATTGTAGGACAATAGAGGTATTTATACATTCCACCCAGCTTATCTAATTAACATAAACTAGATACTGCAGTCAACCAATCAGGAATCTCCACACTTAATGGCTCGCTTTTGTTACATCTCAAACCACTCCCTCTGGCATTTTGCCAGGCATCATCCAGACTTGTTTACACACTCTAACATTCCCCTGGCAAAATGCCAGGTGTTATTTTGACATGTTTACAGACTCTAACATTTCCCCCTTTTATTTAATTTAAATAAAGACCACAGTGGTTTTTACAGAAACACCATAAATAACCTGCTACAAACAGAAAGGGAGGATACAAAATGTCACAATACAAGCCAATTGATGAAGCACTTGGAGAAATAATACCAGCAATGACACTGTTAGAAAGACACCGAGTTAAAATTTGTTATAGATTACAGTTTGTTGTCTCAGTCCAGATAAAGCAGTGTCTCAATAGATTAACTCACAGTTCAGGTAAACCACAGTCCAGGTATGTTCTGCAGGCAGCTAGCTTAAATCACAGTCCTGGAAAGTTCTGCAGGCAGCTAGCTTAAATCACAGTCCATGTAAATTCTGCAGGCAGCTAGCTTAAATCACAGCCCAGGAAAGTTCTGAAGGCAGCTAGCTTGATCCAAAGTCTCCTCCGTTTCTCAGCCGAAGTCTCCTCCGGTTTTCAGCAACACTGGAAATTCTTCCACCCTTGTCCTCACCGGCACTGGGATGAAGGCAGGAACTCCTACCACTGGCTAAAGAAAATCCTATAGTATTCCACCAGGTGCTAAGAAAACAACCTTCTGAAAAATTTAGTACATTATCTCAAGGTTTTTTACATTTGAAAAAAAGGCTTAATAGTGCTTATTATTTATTATCTTCCGGGTGTGGGAGAACCATTGTAGCTTAGTTATTGGCATTGAAAATGACCAAACATCAGGGAGCCAGTAGCATCTATGGCTGGCTGTAGCATCCTGGGCAGCCACAGATGGCCCTGGGGAGTTTCCAGGACTCAAACTGCCACGGGGCCCCGCTCCCCAGGCTGGGGGCGGGGAATTGCCGGCTGCCACTGCTTGAAAAGCCCTTGCTGCACAGTGACTGGCTTGAGCATGTGGCAGCCGAGGCGCCTATTCACACACACTCCGGGAACGAAAAGTATTCAGTAACAGCCTTTTGCTGAAACTTTTTTCCTGATAATCCTTCTTCTTCTTAACTTTCTTTTTCTTTCTGATTAGACTTCCTGGGCTTCCATCAACACATGCCCTAATTGCTCTTGTTTCCACTGGGGTGCCTCTTTCCATTATCAATTTACTTCTCACCCCTTCCTTATTTTCATCACAAAGACAATACAATACACTGAGATAAAACAAGACACAATCATACTGTATCAATCTTCTCCATTTTTTGAAATGACCGTTTTTCCTCTCCCCCTATCTGCGTAGGGATGAGCAGATTTGCTCCCATCCTATCTATGGATGGGCAGCTTTTATTCGTCACTTACCCCCAAGTGTCCCAGGGCTCCCTGTATGGGCCACCATCTGCAGCAGTCCCACTGCAGCAAAATAACCAGGGCAGGGGGTGATGAATAACTAGTGTATGTTGATAGAGTAGGAAAGGCGTGATAGGTAGGAAAGGCTATTTGTTTGGTATTGAGTGGACTGTTTCTAGTAAGTTGTTTGACAAGGCAAGTGTTTCTATATCTGTGTATCCCATTGTATCTCTGGTTGTAGACATTAGAAAAGATAATGCATCAATGGATTTGTCCTCTCCAGGAGAAAGTTTAACAGCATTCATCCTGCCCAATTTATGAAAGGACTGTGGCTTGCCTTATGGATGGGCAACACCTACAATATTCCTAAGTTCCTGTACTCTTCCTGAATTCTGGCCACTCTCCACAACAGGCTCATGGTTTTGAGTCCAAGATATGTACCACCTCCAAGCTCTGTGACATGGCCATGTACTGGATAGCTGAAGGGAATGGCGAGCATCTCAGAAAACTCAGATATCAGTGTGACCAGTAAAATCTCAGTGGAGAAACCCTGCTTTGGGCCTTTTCTTACATAATGTTCTGTTGCCCTGAATGTCAGGAAGGTCTTTGCCTCAGGCCAACCCTTTGTGAAGCCTGAAGAAAACAGTTTTCAAATGGAAATGAATGGGCATCACCTGTGGCTCTTTGCTTAATTTCTTCCAAAAGGGATGTGTCTGAATCAGCCTCTTGGCCCTGTGTGAGGCTGTGGCTTAGATTCTCAGCACCTGATGGATCTAAAGAAAGATTCCTTTTGTGCTTCCAAAACCAAAATGGCCAAAAGGGCAGTCATTGTGGTTGAAGTCCCTCGCCTTCCTCTGTAAGGTTTCTGACCTACATCAAGTGAGAAGAGGGATCCATTGGGTCAAATGAGTTCTTCAAAACCCTGCAGAGGCTAGCCCATAATTGCTTGGGTTTTCTCATGACTCCAATTCACATAAAAAATCTATACCAAACAGTCAGTAGGCCTCATATTGGAGAAGCTGGGCAGTACAAATGGCAGGCATATTTGATCACTACTGGTTCACAGGAAGGGTGTCCAGGCCACCCTGATTTTAGGCAAATGAGGGGTAAGGGAGCTTATTTTGGACACTGTCGTGAGCTTTGCCCCTCATGGAAAACCCCAGCCAGAGGTTATGATGAGTGTCTATATGGAAGAAGATGAGGGCCATGTGGGAGTGTTTTGGTTTTAATTGTGGTCATTTGTGTGGTGGTTGAAATAGATGACTGGGTCCACCTGGGCTTGAAGTCTGGTGTGATTCCCCTTACAGACTGAGTTCTGAAACTGACCTCAGAGAAATATTGCCATGAGTTCTCTTGGGATTCTAGGAGGCCACGCATTAGGGTCGCCCTTGGAAACTGAGATCAAGTCCCAGGGTGGCTTTCCACAGAGCATCGGGAATCTCAGCCAAGATATCACATGATTTTATTATGAAAGACTTGGCAGCCATAGATGAGATTCAAAACAAACATGGACCTCACACTCTAGACCTCAATGGGCCTGGGTTCATGTGATCTTTTGGCCACTCTTTGGGAAGCCTTGACTGTGAGAATTCTCCAGAGCTTTCATTGAAATGAGCTTCCATACCATTTAATGGTTCTTGAAAGAATTGAAACCTACAGTGCCTCCAACTTCATCCGTGAAAAATGCTAGATAAATACCAAGAAATTTTTGAAATTCCCATAACCAGGTGTCAGAGGAGAACATTTGGATGTCCTGTTGCTGATCAGGAGTGTTCCAGACAGTGGTTTGATTGACTGGGTTTCATGAAAATGGTGTAGAACTGAAATGCCAGTATGTTGGAGCCTGCTGAGTATTGGGCCCAGAACTGTGGTGTGCAGGTGTGGGATAAAACATTTGTGTTGGGGCCATTTGGATCTACCATTGACTTCCAAATGGCTTGTGACTGACATAGTGCAGCCAGCAGACCCTTATATATAAAGGCATCTTGTTATATGGAGAGGTTTCAGGGCAATGTTCCGAATCAGGTTGCTATCTTCAAGTGGGCAAGCTATGTGGGATAGAATCATGGTTGGTGCATTCTCCTGCAGACTCTGACCGACCACACGTGACAGAACTACCTTCAGCACTGTGTCCCAGTTGAACTTCTTGTATTTCGTAGAGCAAATACCAAACTCCCAGTGCAGCAGCAAGAAACACCATGAATAGTGGAGGATGACTAAATGGGTACACAGTCCACACAGGGAGACACTTAGCCTTCAGTGGCCACAGTTTACCTACAAAGAGAGAATTCAGCACTTTGCCTCATTTTCATTGGAAAATAACCAATTTCTTCAGGTCACATAGATGCAGAGCCAGCTTTGATGGTCTCACAACAAAGGAAGCTAAAGCTCCTGAAAACAACATATATTTCAAGTGCCCAACCTCAGAGGCAGTTTCTCAAAAAGTCGTTAGGCCAGCAGAGCTCCATGTTTGTGGAGTGTTTACCTGTTAGACAAGGATGCAAGAAAAGACCACTGACTCCAATTAAAATCAAATTAAACTAAGCTTATTATTTTCACCAGCCAGGCTAACTCTCCCTCCCAAAACGGCCGGAACAAGACAGCAACCCCAACTTACCTACAGCCCAGCTTTAAAGCCCAGAAAGTTACACAAAAGGGGGGTTAGAGATAACAGAACTCGGACAAGCATCACACTAATGGTAGTTTATATATATATATATATATATATATATATATATATATATATATATATATATATTTTTTTTTTTTTGCAGGCCCCAACATCAGAATTTGTGAGGACCATTAGACCCTCAGAGATGGTCATTGTCTGTCCAGGGAAGGCCAATATTTATGATGTGTCGCTAATGTTTCACAGAGTGCTGCTATCTGGTCAGAGAGCCAGACATGGGTGAGTTCAAGGCATGGGCAGGCATTCCAAGCAGGTTCAGAATTTGCAGTAATTTATAGTAAAGCCAAAATTATCTTATCATGGCTTTGTGGCAAGATGGCTCCCAATTTTAATAAAAGATCAGGTTGGGCCTATCATTCCCCCCTTTTCTTATGTGTTCCTTTCAAATCTTTGATAGATTAAGGGAAGTGCACTGAGGAAATTTAAATCCCTCAGGTAACAGTCTCCAAATTTCTAGAACTCACCCAAAACGGGTCTCCC
This sequence comes from Callospermophilus lateralis, assembly GCF_048772815.1. Classification (NCBI taxonomy): domain Eukaryota; kingdom Metazoa; phylum Chordata; class Mammalia; order Rodentia; family Sciuridae; genus Callospermophilus; species Callospermophilus lateralis. The sequence continues at coordinate 5,047,034 of NW_027516909.1, forward strand.
TGATTTTACCTGACTTAATTAATTACGTATATTGATAGTCTATTTATTTTTGGCTCCATTGTTGTAAGAAGGGAGGCCTCACGCATTTTGGATTCTTCTGCGCTGAGAGAGGGTGACATAAGGGTCATGGCATGAGGGACATGAGTTGCCTTTTAGAATTTAGTTGAGGGACATGAGTTGCCTTTTAGATTTCAGCTTGGTTTGAAGTCTGGTTGGGGAAGAACAGGTTGTAAAGTCATCTGGGAATGGGTTCTTCTATGAGAGTAACAAAAACCATGAGTAATGAATAAATGTTGCAGCAGCTGGAACATGTCACCGTATAGAAGTTCCCTCACCATTCTTTAATATCCTCAGTTATCAGGACTGTCAACTTAATATTTATTTTTTTGTTTTACAGTTGTCCCTCCCCATAAGATACAGTTTATTAATTTAATGTCATCTGATCTTGCAAAATCCTTTTTCTAGTATGACCTCTGTGTCTAATAGAGAAACCTTTAATTCTGTTACTCAGGGCTGGATAATCGTACTAGCAAACACCAAGCCTACCTCTGTAGGTTAGGAATATCTGTAGGCCCTAAACTAAATTTTCTGCCTCTGGCAGCTCCTCTTAATAGTCTCTTTTTATAGTTATCAGGCATTCCTGTCTGAGAATCCTTCTTTGTAACCTCCAGTCTTACTTATTTTGGGAGGCTAACATAAAGTGTATACCTTAAAATATTAATATTTGTTTTCTTGGCCGATTCATTTAACTTTAATTTTAAATCCTAATCTTAAACATCCAGCAAATAAATTTTAACAGCCTTATATTGAGAGTACTGGGCTTTAATATCCATAACTTAATTATTATTTATCTTTTCATTTATTGGGATATGTATTATTCTGTCTGTCTTGTAGGTGATGACTTATTATCTTAAATTAACCCATGTTGTGTTATTAAAGCAACACTTCTGTAAAAGACTAACAGGGAATCTTTAGATCACTTATAAGCAAATTAAAAATAAAATTTTTTAACAAGAGTAAAAATACTTAGTTTCTGTAATAGCTACCCTGAATTTTTTGGCTGAGTTATACATTATATGCCCTGTTTGAGATCCTAGTAATCTTCACAGAAAAACAAAAGAACTTTTGAACATAACTTTAAATGAAATAAAATCTGACCTACTCCTTTTGTAGTCATTCTCACATGTAGTAAGATGGGACACAGAGCCTTATCTCAGGTAAGGCAGGCCTCTTTATAAATATTAAGTGTTTTAGTTCTAAAGCTGATCATTGTTTTTTAAATATCATTTTACAAAGTTTACATAAATTGTTTGAGGTCACATGAACATTATCTAACATCATATGACATCACATTTAAAACATGGATTAAAGAAAGTCTGAAAGATTTTAACCTTTACATATATTAGGCTCTGGTTAACTTAAAAATACATTTAAATTGTTCCCCAATGAAAAAAGTAACATAAAACTTTACATATCTTATTGATAACAGGTAAATAAATCCCCAGTACATTTTTTTACCATACAACTTCAGAATACCAGCTTGATATAATGCTCTTTAAATGTTTCTAACTTACAGACTTGTATACCTGGAAGATATGAGCACATTAATAGCATCAATATTACATTGATATTTCTAGATTAACCAAGTTTAGCTTTTAAAGAAATGGCAGTAGAGTGCTCTAAAATAACAGTTCTTATTTAATCAGTTGTTTAATTTTTATGGTTGCTTGCTCTAGAAAAAATAAAACTTAATAAACACAATGTTATGGGTAAACTTATGTTTTCAGAAATTTTTGTCTCTTTAACACATGACTGATTTTTACAATCTGATACAGACCTTAGTAAATCAATCGGGTATCTAACAAATGTACTCAAGAATGAGAAATTCCACATCAAATTTACTTTACTTATTTATTAAAATATTAGACAAATGTACTGAACAGTGTAAACCATTTTTTTGTTGAAGGAAAAGTCCTAGAATCAAGGCATTTTACACATTTTGTATATATTAATATTTTACTAGATTTTTGAACACCTATAAAAACTTGTAAGCTTAAATTTAAAAACATTTATTTTTATCTGTTTATCCAATTTAAATTGAACAATTTTAATCACGTGAATTAAAGATCTTTGGATCCACTTTTTTTAAATTAATTTTTATTGTAGGTTGTTCAAAACATTACATAGTTCTTGCTATATTATATTTCACACTTGATTCAAGTGGGAAATGAACTCCCATTTTTACCCCATATACAGATTGCAGAATCACATCAGTTGCACAACCATTGATTTACATATTGCCATTCTGGTGTCTGTTGTATTCTGCTGCCTTTCCTATCCTCTACTATCCCCACTCCCCCATCCCCTCCCCTCTTCTCTCTCTACCCCCTCTACTGTAATTCATTTCTCCCCCCTCATATTTTTCCTCCTTTCCCCTCACTTCCTCTTGTATGTAATTTTGTATACCCCTGAGGGTCTTCTTCCATTTACAGGAAATTTCCCTTCTCTCTCCCTTTCCCACCCACCTCTCATCCCTGTTTAATGTTAATCTTCTTCTCATGCTCTTCGTCCCTACTCTGTTCTTAGTTACTCTCCTTATATCAAAGAAGACATTTGGCATTTGTTTTTGAGGGATTGGCTAGCTTCACTTAGCATAATCTGCTCTAATGCCACCAATTTCTCTCCAAATTCTATGATTTTGTCATTTCTTAATGCAGAGTAATACTCCATTGTGTAAAAATGCCACATATTTTTTATCCATTCGTCTATTGAATGGCATCTAGGTTGCTTCCACAGTCTTGCTATTGTGAATTGTGCTGCGATGAACATGGATGTAGCAGTGTCCCTATAGTGTGCTCTTTTTAGGTCTTTAGGGAATAGACCGAGTAGGGGAATAGCTGGATCAAATGGTGGTTTTATTCCCAGCTTTCCAAGAAATCTCCATACTGCTTTCCAAATTGGCCGCACCAATTTGCAGTCCCACCAGCAATGTACAAGAGTACCCTTTTCCCCACATCCTCGCCAGCACTTGTTGTTGTTTGACTTCCTAATGGCTGCTAATCTTACTGGAGTGAGATGGTATCTTAGGGTGGTTTTGATTTGCATTTCTCTGACTGCTAGAGATGGTGAGCATTTTTTCATATACTTGTTGATTGATTGTATGTCCTCCTCTGAGAAATTTCTATTCAGGCCCTTGGCCCATTTGTTGATTGGGTTATTTGTTATCTTATTGTCTAATTTTTTGAGTTCTTTGTATATTCTGGATATTAGGGCTCTGTGTGAAGTGTGAGGAGTAAAGATTTGTTCCCAGGACATAGGATCCCTATTTACCTCTCTTATTCTTTCTTTTGCTGAGAAAAAACTTTTTAGTTTGAGTAAGTCCCATTTGTTGATTCTAGTTATTAACTGTTGTGCTATGGGTGTCCTATTGAGGAATTTTGAGCCCAACCCCACAGTATGTAGATCATAGCCAACTTTTTCTTCTATCAGACGCCATGTCTCTGATTTGATATCAAGTTCCTTGATCCACTTTGAGTTAACTTTTGTGCATGGCAAGAGAAAGGGATTCAGTTTCATTTTGTTGCATATGGATTTCCAGTTTTCCCAACACCATTTGTTGAAGATGCTATCCTTCTTCAATTGCATGCTTTTAGCCCCTTTATCAAATATAAGATAGTTGTCGTTTTGTGGATTGGTTTCTGTGTCCTCTCTTCTGTACCATTGGTCCACCCACCTGTTTTGGTACCAGTACCCTGCTGTTTTTGTTACTATTGCTCTGTAGTATAGTTTGAAGTCTGGTATAGCTATCCCGCCTGATTCACACTTCCTGCTTAGCATTGTTTTTGCTATTCTGGGTCTTTTATTTTTCCATATGAATTTCATGATTGCTTTCTCTATTTCTACAAGAAATGCCGTTGGGATTTTGATTGGCATTGCATTAAACCTATAGAGAACTTTTGGTAATATCACCATTTTGATGATGTTACTTCTACCTATCCATGAACAGGGTATATTTTTCCATCTTCTAAGATCTTCTTCTATTTCTCTCTTTAGGTTTCTGTAGTTTTCATAGTATAAGTCTTTCACCTCTTTTGTTAGGTTGATTCCCAAGTATTTTATTTTATTTGAGGATATTGTGAATGGGGTGGTTGTCCTCATTTCCATTTCAGAGGATTTGTGGCTGATATACAGGAATGTCTTTGATTTATGTGTGTTGATATTATATCCTGCCACTTTGCTGAATTCATTTATTAGCTCTAGTAGTTTCTTTGTAGACCCTTTTGGGTCTGCTAGGTATAGAATCATGTCATCTGCAAATAGTGATAATTTGAGTTCTTTTCCTATTTTTATGCCTTTAATTTCTTTCGTCTGTCTAATTGCTCTGGCCAGTGATTCGAGAACTATGTTGAACCGAAGTGGTGAGAGAGGGCATCCCTTAAAATTTGTTTTTATGAGTGCTTTTTTTATTATGAGCGCTCCTTATATATGTTAATTTCTGTATCATATATATGATTAAGAATATATTTATATATATAGACATACAACAAATAACAAAAGTGTGCACACATAATAATAGTGAAGGCCTTGTAGCTTTTAGCAGGTGAAATCTCCATTGCCATGTTTTAAAAACTCCACAGTTGGTCAAAGATAGAACTGATCAGAAAAACATTAACCTAGGTCTGTAGGATCAAAATTATGAGTTAGAAAAATTAAAGGATCTAAGGAAAAAAATAAGAGTCCTAGAAAAAATAACTGACCATTAATTAGTAAATACCATACTATTTACTTTTTTTTTTCCTTAAGCCTCATATCAGTCTCCTACTGATCTTGCAGGCTTCTTTCATTTGCATTTCAATCTAAGTCCTGGCTGAGGTCTGGAAGGAGCAGGAAAAAACTGCTATTCTGAGCAGACACCTCAGGCCTAACGCATTTTAACCATAATTTTCCAGATAGGATGTTGAAAATTTTGATACAAGTTTAAGACAAAATTTACAAAATTTTATATCTTTACATCTTGTGTTGTCAACAGATACCATACTATGATTTACTATCCTTGTCCAAATTAATGCACTGGTACACACAGTGACATTTTCCCAGGCTACCCAATTAAAAATTGGTGAAAAAAAAAAAGACTGAATGATTGGAAAATTTCTTGCCAACTTGGAAGTAGAGTTCTTTAGTTTTCCATCCTAAGTATTTAAGTTCTCTGGCATGAATTATCTGAAATCATAAACTAAACAATTATCTGAATCTGACTTTTAACGGCAAGATTCTGCAATGCTTCAAAAACCCAATAAGCTACCAGATTGTTACAATAAAACATCATCATTTAGACACACATTCAGGTAAAATCATTCCCAAGAAACAATATATAATATCAACACATTATTGCACATGTCTTAAAGTGCCAGAAACAAAGACACACGACAGACAGAAAGGAGCTTCAGACTATGACTGACAGACAGAAGCCTTTAAAACAGAGCAGATAAGAGAAAAATCTCCTACACCAGTTGCACCACAGATGTCCCCACAATGGGACCAGATGTTTTCACAGAGGAGCATCCTGAAATGTAAAATCAAGGGTCTCCATAGTGACTTTCCTGCATTTAGTGTCCCCTTTTTTCCCTCTTTTTTAAGATGACAGAGGTGGCATTATCGTTAAATTGCAGGGAAAGACCTAGGGAATTCTCTGAAAAAATAAGGCTTCAGCAGCTGCTGGGAGTCCCTCAGTCCCTCCTTTTACTTACAGGATTTGCTCCTCTGGTTCAGTTCCACCACAAGCATGCTCCATCTCCTAACATTTCTGTAGTCAGCTCTCAAAAAGTTCCAGGGTGCGGGTGGGTTATCAAAATTTGTAACTTAAAGTTGGGTTCCTGAACTTGAAGCCAATTAATGCCAATTTAAAAATGAGGACAGGGTTTTGAGAAAAAGAAAAACGAAGGTTTATTGCTTTGCTAACAAAGATAAACACAGGGACTCTGCCAAAAGGTTGTGACTCTCTTTATCTGGAGGGACAAGGGATTTTAAAGGAGTTTCACTTATTAACCTGGGCGATACTCAGTTCTTAGGTCCCCCGCAGGCACTGCCCTCTGCAGTGAGTGTGCTCCAGGCAGCCAGCTAGGGGCTTCTCTCATACTGCTTAACAAACGGGTGTAAAGTTCATTGCAGTTCCTTTAAACTCAGTCCAAAGGGTGTCAGGCTTACTTGCTTTATTTTCATGTCCGATATCCTTAAGTTTTCACCACAGAAATCACACAACAAAATGCACAAAAACAAACAAACAAAAAACATATAGAACACAGAACAAAACAACAACAACAAAAAAAAAAAAAAAAAAAAAAAACAGAAATCCGGCGCCGAAACAGGAAAACAGAGGAGCAATGCAATGTCTTCCTAAAGCTCCCCGTAGGAGCGCATGCGTGCCCGTTGGCACCTCTCTACCCTTCCAGATGAATTCCCTAGAGAACAGAACAGATGACAGAATGATTCTTGTTACTGTCCCAGACAGGAGTATATGTGAGCCTCCTCAGTCCACCTCTCTGTCATCAGAGGAGATCTCCCTTAACCGGATATCAGATGTTATAAAGGCACCAATTACCTATGGATGCCTCCTCCACCAGGTGCTTGCTAATAGTTTTAATGCGGTGGTTCACTGCAGTGCTCCCTGAACTGAAGGCTAACTCCAAGGCCTTGGACCATCTCAAGTTGCACAAACCCTAGAGTTGCTCTCAAGCTTGGAGCCCTGGAAGGAAGGCCAACTTCAGAATTTACAGCAGTCTGGTCTTGTGATCTTGTCCGGCAGGGTCATCTCACTGGGGAACTCCAAAATATTAGACCAGGAACGCATGTAAAGACCACTGACTCCTAGTAAAATCAAATTAAGGCAAGCTAATTATTTCAAAGGGAAAGGCTACCTCTCCCTCCCAAAATGGCGGGAGCAAGACAGCAAACCCACCTTTCCTATAGCCCAGCTATATAGCCCAGAAAGATGCACAAAAAGGGGGTTACAGATAACAGAACTTTAACAAGCATCACACTAACGGTAGTTTACATTTTTTTTTAAGCTCACCCCAACATCAGAAATTATGAGGACCATTAGAGTCTCAGAGACTCATTGTCTGGCCAGGGAAAGAAAATATTTATGAGGTGTCACTAAAGTTTCAGAGAGGGCTGCAATCTGGTCAGAGAGCCAGGCATGGGTGAGTTTAAGGCATGGGCAAACATTCCAAGCAGGTTCAGAATTTGCAGTAATTTATAATAAAGCCAAAATTATCTTTTCATGGCTTTCTGGCAAGTGGGCTCCCAATTTTAATAAATGATCAGGTTGGGTCTATCAACCCTGTCCCTTACTTTTGGAAACTCCCCTTCCACATCCAAGCTTGTGAAGTCCTGAGCATTTTCCATTCCAGATATGTATTCACAGATTTTCTAACTCTTCTCCTCTAATTGTGTATTACTTGGGGTGAATGTAATGTCAAGGCATTGTTCTGGATGAGAATGGGAAGATTTTTTGCATACACATTGGATTCATTATCTAATTTTTCATTCGAAATACTTAATCCCTGACACTAAAACCTACCCTACTGGACTCTGACTACTAATGCAAATATGATGGAGATAAATTACCCCAACAAAATAGAAATACAAGCAGTTCAGAGGAGGCATGGTGCATTGTTGGACTTGCCTTTTGCATTATGTAGTGTAGGAGTTATAAATCTAGCAAATTTTCAATTTAAATAGTTCTCCATGTGTTTTGAAAGTTAACAAATATTTGAATTCCTGTCTCCCTTTCTCTGTAGCCTATTCAGCACATGTATTTTTATATGCACATATCAAATCCTACCTGGTACCACACGTACATTCTTGTGAGGTGGATGAATTGGCAGATACAATTTGTGAGAATAGATCACTCATTCTAAACGCTGTTGGAACTGAAAATTCAACCTATGGGTGAGCTTCGTAGTTGAACAACATTATACATAAACCCATGTTCAGTAAAATGAATATTTTTGGATCTGTGGATGATATAAATTTCATGATTAATTTAGATTGCCATATATATTGCTACTTTTTAATGTCTGTGTGTGTGTGTGTTTTATATATATATATATATATATATATATATATATATATATATACTCTCCAGATTTTTCAAAATATGAAATATATGTGTCTTATTATACACTCCCTAAATTCATTCATATTCATATATGTGGATTTATGATCAACTTTTCACAAGATTATTATCAGAAATATTCATCCACCTGAAATACATATTTGTTTCCTAGTACTGAAAACAAACTTCAGTGAATGGTGCACACAAATCCTAATATTTCTACAGTAACTCACCCAGTTTAACATCAATGCGTATAGATTCCTTTGGGACATGAAGTGTATTTTGACGTTCATTTTTATTCAACTCTGGTACATTACTATTTCTTCAGTTAATGCACATCATAGGATAAATACTTCATCCACAATTTATCAAATTGATAGGCATTTGTTTCACTTTCAATCACTTCCTGATTCAGAACACATGTATTCCTTAATGTTTCTTGACTGCTCGTTTCATGAGACTTCTTTCCAAACACATTATTTTCAATTTCCATTATCGCTTTGAAGCAAATCTCACACACCCGTCTTGATAAACCATTAAAGTAATATTACCATTATATGTATAATTGGTTGGAATTAATGATTGTATATCAATATAAGATTTTCTGCATATTTTCAGATATAAATTCAATCGATTATTTAAAGTGTAATCAGTTATATTATTTATTCACAGTATGGTCTCTTCATGCATTATCTCTACATACATAGACACAGGGTACACCTCTTTGCACCCCCAATATTAATTTATATGTCTTCAAAATATTGCTCCCAGAAATGGTGGAAGAAATACTCTGTCAACTTATCTACATATACATTTTATCACAGTAATATTCTGGACACAAAATGCAAAGATCACACTTATGATTGTACCAAAGACTAAATGGAATGTAAACATGGATTACTAAAAAAATCCATGTCCAATTTGGCTAATGCTCTCAAATGTCAATCCTATTAATGATTACATATTTGTTTCTTCCTAAGATTATATATTCAAATTCAACCCTGTTGAAAATATCTAATACTATCACTCACTTTATACTTTGTCTGATTTCATAATGTCTCTATAGATATCTGCTTTCCTACATATTTTCCCCAGTTCATCATTGTGACTCATTCTTCACATGTGCTGACATTGACATTCACTCACTAACCGAAACCCTGTTGCTAAAGAACTTTTGGTCCAATTCCTATACTCACTCTTTTTTCTAAACTTACTTACTATCTTCCTAATCCACCTACTGTCCCCTTTTGACTCGATATTCTCTTCGACATTCAATCATCCAAGGTACAAGGTCCTATGCCATTTTATATCGATTTATCTGAGACATCTGTGCAGAACATAATTCAAAGCTAAGTGTCACAATCAAAGGCCCAATTCCCTTCTGGGCTTCAAATCTTACCTAGATTTCTGTTTTCATACTTACATTTCACCTATTTATTCTTGTAAATATCGCAGATTCCCAATACCATTATTCATCCTGCAGAATGATTCCTAACTCAAATCGAATATGTTATTAATCCTAACCATACACTCTTCCATCAATCTAACTTTACAAAAGAGTAGGGACACAGTTTGTCTTACAATACAGGAATGTAGGGGATCTTCCACCTGCTGAGAACCTCAAAGGTCCTTACAGAAATGATCCCTGGAGAAGATGTTGACAGCTATGGAGGACCTGAGAGAGAAAAATTCATTTTCCATGGAAAACAACCAGGTCAAAATGAAGGGATGTGTCTGAATCAGCCTCTCTCTTCTTAATGTAGAGTAGTTGGACCAAATCAGGCATGTGTGGAGAGCTGTTCCCGGGTGCCTATTTTTGATATACAATTCTTAGCTTGAAGTGTCAGAGTAAGTAGGGGCAGGCTCCATCTCATGGGAACCTAGGAAGCAACTTTTAGGACAAAGTGTTTGCCAAGGCAGTGACCTCATTCAGTTTCTGAATGAAGTGACCTACCTCACTTCTTTGGTGATGGAACTCTCTGAACTGGGGATCCAAGAAGCCAGGCACCCAGAGTCAGTCCCAGTCCCAGTCCCAGTGGGCTCACATGTTTGTATTTACCAAGGACAGAGTCAGACTTTCTTGGTACCTACTGATGTGAGGATGGCCAAATGCCAGGAGAGCTCTGAAGAGGGCCAGTTCATGAGAAAGCAGGCAGTGTCTCACCACTGGCTCCTGAAAACTTCACTGAGTTGGCCAAGGAGACCAGATCTGAGAGAGTTTCCCAATACTATTATTCATCCCGAAGAATGATTCCTAACCCAAATTGAACATGTTATTAACCCTAACATACACTGTTCCCTCAATCTAACTTTACAGAAGAGCGGGGACAGTGTTGGTCTTACAATACAGGAATGTAGGGGATCTTCCACCTGCTTAGAAACTCAAAGGTCCATGCAGAAATCATTTCTGGAGAAGATGTAGGCAGCTATGAAGGACTTGAGAGAGCAAAAGTCATCTTCCATGGCATACAACCTGGTCAGGATAAAGGATTGTATCTGAATCAGCCTCTCTCTTATTAATGTAGAGAAGATGGATCAAACCAGGCCTGTGTGGAGAGCTATTCCTGAGTGCCTATGGTTTATATACCATTCTAACTTGTGAAAGTGTCACAGGAAGTAGGGGCATCCTCCATCTAAAGAGACCATAGGAAGCAACTGTTAGGACAAAGTGGTTGCCAAGGGAGTGACCTCTTTCAGTTTCTGAAGGAAGTGACCTCACGTCACTTCCTTGGTGTTGGAACTCTCTGAACTTGGGATCCAGGAAGCCAGGCACCCATTGCCAGTCCCAGTCCTACTCCTAGTGGGCTCACTTCTTTGGATTTACCAGGGACAGAGTCAGTCTTTCATGGTACCTACTGATGTGGGGATGGCCAAATGCCAGAAGAGCTCTGAAGAGGGGCCTTTCCTGAGAAAGCAGGTAGTGGCTCATGCTGGCTCCTGAAATCTTCACAGAGTTGGCCACGAAGACCAGATCTGAGACAAGACAGGCTATTTTTGGGGAACATAGTATGACCCACCAGTCAGAGAATACTCCAGATAGTCACAGATGTACTTGGGGGAAGCAGGTGCCTTTGTGGGTGTGGGTGTGGGATTCTGGTTTTGTCTCATGTTCTGAGAATAGGTTAACCAGTACCCTGGTTATTAATTGGTAGTTACATTATGCTTATAGACCCCAGAACTCAGGACAGGTAGAAAAAATAAATAGAACCATTAAATAGAGCTTTACGAAATTAATCTTAGAGACCTGCATAAAAGATTGGACTATGCTCCTGCCTTATGCACTGTTTCATGCAAGAAATACTCCCTCTGTTTCTTTGTGTAACCTCACCACCTGTGAAATTCTCTATGGTGCCCTTCCTCCAGTAAGGGACCTAACCCCAACTCTAAGACCTAAGGATCCCTTCCACACCCCCTAGCTTGACAGACTTAAAGCTCTTGAAAGAACTCATTGATATCTGTTCAAACAGCTGGCCACGGCCTACCAAACTGGGGACAAGGGGACTCCACTTCAATATAATGTAAGAGACTTCATCTACATAAGAAGACATCAGGTTTCATTCCTGGAACCCCGATGGAAAGGAACATACCAGGTACTACTTATAACACCTACATCAGTAAATGTATACGGAATCAATTCCTGGATCCATGCCTCTCATCTCAAGCCTGCGCTCTGTCTAGACTCTTGCTGGAAACTGGAAATGACTAGTAACCCTTTCAAATTGTGTATTCACCATATGAATAAGGCTATAGACTCTCCCCTTGGCCACCAGTAGTCCTAAACCTCATCAGGTGGTTCATCAGCGATGGCTGATCACAAATCCTACTAGAGAAGAAGTATGGTCTATCTCGCTTACAGCCCCCATAGGGACCTGGTGGCCATCTCTCCACCCAGACATTTGTCAGCTGGCTATAGGTTTTTCCTATTGGGATATATCTGATAAAGTGGATCCCACTAAAATTCTATTAAATACCTTCTGTATCATCGATAATGGAAACAAACATTGTGGATGTAGGGACACTCGAGCAAGATGCAGGTTGGCTAGCCCAGATTACTATGTTTGCATGGCAGATTATCAAAGCCACAAAGAGCCACGGCTGTGAGGGGAAAAAGCCAACTTCTTCTGTAAGTCATGGGGATGGTAGCATACAGGGACTGCCTGGTGGAACCCAAACTCCCCATCAAATTCAGTACACAGCATTGGCCATATTACCAATTAGACAACCAAAACCGATGGACCCCAGAAGGCTCTCTAGATCCTCAAATTATGCATGACATTTTTAACTTCTACAAGTGATCAAAAGGGTGGAAGGAGATTCCCCTATGTGAAGACCTTTTCCCTCCTTCACTCACGTCCTGAACTATGCTTCTCCAATAGATCCTAACCCTCAGCCTTCTGCTCCAGACTCTCTGCTTTCACTCCCACCTCAGCAACCTGATTTCTCCCCTCCATTTACTAGATCAAAAAACCAAACCTCGGCCGGTTCTCAGACCATTGCGCCCTTGCTGAGGTATCAGGTACTGAGGTACCCCTCCACCCACTCAGTCCTCTTTTCTCCAGTAAGTGCACAGAGCAGGTCCCATCAGGTCCTCTTACCAGCTAACCCAAAGCTCAAACCAGCTGAGGAGATCCCTCAGACCACTGTCCAAGATGTAATGAAAGTGACCTTTAAAGTTGCCTTGTCATCACTGAAAACAGGTGACTAAGAATTTAAAGTCCCTCACAGGCTTTTTGGGATACTCACTCCTGTCGTCCCCTCTGCTCTACCTGTTCTACTGCTCAAGTTTTTGTTGCCAGGAAACTCACAAACCCCTTTCCCAATATTCTTTTACATCTCTCCTTCCTAATTCTCAGATAAACGGAGCTGCTCTCAGCCTTGCTTTCCACCTCTTGCCCCTCTTTACCAGGCCCACAGAAAAGTCTTATATGACCTTCTCCAGAAGTCTTCACCATTGCTGACTTTAGGACTTTCAGCAAAAGAGTCCCTATAAAAGAATTCAATGTAGATAAACTCCGTGTTTTCATGTCGCCCTGTTCTACTTGGCCAGTGGCTGGAAAAATCAGCACTCCTAAGCTAGACACCCCCTTACGAGTAATTCACAAAATAAGTGAACAAGGGCTCTGGCCTTGAGCTGGGGATTCACAGAGATGGCTACAATTCTAAGTAAAGAAGTTACCAACTAGGCTCCATGGTAACAGCTGGCAGGGAGAAAAAAAAGAGGAAAAAAAAAGGTCTCCCTGTCCCAAGTGTCCTTGAAAAGTTAACTTGCCGAGAACAGAAGAAAAAATAACAGAAACAAAAACTGCTTTTTGTGAACTTCTGCAGACTGTGAACTTCTGAGCCCCTTCCCTTACATGTTGGGTACAAATTCTGAAACTACCTAAACTTGGGGTTCAGAAGATTAATTGATTACAACAGAAGCAATACCCTCTAAATCCGTTTGCAACCAAATAGGGCTGTTTCCCTGTCTTCGGTGCTATCTTAGATTCCTTTACTTTTCCGTACCTACAACAGTATAATTCTATATACTTAAACATTGTTTATGTTTTCATGAAATGGTCAAGAGATGTGATTAATTATGTAATGGTGCAGATGTTTTCCAGAGTGTTCTAGGATGATGCATGTTCATTTAAAGATCAAATCGGAGGGCATACAACCTGTTTCCACCGGGAACCTGTATCTCTCACTTTAGCCATCCTATTAGGAATAGGAGTTGCTGCAGGAGTGAGCACAGGAACCCTAGTCCATGGGACACAACAAATGACCCAATTAGAAGCAGCAATAGACCAAAAATTAAAGATAATAAAACCTCCATCACAGCTTTACAGGAATGTTTAACCTCTCTCTCTGAAGTTGTTTTACAGAACAGGCGAGGGTTAAACCTTCTCTTCATGAGAGAAGGGGGACTTTGTGCTGCATTGAGGGAAGAAGGTTGTTTTTATGCCGACCATACTGGAGTTGTATAAGAACCTATGAGTATATTAAGAAAATGCCTTTAAGAGTGTCAACGAGAGAGAGAGGCCCAAAAAGGGTGGTTTGAGTCTTGGTTCACACAGTCCCTCTGGTTAACTATGCTTTCATCAGCCCAGGCCTGTCCATTAATAATCCTCATATTATTGCTAACTGTAGGACCCTGTTGGCTCAACCATGTAGTTTCCTTTCTCGAAGCTCAAATTGGACAATTTAAACTTATGGTAATCAGACAACAATATACCCCACTAGGAGACATAAAATGTGACACCCTTCAATGATCACTTTCATGATTAAAAGTAACCAGAAGAAGAATTGGGGAATAAAAAGTTAATAAAATAGGTACTTGTCACTTCCTATTTTTCTGTATGCTTAATAAAACACTGTTGAAATCTTGAGAACTGTTTGCTAATCTTGTTCCCAGAATGTGCTGTCCCCAACTGCCAAACTGCAGAATGTACTCCATCATCCCGTTGAAAGCAAACTGCCCACTCTCCCTGACGCATCAATAAATTTCCCTCCCTGCCCTCTTCAAGGAAAGTATATAAGCTCTGTTTAAGCTGTTCTCAGGACTCTCTGCTCTATTCAAGTGAGCTCTGAGCCCCAGCATGCTGGACCCTCAATAAACCCTTTGTTGTTGCATGAGACAGTCTCTTGGTGGTCTCTTCCTCCTATGCCTGCCCGACCATTACAATATTCCAACTCTATATTCTTATAAATATCTCAGGTTCCCAATACCATTATTCATCCAGCAGAATAATTCCTAACCCATATCAAACATGTTATTAAACATAACCATACACTCTTCCCTCAATCTAACTTTACAGAAGAGCAGGCACAGAGTTGGTATTACAATACAGGAATGTAGGGGATTGTTCATCTGCTGAGAACCTCAAAGATCCATGCAGATATGATCACTGGAGAAGATGTAGGCAGCTATGAAGGACCTGAGAGAGCAAAAGTCATCTTCCATGGAAAACAACCTGGTCAGTATGAAGGGTTGTGTCTGAATCAGGCTCTCAAATTTTAATGTAGAGAAGATGGACCAAACCAGGCCTGTTTGGAGAGTTGTTCCCGGGTGCCTATGGTTGATATACCATTCTAACTTGTGAAACTGTCACAGGTAGTAGGGGCAGCCTGCATCTCGTGGGACCCTTGGAAGCAAATGTTAGGACAAAATGGTTGCCAAGACAGTGACCTCATTCAGTTCCTGAAGGAATTGACCTCACCTCACTTCCTTGTTGATGGAACTATCTGAACTTGGGATCCAGGAAGCCAGGCACACAGAGCCAGTCCCAGTCCCAGTCCCAGTGGTCTCACTTGTTTGGATTTACCAAAGACAGAGTCAGTCTTTCTTGGTACCTACTGATGTGAGGATGGCAAAATGCCAAGAGAGCTCTGAAGAGGGGCCTTTCCTGAGAAAAAGGTAGTTGCTCAATGCTGGCTCCTGACAACTTTACAGAGTTGGCTAAGGAGTACAGATCTGAGAGAGAACATGCCATTTAAAGGGAACATACTGTGGCCCACTAGTCAGAGGACACTCCAAATAGTCTCAGAATTACTTAGGGAAAGGAGGTGCCTTTATGGGTGTAGGTGTAGGTTTGTGGTTTTCACTTGTTCTGCGAATAGGTATCAAAGGCGGTTTGTTTGGATTGAGTGAACTCTTTCTGGTAAGTACTTTGACAAGGCGAGTGTTTTTATGTCTGTATATAAAACGGTGTTCGTGGTTGTAGACATAAGAAGAGAGAATGCATCAATGGATGTGTCCTGTCTAGTAGAAAGCTTGCCAGCCTTCATACTGCCCAATTTATGAATGGACTGCTGCTTGACTTATGGATGGGCAACATCTGCTATCCTCCAAAGTTCCTGTTTTCTTCCTGAATTCTGGCCTCTCTAAAGAATAGGCTCATGCTTTGGTGTCCAAGATATGTACCACCTCCAAGCTCTGTGACATGGACATGTACTGGATACCTGAAGGGAATGACGAGCTTCTTAGAAAACTCAGATATCAGTATGACCAGTAAAGTCTCAGTGGAGAAAGCCTGCTTTGTGCCTTTTGCTTACCTATTGTTTTATTGCCCTGAATGTCAGGAAGGTCTCTGCCTCAGGCCTCCCCTTTGTGAAGCCTGAAGAAAAGAGTTCTCAAATTGAAATGAATGGGCATCACCTGTGGCTCTGTGCTTAATTGCTTTGGAAAGGGATGTGTGTGAATCAGCCTCTTGGCACTGTGTGAGGCTGTGGCTTAGATTCTCAGCACTAGATGGATCCAAAGAAATATCTCATGTGTGCATCCAATACAAAAATGGCTAAAAGAGCAGATATTGTAGATGAAGTCTCTCGCCTTCCTATGTAAAGTTCCTGACTTCCATTAAGTGAGAATAGTGATACTTTGGGTCAAATGAGATATTTAAAGCCCTGTAGAGGCTAGCCTATAGGTGCATGGGTTTTCTCATTATTCCAATTCACATAAAGAATCTAAACCGCACAGTAATTAGGCCTCAAATTGGAGAAGCAAAGCAGCATTAACGGCATGCCTATTTGATCACTCTTGGTTAACAGGAAGGGTGTCTAGGCCACACAGACTTTAGGAAAATGAGGGAAAAAGGGAGCTTATTTTGGACACTGTTGTGGGCTGCGCCCCTCATGGAAACCTGCTACCAGAGGTAATGATTAGTGTCTATATGGAAGAAGATGAGGGCCATGTGGGAGTGTTTTGGTTTTAATTGTGGACATTTGTATCGTGGTTGGAAGAGATGACTGGGTCCACCTGGGCTTGAACTCTGGTGTGACTCCCATTAGAGACTGAGTTCTGGAACTGACCTCAGAGCAGTATTGCCATGAATTTTGTCGGGATTTTATTAGGCCACGCATGAGAGTGACCCTTGGAAACTGAGATCTAAGGCCAGTGTGGATTTCTACAGAGCTCTGGGAATCTCAGCCAGGATATAACATGATTTTATTTTTAAAGACTTGGCAGCCATAGTTGAGAGTCAAAACACACATGGAACTCACATTGTAGACCTCAATGGGTCTGGCTTCATGTGACCTTTTGGCCACTCTTTGGGAAGACTTACCTGTGAGAGTTCTTCAGAGCATTCATTGAAATGAGCTTCCTCACCATTTAATGTTTCCTGAATTAATTGAAACCCATAGTGCCTCCAACTTCATCCTTGAAAAATGGCTAGATAAATACCATGAAATTTTTGAAATTCCCATGACCAGGTGGCACTGGAGAAACTTTGGATGTCCTGTTGCTGATCATGAGTATACCAGACGGTGCCTTGATTGACTGGGTTTCATGAAAATGGTGTAGATCAGATATGCCAGTAAGTTGGAGCCTGCTGAGCAGTGGGCCTAGAGAAATGTTGGGCAGGTGTGTGACACAAAATATGCGCTGGGGCCATTTCGATCTGCCATTGGCTTCCAAATGCCTTGTGACTGACAGGATGCAGCCAGCAGACCCTTATTTGTAAAGGCATCTTGTTATATGGAGAGTTTTGACCCTGTCCCTTACTTTTGGAAACTCCTCTACCACCTCCAAGTTTGTGAACTCCTGATCATATTCCATTCCAGATTTGTATTCTCAGAATTCCTAACTCTTTTTCCCTAATTGTGTCTTACTTGGGGTGAAAGAATTGTCAAGGCATTGTTCTGGATGAGAGTCGGAAAAATTTTTGTAGCACATATTTGCATACACATTGGATTCATTTTCCAATTTTCCATTCAGAATACTAAATCCCTGACACTAACATATACCCTATTAGACTCTGACTACTAATCCTAATATGGTGGAGTAAAATAACCCAAACGGAATAGAAATACAAGCAGTTCAGAGAAGGCATGGTGTGTAGTTGGAATTGTCTTTTGCATTATATTGGGTAGAAGGTATAAACTAGTTAATTTTTTTATTGAAAGAGTTCTCCATGTGTTTTTAAAGTAAACAAATGTATGAATTCGTGTCTCCCTTTCTCCGTAGCATATTCAGCACATGTATTTTTATATGCACATTCAGAATCCTACCTGGTACCACTCGTACAATCTTGTGAGGTGGCTTACTTGGCAGATACAAATTGCGAGAAGACATCACAGCTCCTAAACACTGTTGGAACAGAAAATTAAACCTATGGGTGAGCTTCCTAGATGAACAACATTATACATAAATCCATGTTCAGTAAAATGAATATTTTTGCATCTGTGGATGATTTATATTTCATGGTGAATTTCGATTGGCATATATATTGCTACTTTTTAATGTCTGTGTGTATATATATATATATACAGTCTCCAGATTTTTCAAAATATGAAATATATGTGTCTTATTACACACTTCCTAAATTCATTCATATTCATGTATGTGGATTTATAATCAAATTTTCACATGATTATTCTCAGAAATATTCATCCACCTGAAATACATATTTTTCCTACTAGTGAAAACTAACTTCAGTGAATGTTGCATACAAATCCTAATATTTCTACAGTAACTGACCCAGTTTAACATCAATGCGAGTAGATTCCAATGGGACATGCTGTGTGTTTTGACGTTCATTTTTATTCAACACTGGTACATTATGATTTCTTCAGTTTATGCACATCATAGGATATATTTTTCATCCACAGTTTCGCAAATTTATAGGCATTTGTTTCACTTTCAATCAATTCCTTCTTCAGAACACATGTATTCATCCATGTTTCTTGATTGGTCTTTTCATGAGACTTCTTTACAAAACACATTATTTTCAATTTTCATAATCATTTTTGAAGCGAAACTCAGACACCGTTCATGATAAACAATAACACTAATATTAACAATAGATGTATAACTGGTTGGAATGAATGATTTTATATCAATATAAGATATCTTAAATATTTTCAGATATCAATTCCATCCATTATTTAAAGTGGAATCAGCTATATTATTTATTCACAGTGTGGTCAATTCATGCATTATCTCTATATTCATAGACACAGGGCACACCTCTTTGTACAACCAATACTTATGTATATGTCTTCTAAATATTACTGCCAGAAATGGTGTAAGAAATACTCATGTCACCAGATCTACATACACATTTTATCACAGTAATATTCGGGACACAAAAAGTAAATGTCACACTTATGATTGTACCGGAGTCTGAATGGAAAGTGAACATGGATTACTAAAAACATTCCTGTCCATGTTGCCTAATCCTCTCAATTATCAATCCTGTTGGTGACTACATATTTGTTTCTTCCAAAGATTATATATTCAAACTCTACCCTGTTGAAAATGCCTAATCATATCACTCACTTTATACTTTGCCTGATTTCATTATGTCTCTATTGATATGTGGTTTCCTACATATTTTCCCCAGTTCATCATTGTGACTGACCCTTCACATGAAGTTATGTTTACTTTCACTCTCTGACCAAAACACTATTGCGATAGAACATATATTCCAAATCCTATATTGACACTTCTTCCTAAACCTACTATCTACCTAATCCTACCGACTATCCGTTTTTGACTGGATGTTCTCTTCGACATTCAATCATCCAAGGTACAAGGTTCTATGCCATTATATATCTATTTTTCTGAGACATCTGTGCACAATGTAAATCAAAGTTAAGTATCCCAATCAAGGGGCCAATGCCCTCTAGGCTTCAAAATTACCTAGATTTCTGTTTTTATTCATATATTTAACCTCTATATTTTTATAAATATCGCAGGTTCCCAATACCATTATTCATCCCACAGAATGATTCCTAACCCAATTCAAACATTTTATTAACCCTAAGAATACACTGTTCCCTCAATCTAAATTTAATGAAAAGCAGGGACAGAGTTGGTCTTACAATACAGGAATGTAGGGGATCTTCCACCTGCTGAGAACTTCAAAGATCCATGTAGAAATGAACCCTGGAGAAGATATAGTCATCTATGAAGGACCTGAGAGAGCAAAAGTCATCTTCCATGTCAAACACCCTGGTCAGGATGAAGGGATGTGTCTGAATCAGCCTCTCTCTTCTTAATGTAGAGGAGAAGGACCAAACCAGGCCTGTGTGGATAGCTATTCCCGGGATCCTAAGATTGACATACCTTTCTAACTTGTGAACATTTTAGAGGAAGTAGGGGAAGCCTCCATCTAATGGGACCCTTGGAAGCAACTATTAGGACAAAATGGTTTACAAGACAGTGAATTCATTCAGTTCCTGAAGGAAGTGACCTCACCTCACTTCCTTGGTGATGGATCTCTCTGAACTTGGGATCCTGGAAGCCAGGCACACAGAGCCAGTCCCAGTCCCAGTCCCAGTGGGCTCACTTGCTTGGATTTACCAAAGACAGAGTCAGTCTTTCTTTGTTCCTACTGATATTATGAGCAAGGAGAGCTCTGAAGAGGGGCCTTTCCTGAGAAAGCAGGTAGTGGCTCAAAATTCCCTTCTGACAACTTAAAAGAGTTGGCCAAGTAGACCAGATCTGAGACAGGACAGGACATTTCGGGGGAACATTGTGTGGCCCACCAGTCAGAGGACACTCCGTAGAGTCACAGATCTACTTGGGGGAAGGAGGTGACTTTGTGGGTGTGGTTGTGGGTTTATGATTTTGTCTCATCTTCTGAGAATAGGTAGGAAAGGCGGTTAGTTTTTTTTTTTTTTTTTTTTTTTTTGGAGTGTACTGTTTCTAGTAAGTCGTTTGACAAGGCGAGTGTTTCTATGTCTGTGTATTCCACTGTGTCCGTGGTTGTATACATTAGAAACGAGAATTCATCAATGTATTTGTCCTGTCTAGTAGAAAGCTTCCCAGCATTCAACCTGCCCAATTTATGAATGGGTTGCGGCTTTCCTTAAGGATGGGCAACACCTACTATCTTCGTAATTACCAATTTTCTTCCTGAATTCTTTCCAATCTCCAGAATTGGCTCATGTTTTTTTGTCCAAGATATGTACCACCTCCAAGCTCTGTGACATGGCCATGTACTGGATATCTGCAGGGAATGGCAAGCATCTCAGAAAACTCAGATATCAGTGTGACCAGTAAAGTATCAGTGGAGAAACCCTGCTTTGGGCCTTTTGCTTACATAATGTTCTGTTGCCCTTAATTTCAAGAAGTTCTTTGCCTCAGGCCACCCCTTTGTGAAGCCTGAGGAAAACAGTTTTCAAATGGAAATGAATGGGCATCACCTGTGGCCCTTTGCTTTATTGCTTTGGAAAGGGATGTGTGTGATTTAGCCTCTTGGCCCTGTGTGAGGCTGTGGCTTAGATTCTCAGCACCTGATGGATCTAAAGAAAGATCCCATGTGTGCATCCAAAACCAAAATGGCCAAAAGAGCAGTCCTTGTCGATGACGTCTCACCTTCCTCTGTGAGGTTCCTGACTTCCATCAATAGGGATCCTTTGGGTCAGAGGAGTTCTCCAAAGCCCTGCAGAGGTGCTTGGGTTTTCTCATGACTCCAATTCACATAAAGAATCTTAACCTCTGAGTCAGTTGGCCTCAAAGTAGAGAAGCGGTGTAGTCTTCACAGCATGCCTATTTCATCACGCCTGGTTCACAGAAAGTATGTCCAGGCCACCCTGACTTTAGCAAATGAGTGGCAAGGGAGCTTATTTTGGACACTGGCTTGGACTGCGCTCCTCATGAAAACCTCCAGCCAGAGGTTATGATGAGTGTCTATATGGAAGAAAATGAGGGCCATGTCGAAGTGTTTTGGTTTTAATTGTGGTCATTTGTGTGTCAGTTGGAAGAGATAACTGTGTTCACCTGCTCTTGAACTCTTGTGTGATTCCACTTAGAGACTGCTTTCTGGAACTGACCTCAGTGAAGTATTGCCATGAATTGTTTTGAGATTTTAGGAGGCCACGCATGAGATTCGCTCTTGGTATCTGTGATCTAGGCCCAGGGTGGCTTTGCACAGAAAACTGGGAATCTTTGCAAGGTTATCACATGATTTTATTCTGAAAGACTTGGCAGCCATCGTTGAGAGTCAAAACACACATGGACCTAACATTGTAGACCTCAATGGGCCTTGCTTATGTTACCATTTGGCCTCTGTTTCTGTAGCCTTGCCTATGAGAGTTCTCTAGAGCTTTCATTGAAATGAGCTTCCTCACCATTTAATGGTTCCTGAATTAATTGAAACCCAGAGTGTCTCAAATTCATTTTTGAAAAATGGCTAGATAAATACCATGCAAGTTTTGAAATTCCCATGACCAGGTGGCACTAGAGAACCTTTGGATATCTGGTTCCTGATCATGAGTGTACCAGACAATGCCTTGATTGACTGGGTTTCATGAAAATGGAGTAGAACAGAGATGCCTGTAAGTTGGAGCCTGCTGAGTAGTAGGCCTAGAGCTGTGGTGTGAAGGTGTGTGATAAACATCTGTGGTGGGGCCATGTGGATCTGTCTTTGACTTCCAAATGGCTTGTGACTGACATGCTGCTGCCAGCAGAAACTTATATGTAAAGGCATCTTATTATATAGAGGGGTTTCAGGGCAATGTTCAGAATCAGGTTGCTCTTGTCAAGGGGGCAAGCTATGTGGGATAGAAGCCTGGTTGGTGCATTCTCCTGTAAACCCTGACCCACGACACCTGACAGAACTCCCTCCAGCACTGTGTCCCTGATGAACTCCTTGTATTTTTTGAAGCAACACCAAACTACGAGTGCAGCAGCCAGAAACACCACGAAAAGTGGAGGATGACCAAATGACTTCACAGTCCACGCGGGCAGACACTTAGACCCAGGTGGCCAAAGTTTGCAGACAAAGATAGAATTCATCACTGCTGCCTAATGTTCATTGGAAAACAAGAAACCATGTCCTCCAGGTCACATAGATGCCATTCCAGATTTGATGGTCTCACTACAAAGGAAGCTAAATCTCCTGACAACAACATATACTTTAAGTGCCCAAACTCAGAGGCAGTTTGTCAAGAAGTCTTTAGGCCAAAAAACTTCATGTTTGTGGAGTGTTTACCCTATCCCTTACTTTTGGATACTCCTCTCCCAACTCCAAGGTTGTGAACTCCTGAGCATTTTCCATTCCAGATATGTATTCACAAATTTTCTAACTCTTCTCCTCTAATTGTGTCTTACTTGTGGTGAAGGAAATGTCAAGACATTGTTCTGGATCAGAGTGGGGAGATTTTTGTGTAGCACATATTTGAATACACATGAGATTAATTTTCCTATTTTCCATTCGAAATTCTGAATCCCTGACACTTACCCATACCCTACTAGACTCTCACTACTAATCCTAATATGATGGAGAAAAATAACCCAAACAAAATAGAAATACAACCAGTTCAGAGGAGGCCTGTTGTATAGTTGAACTTGCCTTTTGCATGATAAAGGGTAGGTGTTACAAATCTAGTCAATTTTTAAATGAAAAAGTTCTCCATGTGTTTTTAAAGTTAACAAATATGTGAATTCTTGTTTCCCATTCTCTGAAGCCTATTCAGAACATGTATTTTTAATGCACATATTGAATCCTACCTGGTATCACACTTATATTTTTGTGAGGTGGATGACATGGCAGATACAAATTGTGAGAAAAGATCACTCCTCCTAAACACTGTTGGAACTGAAAATTCAACCTATGGGTGAGCTTCCTAGTTGAACAACATTTTACTTAAATCCATGTTTAGTAAAATAAATATTTTTGCTTCAATGGATGATATATATTTCATGATGAATTTCTATTGGCATATATATTGCCAGTTTTTAATGTCTCTGTGTGTGTTTTTTGTATATATAAATATATATAAATATTCTCCAGGTTCTTCAAAACATGAAATATATGTGTCTTTTATACACTCCATAAATTTATTCATGTTCATGTACTTGGATTTATAATCAACTTTTCAGAAGATTATTCCAGAAATATTCATCCACCTGAAATTCATATTTGTTACCTAGTACTGAAAGCTAACTTCAGTGAACGGTGCACACAAATCCTAATATTTTTATAGTAACTGACCCAGTTTAATATCAAAGCAAGTTGATTCCTATGCGACATGTTATGTATTTTGACGTTTATTTCTATTCAACACTGGTAAATTACTATTTCTTCTTTTTTTGCACATCATAGGATATATATTTAATCCAAAAGTTATCAAATTTACAGGTATTTGTTTCACTTTCAATCACTTCCTGCTTCAGAACACACGTATTCCTGCAGGTTACTTGACTGGTCTTATCATGAAACTGCTTTCCAAACACATTATTTTTGATTTTCATAATGATTTTTGAAGCAAAATATACACAATTTTCATGATTATCCATAACCCTAATATTTCCATTAGATGTATAAATGGTTGTAATTAATGTATGTGTATCAATATAAGATTTCATGTATATTTTCAGATATCAATTCATTCCATTATTTAAAGTTGGAACCAGTTATATTTTTAATTCTCAGTATGGTCTCTTCATGCATTATCTCAATATTCATAAACACATGGTACACCCATTTGTACCCCCAATACTAATTTATGCATCTTCAAAATATTGCTCCCAGAAACAGTGGAAGAAATACTCCACCTGATCTACATATACATTTTATCACTGTAATAATCTGGACACAAAATGCAAAGTTCACCTTTATGATTGTACCAAAGCCTAAATGGAAATTGACCATGGATTACTAAAACATCTATGTCTAAATTGCCTAATGCTCTCAAATGTCAATCTATTTGTGACTCCATATTTATTTTTCCCTAAGATTATACAGTCAAGTTCAACCCTGTTGAAAATGTCTAATATTATCACTCACTTTGTACTATACCTGATTTCCTAATGTCTCTATTGATATCTGCTTTGCTACATATTTTCCCCAGTTCATCATTGTGAGTGACCCTACACATGTGCTGATATTGACATTCACTCTCTAACCGAAACCCTATTGTTAAAGAACTTTTGGTCCAAAGTCTATACTCGCCCTCATTTCAACACCTACCGACTATCTTCCTGATCCTACAGACTATCCCTGTTTGATTGGATGTTCTCTTCTACATTCAATCATCCAAGGTACAAGGTCCTATTTCATTGTATATCGATTTATCTGAGACATCTGTGCATAACATAATTCAATGCTAAGTATCCCAATCAAAGGCCCAATGCCCTTCTGGGCTTCAAATCTTACCTAGATTTCTGTTTTCATACTTATATTTCACCTATATATTCTTAAAAATGTCACAGGTTCCCAATACCATTATTAATTGAGCGGAATGATTCCTAACCCAAATCAAACATGTTATTAACCTTAACCATACACTGATCCCTCAATCTAACTTTTCAGAAGAGCAGGGACAGAGTTGGTCTCAAAATACAGGCATGTAGGGGATTCTCCACCTGCTGAGAACCTAAAAAGGCCCATGCAGAAATGATCCATGGAGAAGATGTAGGCAGCTATGAAGGACCTGAGAGAGCAAAAGACATCTTCCATGGTGAATAACCTGGTCAGGATAAAGGGTTGTGTCTGAATCAGCCTCTCTTTTTTTCATATAGATAAGATGGACCAAAACAGGCCTATGTGGAGAGCTGTCCCTAGGTGCCTATGGTTGATATACCATTCTAACCTGTGAAAGTATCACAGGAAGTAGGGGCAGCCTCCATATCATGGGACCTTTGGAAGCAACTGTGAAGGCAAAGAGGTTGCCAAGATAGTGACCTCATTCAGTTCCTGAAGGAAGTGACCTCATCACACTTCTTTGGTGATGGAACTGTCTGAACTTGGTATCCAGGAAGCCAGGCACTCAGAGCCAGTAACAGTCCCAGTCCCAGGGGTCTCAATTTTTTTGATTTACCAAGGAGAGAGTCAGAGTTTCTTGGTAACTACTGATGTGTGGATGGCCAAATGCCAGGAAAGCTCTGAAGAGGGGCCTTTTCTGAGATAGCAGGTAGTGGCTCACCACTGGCTCCTGACAACTTCACAGAGTTGGACAAGGAGACCAGATCTGAGAAAGGACAGGCCATTTCAGTGGAACATAGTATGACCCACCAGTCATAGGACACTCTGGATAGTCACAGTCCTACTTGGGAGAAGGAGGTGCCTTTGTATGTGTGTGTGTGTTTGTGGTTTTGTCTCATGTTCTGAGAATAGGTAGTAGCGGCGGTTTGTTTGGTTTTGAGTGAACTGTTTCTAGTAAGTCATTTGACAAGGTGAGTGTTTCTATGTCTCTGAATCCCACTGTGTCCGTGGTTGTAGACAGTTGAAAAGAGAATGGATCAATGGATTTGTGTTGTCTAGTAGAACGCATCCCAGCATGTATCCTGCCAAATTTATTAATGGTCTGAGGCTTTCCTTATCGATGGGCAACACCTGCTATCTTTCTAAGTTCCTGTTTTCTTCCTGAATTCTGGCCAATATCCAGAATAGGCTCATGGTTTTCTCTCCAAGATATGTACCACCTCCAAGCTCTGTGACATGGCCATGTACTGGATAGCTGAAGGGAATGGAGAGCATCTCAGAATACTCAGATATCAGAGTGACCATTTAAGTCTCATTGGAGAAACCCTGCTTTGGGCCTTTTGCTTACCTATTGTTCTGTTGACCTGAATGTCAGCAAGGTCTTTGCCTCAGGCCATCTCTTTTTGAAACCTGAAGAAAACAGTTTTCAAATGGAAATGAATGGACATCCCCTGTGGCTCTTTTCTTAATTTCTTTGGAAGGAGATGTGTCTGATTCAGCCTTTTGGCCCTTTGTGAGTCTGTGGCTTAGATTATCAGCACCTGATGGATCTAAAGAATGATCCCATGTGTGCATTCAAACCAAACTGGCCAAAAGAGCAGTCATTATGGATAAAGTCTCTCACCTTCCTTTGTAAGGTTCCTGACCTCCATCAAGTGAGAATAGGGATCCTTTGGGTCAATTGAGTTATTAAAAGCCCTGCAGGGGCTAGCCCATAGGTGCTTGGGTTTTCTGATTACTCCAATTCACATAAAGAATCTAAACCCCACAGTCAGTAGGCCTCAAATTGGTGAACCTAAGTAGTATTAATGGCAGGCCTATTTGACCACTCCTGGTTCACAGGAAGGTTGTCCAGGCCACCCTGACTTTAGGCAAACCAGAGGCAAGGGAGCTTATTTTGGACACTGTCTTGGGCTGCGCCCCTCATGGAAACCTTTAGCCAGAGGATATGATGAGTGTCTATATGGAAGAATATGAGGGCCATGTGGGAGTGTTTTGGTTTTAATTGTGGTCATTTGTGTGGCAGTTGGAAGAGATGACTTGTAAGATTCCAGCAGACGTCGGAGGAAGAGACTACCTAGAGACTGGCTCATGCAACAGCAATGGGGATTTATTGAGGATCCAATTCAGTTCGCTGGGGCTCTGTGCTCACTCAACAAGCAACAGCGGCCCAGATCCCCGAGAAGAGGTTAAGCAGTGCTTCAGTACAATTTTTGGGTAGGCAGAGGCTTTATATATATCAGAGGAAATCATCTTGATCAGCCGGAAAATCGAACCACAACTCTCAAACTTGATTAGCACATTCATTGGTGGAATCAGGTCGGGCGGGGGTGATAGGTCGATCCTAAGGAGGGGGGTACATTCAAACTGATTGGTTTGGGCCCTGATATGCTTAGGTGCCAAGCTGCACAGGGTCCTAGATTATTAAACAACTGAATGGTCAGGGGGAATATTTAATGGGCAGTGAAAGGAATTGTCCTAACAGCTACAGGAATTTCAGGTTTTAGGTTTAGCATGGGAAATTAACAATACCTGGTCCTTTACATTTTAACTCAGGCTTTGCAGCTTAGAAACTTTACAACACCCGCTATTTTACACTTTAACTTCAATTTCTTTTACCCTAACAGACTGGGTCCACCTGGGTGTCAACTCTGGTGTGATTCCCCTTAGACACTGAGTTCTGGAACTGAACTCAGAGAAGAGGTGTCATGAATTGTGTTGGGATTATAAGAGGCCACACATGAGAGTTGCCCTTGGAAACTGAGATCTAGGCCCAGGGTGGCTTTCCACAGAGCACTGGAAATTTCAGCCAGGATATCACATGATTTTATTCTGAATGACTTGGCAGCCATAGTTGAGAGTCAAAACACACATGAACCTCACACTGTAGACCTCAATGGGCCTGGTTACATGTGACCTTTTGGCCACTCTTTGAGAAGCCTTGTGTGTTAGAGTTCTATAGGGATTTCATTGAAATCAGCTTTCTCAAAATTTAAAGGTTCCTGAATGAATTGAAACCCACAGTGCCTCCAACTTCATCCTTGAAAAATGGCTAGATAAATACCATGAAATTTTTGAAATTCCCAGGACCAGGTACCACTGGAGAAAGTTTGGATGTCCGGTTTCTGATCATGAGTATAACAGACAGTGCCTTGATTCACTGGGTTTCATGCAAATGGTGTAGAACAGAGATGCCAGTAAGTTCGAGCCTTCTGAGTAGTGGGCCTAGAGCAGTGGAGGGCAGGTGTGTGATAAAACATCTGTGGTGGGGCCATGGGGATCTTCCATTGTCTTCCAAATGGCTTGTGACTGACATGGTGCAGCCAGCAGACCCTTATATGTAAAGGCATCTTGTTATTTGTAGAGGTTTCAGGGCAATGTTCAGAATCAGGATGCTATGGTCAAGGGAAAAGCTTTGTGGGATAGAAGCATGGTTGGTGCATTCTCTTGCAGACCCTTACCCACCACAGGTGACAGAACTCCCTCCAGCACTGTACCAGGTGAACTACTTGTATTTCGTGAAGCAAATAACAAACTCCCAGTGCAGCAGTAAGAAATACCACGAAAAGTGGAGGATGACCAAATGGCTTCACAGTCCACACAGAGAGAAACTTAGCCCCCAGTGGACACTGTTAACCTACATAGAGAGAAATCAGCACTGCTGCCTCATGTTCAGTGGAAAATAAGAAACTATGTTCTCCAGGTCACATACATGCACACCCAGCTTTGATGGTCTCACTACAAAGGAAGCTCCTGACAAATACTTATATTTCAAGTGCGCAACCTCAGAGGCAGTTTCTCAAGAACTCTTTAGGCCAGCAGAGCTCCATGTTTGTTGAGTGTTTACCCTGTCCCTTACTTTTGGAAACTCCTCTACCACCTCCAAGGTTGTGAACTCCTGAGCGTATTCCATTCCAGATATGTATTCACAGAATTTTTAACTCTTCTCCTCTAATTGTGTATTACTTCAGGCGAGGGTAATGTCAAGGCATTTTTCTGTATGAGAGTGCAAAAATTTGTGTGCAGCATTTATTTGAAATACTGAATCCCTGACATTAACCCATATCCTAATAGACTCTGACTACTAATCCTAAAATGATGGAGAAAAATAACTCAAACAAAATAGAAATACAAGCATTTCATAGGAGGCATGGTGTATAGTTGGAATTGCCTTTTGCATTATATAGGGTAGGAGTAATAAATCTAGTCAATTTATAATTGAAATAGTTTTCCATGTGTTTTTAAAGTTAACAAATATGTAAATTACTGTCTCCCATTCTCTCTAGCTTATTCAGAACATGTGTTTTTATATGCACATATAGAATCCTACCTGATTATCACACATACAGTCTCATGAGGTGGCTGATTGGCAGATACAAATTGTGAGAAATGACCACTCCTCGTAAACGCTGTTGGAACTGAAAATACAACCCATGGGTGAGCTTCCTATTTGAACAACCTTATACAAAAATCCATGTTCAGTGAAATTAATATTTTTGGATCTGATGATGATATATATTTCACGATAAATTTCGATTGGCATATATATTGCAATTTTTAATGTCTCTCTCTCTCTCTCTGTGTGTATATATATATATATGTATATATATATATACACATATATATATATATATATATATATATATATATATGCACTCTTTCTAGATTTTTCAAAATATGAAACATGTGTCTTATTGTAGACTCCCTAAATTCATTTATATTCATGTATGTGGATTTATAATCAACTTTTCACAAGATTATTCTCAGAAATACTCATCCACCTAAAATACATACTTGTTTCCTAGTACTGAAAACTAACTTCGTTGAATGGTGCATACATATCCTAAAATTTCTACAGTAACTGACCCTGTTTAACATCAATTCAAGTAGATTACTATGGGACATGATGTGTATTTTGAAGTTCATTTTTATTCAACACTGGTACATTGCTATTTCTTCAGTTTATGCACATCATAGGATACATATTTCATCCACAAGTTAGCAAATTGATAGGCATTTGTTTCACTTTCAGTCACTTCCTGCTTCAGAACACATGTATTTCTCCATGTTTCTTGACTGATATTTTCATGAGACTTCTTTCCAAACACATTATTTTCGATTTCCGTAATCACTTTTGAAGCAAAACCCACACACCTTTCATGATAACCCATAACCCTAATATTACCATTAGATGTATAACTCGTTGGAATGAATGACTGTATATCAATATTAGATTTCTTATATATTTTCAGGTATCAATTCAATCCATTATTTAAAGTGGAACCAGTTATATTATTTATTCACATGATGGTCATTTGATGCATTATCAATATATTCTATGACACAGGGTATACCCTTTGTACCCCCAATACTAATTTATATTTCTTCAAAATAGTGCTCCCAGAAATGGTGGAAGAAATACCCATGTCACCTGATCTACATATACATTTTATCACAGTAATATTCTGGACACATAAAACAAAGGTCACTCCTATGATTGTAACAAAGCCTAAATGGAAAATGAGCATGGATTACTAAATGCACCCATGTCCAGGTTGCCTAATGCTCTCAAATGTCAATCCTATTGGTGACTACATATTGGTTTCTTTCTAACATTATATATCCAAACTCAACCCTGTTGAAAATGTCTAGTCCTATGACTCAGTTTATACTTTGCCTGATTTCCTAATGTCTCTATTAATATCTGCTTTCCTCCATATTTTCCCCAGTTCATCATCGTGACTGACTCTTCACATGTGCTAACATTTACATTCACTCTCAACTGAAACCATATTGCTAAAGAACTTTCGGTCCAGATCCTATACTCACTCTTCTTCCTAAAACTACTATCTCCTGTTCCTACCGAGTATTCCTTTTTGACTTGATGTTCTCTTCTACATTCAATCATTCAAGGTACATGGTCCTATGCCGTTGTATATCGATTTATCTGAGACATCTGTTCAGAACGTAATTCAACCCTAAGTATCCCAATCAAGTTCCCATGCCCTTCTCGGCTTCAAATCTTAACTAGATTTCTGTTTTCATACTTATATTTCACCTATATATTCTTGTAAATATCGCAGGTTCCCAATACTGTTATTCAACCCTCAGAATGATTCCTCACCCAAATCGAACCTGTTATTCACCCTAATCATACACTCTTCCCTCAATCTAACTTTACAGAAGAGCAGGGAAGGAGTTGGTATTTCAATACAGGAATGTAGGCGATCTTCCACCTATTGAGAACCTCAAATGTCCTACATAAATGACACCTGGATAAGTTGTAGGCAGCTATGAAAGACCTGAGAGAGCAAAAGTCATCTTCCATGGAAAACAACCTGGTCAGGATGTAGGGATATGTATGAATCAGCCTCTCTCTTATTAATGTAGAGAAGATGGACCAAACCAGGCCTGTGTGGAGAGCAGTTCCTGTGTGCCTATGGTTGATATACCATTCTAACTTGTGAAAGTGTCACAGGAAGCAGGGGCAGCCTCCATCTCATGGGACCCTTGGCGTCAACTCTTAGGACAAAGTGGTTGCCAAGGCAGTGAACTCATTCAATTCCTAAAGGAAGTGACTTACCTCACTTCCGTGGTGGTCAAACTCTCTGAACTTAGATCCAGTAAGCCAGGCACCCAGAGCCAGTCCAAGTCCCAGTCTCAGTGGTCTCACTTGTTTTGATTTTCCAAGGATAGAGTCAATCTTTCTTGATACCTACTGATGTGGGAATGGCCAAATAACAGGAAAGCTCTCAAGAGGGGCCTTTTCTGAGCAAGCAGGTAGGGGCTCACCCCTGGCTTCTGACAAGTTCACAGAGTTGACCAAGGAGACCTAATCTCATACAGGACAGGCCATCTCAGGGGAACATAGTGTGGCCCACCAGTCAGAGGACACTCCGGATAGTCACAGACCCATTTGAGGGAAGGAGGTGCCTTTGTTGTGTGGGTGTGGTTTTTTGGTTTGTCTCATATTCTGAGAATATGTAGGAAAGGTGGTTTGTTTGGTTTGTAGTGAACTGTTTTTAATAAGTCATTTGACAAGGCGACTGTTTCTATGTCTGTGTACCGCGGTTGTAGACATTAGAAAAGAGAATGATTCAATGGATGTGTCCTGTCTGGTAGAAAGCTTCCCAGCATTCATCCTGCCCGGTTTATGTATGGACTTTGGCTTGCCTTATCGATGGGCAACACCTGCTAATTTCCTAAGTTGCTGTTTTCTTCCTGAATTCTGGCAACTCTCCAGAAGAGGCTCATGGTTTTGTGTCCAAGATATGAATCACTTCCAAGCTCTGTGACATGGCTATGTTCTGGATAGCTGAAGTGAATGGCGAGAAGCTCAGAAAACTCAGATCACTGTGACCAGAAAAGTCTCAGTGGATAAACCCTGCTTTGGGACTTTTGCTTACATATTGTTCTGTTACCCTGAATGTCAGGAAGTTCTTTGCCTCAGGCCACCCCTTTGTGAAACCTGAAGAAAACAGTTTTCAAATGGAAATGAATGGAAATCACCTGTGGCTCTTTGCTTAATTGCTTTGGAAAGGGATGTGTCTGAATCAGCCTCTTAGCTCTGTGTGAGGCTGTTGATTAAATTCTCAGCCCCTTATGGATCTAAAGAAAGATCCCATGTGTGCATCCAAAACCAAAATGGCCGAAAGTACAGTCATTGCAGATGAAGTCTTTCGCCTTCCTCTGTAAGGTTCCTGACCTCTATTAAGTGAGAATAGGGAAGATACACCAAGCCAATTGATGTCTCCTTTTGGAAAAATTGTTCCACCAATGAAAGCATCAGCAAAATTACCCCAACACTACCACAAGTCGCTGCACCAACAGATAGTTCACAATGCATACATGTTAGTTCACAATGCATACAAGTGATACATATTCCAGGCAAGTTCTGCAAGTAGTTCAGTGATGGCTATTGCAGAAGCTGTAGATTGGTTTTATCTTTGTCTTCACCAGCACTGGGTTGAAGATTGGAATTCTGGCAATAATGGCTAAAGAAAAAATTACTTACCATTCCAGAAGGCACTAAAAAACACAATTATCTTAACAATTTACATTATCTTGAAGAGAATTATTAAATATAATGAAAAGGAAAGGTGAAAGTCAACAAACAGTTCTGCTAAACTCCTTTTTTTGTTCACATATTAAAACAATCCTCAACAGTTGTTTACCCAATTTACATTAAACTATTTAAATCACGTGAATAAAAAAAACAATTTGGATCCATTCTTTCATGAGCGCACATCATATATGATATATGGATATATGTACATTCAAACATAAAACACAAAACACAAGTGTGCACAAATAATATAATATATACAACACATAACATAATAGTAAAGGCCTTATAACTTTTTACAGGTGAAATCACCATTGGAATGTCTAAAAACTCTATAGTCAAAAAATAGAACTGATCAGCAAAACATTAACCTAGGTCTGTATGAGCTCAAAAAAAAAAATAAAAAATAGAACTTCATGATGTGGGAAAGGGCAATAATAAAATAGATATTGAAAAAAGCATCCTGGTTCTGTCGCAGATGTAAGGATAGCCAAACTGGAGTTTTGGATATCAGCTGTTATGAATTTGAGCCAAATCATCTTCTTTTTGGTATATAGAAATCACTTTAGTTAATTTCTCTGGAATCCATATTGCCTGCTGTTCTTCCTGTGGAAACACACAAACAGACCCCTGACTAAAGACAATCACTGGGTCAGAACTTTAGTTAATCTCTCCAAAATCCAAATCAGCTGCTGTTCTTCCTGTGGAAACACACAAACAGACGCCCGACTCCAGACAATTACTGGGTCAACACTTTTCCATTGTCCTATTAGAATATCCTTCCAAAGTACCTTGGGCTTATGCACATTTTTTGGAAACATATGCCTTTCCACAGCACTAAGTCCTGATGAATCCAAGTTTAAAAAGTTTAGAGTAAAAAGCGTTAATTTAAGTTTATCTTTGGGGAATATATACCCCTTCTCAATTCCGTCTTTGTGCTTTAATAAGTACATTTTTATTGTTTGATGTGCTCTTTCAACTATGCCTTGTCCCTGTGGATTGTATGGGATTCCTGTTATATGAGTAATGCCAAATGATGAGCAAAATTGTTTAAAAGAGTTAGAAGTGTAACCGGGGGCATTATCTGTTTTTAACTGTTTTGGAATGCCCACAGTGGCAAAATTGTGTAAGCAATGAGCTATAACATCTTTAGTTTTTTTCTCCAGCATGAAGGGAGCCCATTAAAAATCCAGAAGAAATATCAACTGTAACATGCAAATATTTTAATTTTCCAAATTCTGGCAAGTGTGTGACGTCCATCTGCCAAATATGGTTAGGTATCAATCCTCTAGAATTGACTCCAAGATTAACTTGTTTTAAAAAGGTCACACAATTTTGACATTGTTTTATAATTTGTCTAGATGTTCCTTAGTTTTTTTTGAAATGCTTTTGTAAAGTATAAGCATTGACATGGAACTTTTTAAGAAAATTTATTGCTTCTTCTAGTGTAAAGAAAATATGTATGTATGTCAATTGTAGTTTTATCTGCTAAATCATTGCCCAAACTAAGGGCTTTAGGCAATCCTGTATGTGCCCTGATATGTCCTATAAAGAATGGATCTTTTCTGTCCCAGATTAGACTTTGTATAGTGGAAAGCAAAGAGAAAACAGTAGAGAAAGGGGAAATCCTACCAGCATCTTCAAGGGATACTATAGCATTAACTATATACTGACTATCGAAAAATAAATTAAATACAGAATCTTTAAAAATCACAAAAGCTTGTAATACTGTACTAAGCTCTACCTTGTGAGCTGATTGTTTTGGTACTAAAAATATAAAAGTTGGATCAGGTGTAACTATTGCTGTTGTACCATTATTTAACCCATCGGTGAATATATTTGGAGCATTCATGATAGGTGTTTTCTTGTCATTTTTGGAAAAATTACAGGATGCGATGACCAAAAAGACAATAAAAGATA
Source organism: Callospermophilus lateralis (assembly GCF_048772815.1). NCBI lineage: Eukaryota > Metazoa > Chordata > Mammalia > Rodentia > Sciuridae > Callospermophilus > Callospermophilus lateralis. The sequence goes on from NW_027516909.1 coordinate 5,082,270, forward strand.
AGATGGTAAGTGGTTATCAAATGAAACATTAGATTTACACACAATTATTGCCCAAGTATTTAACTAAGTAGCTAATTCATCAATTTGATTCATAGTATATGGAGTAATAATTTTATTGGGTGAAATTCCACACACACTCTTTTTGCTGCTTTTATTCCTATGAGTATTAATTCTCCCTCAGCCTCAGGATAGCAAGTAATAATAGTGTTAGAAGAATAAGATAAATGTATCCATAATAATGGACCTTCTTCCCAAAATACTCCTGTAGAAATATTTTTTGTTGTTGTTAGTACAATAAATAATAAATGCAAAATTATATCATCTCTATCCAAAAGCATATTTCCCATATATGTTTCAATGATTTTTATTGCTTTTCTTGCTTCAGGCGTTAACATTCTGAGTGAATTTGGATCTCATGGTCCTTTTAGGATATCAAATAAAGGTCCCAACTCTCCTGTTGGTATACCTAGATGAGGCCTTATCCAATTTAAGTCTCCTAATAACTCTTAAAAGTCATTAATTGATTTGAGTTGATCTACTCGTATTTGAATTTTTGGTTGACTGACCATGGTTGAGGATAATAGAGCTACTAAATAATTAATTGGAAAATTTAATTGTATTTTACCTATTGCTATCTCTAGGTTATAATTTTATAATACGTTTGTAAGTGTGGCATACCATTCTAGCAATGGTACCAAAAATACCAAGTTTTTGGCAAAGCACACAATTGAGGAATCTCTGATTGAGCAGGTCCCATAATAACCATCCCATTATTAATGGCTCTTAAATCTTGCAATAATCTCCATTTACCAGATTTCTTTTTAAGGACAAAAATGAGAGTATTATGGGGAGACACAGAAGGTTGTATATGTCCTTCCGCTAATTGTTGTTTGACCAGGTCATGGGCTACTTGTATCTTTTCTTTAGTCAGGGGCCACTGAGGAACCCATACTGGTCTTTCTGATTTCCAAGTAATACTTATTCTCTCAGTGGCCCTTTCTGAAAATCCAACCCATATCTATCTGTTCCTTGATCTTTTTGTATTAGTGCTGCTATACCTTGTTCTTGCTTTTCTAATCTTTTTCCTTTCCTAAAATCTTGTCTAGCCATAATAGTGGGTGAATTTTGATTGATGTTATTTGTTAATGTCAAACCTAATTGATCTAGGACATCTCATCCCCATACATTTACGGGAAGATGTTCCAATACATATGGCTGTATAGTTCCTTCACATCCTTCAGGATCCTTCCAATCTAATACCGTTGCACTTTTATGGGGATTAGTCGCCACTCCTAGGCCTCGAAGCGTTTGAGTGGCTTGTTGTAATGGCCAATGTTTTTGCCATTCTTGACGACAGATGATGCACCTGTATCCAGTAGCCCATTGAATTCATGTCCTTGAATATTTAGTTTTAGCATGGGGCGAGAATATAAATTTAAAGAAAGCATAGCCCAATCTACACCTGTGGAGCCTAATCCCTTGGAACCTCTTTCTACAGCATAACTGTAAAATTTATCATGTGGGCTGGGTATTATTAGTAATTGTGCTATTCTATCTCCTGGAGAAATTAGTGATATACCCTTTGGAGAACTGGCTATAATTTTTATTTCACCTTCATAATCGGGATCAATTACCCCAGGACTCATCATAAGTCCTTTTAGAGTAGAAGAGCTGCATCCCAATAATAAGCCTACTGTTCTTTTGGGAAGAGGTCGTTTCACCCCTGTGGGAATGATTTGAACTCCCATCTCTGGAGTTAGTATTGATCTGGCGGAGGCACAGATGTCCAACCCTGCGCTCCCTCTGGTTTGTCTGATGAGGGATCTGATGAACAATGTGTCGTGGGCACTACACTGATGGGGTTGCTGGTTTCCTCCAGTGCTCCATATATTTGCGGTTTCGGGCCCCAGAGCATTGGGCCCCCCTCTCCATTTTTTGGCAATGGAGCCGGATGCCTTTCTTCATGATATCATGGATAAACACCTGGTGCTTGTTTGTTTTTTGATAATGAAGTACCCTCTATGGTGGTTTGAGAATGGTATTCATTAGCCCAATGTCTCCCTCTACGTCATCGTGGCCAAATACCCGGTATTCTAGTCCTTTGATACCTAGTTTTGTTAAACCCTCCTCCTATGGGGCAATTCCTTTTAAAAAGTCCTGTTTGTTCAAAATTGTAGCATGTTCTTGGCCTGTCTTCTAAAGCCTGTTTTACTAAAGCTGCCACAATTTGCCCTTTTTCATTAATGTCTCTGGCATCTAAAGCCTGTTTTATTGCAGCTGCCACGACTTGCTCTTGTTCATTAATGTCTCTACCAAATTTAATAAATGTGTTTAAATCTTCATGTTTCCATGGTCTAATGATACCTCTGCAGCAATGATTCGCTTGGTCATAAGCCAGTTGTTTTAATAATGGCATTGCTTGTTCTGTATTTCCAAAAACTCTGTAGCTGTTTCAACAAGCCTATCTACAAATCCAGCATAAGATTCATTAGCTCCTTGTATTACCTTAGATAATTGACCTTGTAAACCTCCATGTCCTTGTAAAGTCTTCCATGCCCTAACTGCCTCTACAGCAATTTGTGCGTATATGCCAGGATCATATGGAATTTGTTGTTGCTGATCCTCATAAGGTCTCTTTTCTAACAATAAATCTAGATTTCTCTGAGGATAACCAGCTGCTGCATTTCGCCTAGACATCTCTTTGCAAAATTCCTCATTGGCAACCTTCCATAATAGGTATTGACCTCCATTTAGCACAGCTTTACACATATTAGCCCAATCTGCTGGCGTCATGTTCAAGGTGTTAATGGATTCGACCAAGCTTACAATGAAGTGTGCTTGAGGACCATATGTTGTTACAGCCTCTTTTAGCTGCTTCACTATTTTGAAATTTAAAGCATGGTGAATTCGCTGCCTTCCTACCTCAAATACAGGGCATGTTAATACTTGAGATCCTGTCTCAGGATCCGAACTATCAACTGTTGGGGTTGGGGGCCTCCCAGCACATGGAGGTGGCCTTGTTAGTTGGACATTTACATCCTCTGGTGACAGAAAGGTGTTAGTAGCAGTCTCCTTTTTTAACTTTGCCCCTGATTGCTTTTTATGCTCTAAACTTGGTTCCTCTATCTTTGTCTGAACTGAAGGCTTTGGACTAAGCAAACCAGATATGAACGTCCACAATGGCAATGTGCCAACTGGCATAGTCCCTCGGCTGCTCTTTTCTAATCCTTTTAAATCTTCACCATGATGGTTCCATTGTGATATATTTAATGACTCCTCCTTCAAAAGCCATGGGGTACATTTTTGTATTGTATCAACAAATGCCCTGACTGTCCTTGATATTTCTGAGATGCCTCCTTTCTCTAACAATTTATTTAACACTCTTTCAGTTTGTTTTTTACTAATTTCTGATCCCGTATTTCTATTATAATACAACCCAACAAGATGACGCCAAACAAAACTGAGACAGAATGAATTAAAAAGGGAACAACAAAAAGTCATTATAGCCTTTCTATCCTCCTGACATGTGCATCCGTCCTTTATACCTATCTGTTCCTCAGACGTAAATAGTTTTTTCTCAGATGTGAGTGGTTTTTCTTCCGTCCCACTCATCTCCAGGAAGAGGCAACTTAAAACAAAAGTGAAGCAAAACAAAGGAGTCATCTTAAAATGGCTACCCATCCTTTCAACTTGCCCACAGGGGCAAGCAGTTTACCTTATCACTTACCCTCAGTCGTTCCCCATGTGAGCCACCAAATGCTGCAGTCTGGCTGGGCATGATTCAGGAGCCACTTGTCAAAAAAAAAAAAAAAAAAAACTAACTTTATTTTTAGAACCACACACGGCAAACAAAACAACTCCTCAGGAAAAACCCTCAGAGCCCAACTGCCACTACTGGCTTCCTTGTAAAGTCTCTCTCACACACACAAGCCTCTCCACCTGCCACAATCCTACTGCTCTTGAGGCCGATTGGCTGGGTGGAGCCAAAAAAGTTCCCCAAGGAGCAGCTCCATGGTCTGAAAGGGCAGGGAAACAGCCCAATGAGCATCACCACAGAGGAGCCAATCAGCTAGATGATGCTGAGGTCGCTGTGAGCCAATAATCAGCCGGCAGCTGGAAATATGCTGGCAGCTGGAAGTTTGCTGGGGCCCCTTCAGCTGTGGCTCTCAACAAATTCCTGTCTCATTTCTCTGTAGCCTATTCAGCACATGTATTTTTATATGCACATATAGTATCCTATCTGTTATCACATGTACATTTTTGTGAGGTGGCTGACTTGGCAGATACAAATTATGAGAAGAGATCACTCCTCCTAAACATTGTTGGAACTGAAAATTCAAAATATGGGTGAGCTTCCTAGAAGAACAACATTATACATAAATCCATTTTCAGTGAAATAAATATTTTTGCATCTGTGGATGACATATATATTTCATGATGAATTTTGATTGGAATACACACTCTACAAATTTTTCAAAATATGAAATATATGAGTCTTATTATACACTCCTTAAAATCATTCATATTCATGTATGTGGATTTATGATCAACTTTTCACAAGATAATTCTCAGAAATATTCATCAACCTGAAATACATATTTGTTACCTAGTACTGAAAGATAACTTCAGTGGATGGTGCATACAAATTCTAATAGTTCTACAGTAATACCCAGTTTAATATCAATGCAAGTAGTTTCCTATGGGAAATGATGTGTATTTTCCGGTTCATTTTTATTCAACAGTGGTACATTACTATTTTCTCAGTTTATGCACATCATAGGATATATATTTCATCCACAAGTTCACAAATTTATAGGCATTTGTTTCAATTTCAATCACTTCCTGCTTCAGAACACATATATTCCTCCAGATTTTTTGACTGGTCTTTTCATGAGACTTCTTTTCAAACACATTATTTTCGATTTCCATAATCACTTTTGAAGCAAAACTCACACATTCTTCTTGATAAACCATAACCCTAATATTACCGTTAGATTTATGACTGGTTATAATGAATGTATGTATATCAATTTAAGATTTCCTTTACATTTTCAGATATTAATTAAATCAATTATTTAAAGTTGGAACCAGTTACATTATTTGTTCACAGTATGGTCTATTCATGCATTATTTCTATATTCATAGACACATGGTACACCTCTTTGTTCCCCCAATACGAATTTATACGTCTTCAAAATATTGCTCCCAGTAATGGTGGAAGAAATACTCATGTCACCTAATCTACATATACATTTTATCACAGTAACATTCTGGACACAGAAAACAAAGGTCACTCTTATGATTGTACCAAAGCCTAAAAGGAAAGTGAGCATGCATTACTAAAAACATCCATGTCCAGGTTGCCTAATGCTCTCAAATGTAAATCCTATTGTTGACTATATATTTGTTTCTTCCTAAGATTATATATTCAATCTCAAGCCTGTTGAAAATATCTCATCCTATCCCTCACTTTAAACTTTGCCTGATTTCTTAAAGTCTCTATTGACATCTGCTTTCCTACATATTTTCCCCAGTTCTCATTGTGACTGACTCTTCACATGTGCTGATATTTACATTCACTCTCTACTTGAAAACCTATTGCTAGAGAACTTTTTGTCCAAATCCTATACTCACTCTTGTTTCTAAACCTAGCAACTATCTTCCTAATCCTACGGACTTTCTTTTTTTAATTGGATGTTCTCTTCAACATTCAATCATCCAAGGTACAAGGTCCTATGCCATTGAATATCGATTTATCTGAGACATCTGGGCAGGACATAACTCAAAGCTAAGTAACCCACTCAAGGGCCCAATGCCCTTCTGGGCTTCAAATTGTACCTAGATTTCTGTTTTCATACTTGTATTTCACCTATATATTCTTGTAAATATCCCAGTCTCCCAATACCATTATTCATCCTTCAGAATGATTCCTAACCAAAATCGAATATGTTATTAACCCTAACCATAGACTTTTCCCTCAATCTAACTTTACACGTGAGCTGGGAGAGTGTGATCAGGAAAGTCTCAGTGGAGAAACCCTGCTTTGGGCCATTTGCTTACCTATTGTTCTGTTGCCCAGAATATCAGGAAGTTCTTTGCCTCAGGTCACCCCTTTGTGAAGCCTGAAGAAAGCTGTTTTCAAACGGAAATGAATGAGCATCACTTGTGGCTCTTTGGGTCAAATGAGTTCTTCAAGCCATGAAGAGGTGCTTGGGTTTTCTCATGACGCCAAATCACATAAAGAATCTATACCTATCAGTCAGTAGTAGTCAGTCAATATTGCTCCTAAAAATGGTGGAGAAATACTCATGTCAAATGATCTACATATATATATATATATATATTTAATCACAGAAATATTCTGGGCACAGAATTCAAAGTTCACATTTATTATTGTACCAAAGCCTAAATGGAAAGTGAACATGGATTACTAAAAATATCATGTCCAGGTTGCCTAATGCTCTCAAATGTAAATCCTATTGGTGACTACATATTTGTTTCTTCCTAAGATAATATATTCAACCTCAACCCTGTTGAAAATGTCTAATCCTATCACTCACTCTATACTTTGCCTGATTACCTAATGACTCTATTTATATCTGCTTTCCTACATATTTTCCCAATTTCATCATTGTGACTGACTCTTCACATGTGCTGACATTTAAATTCATTCTCTAACTGAAAACCTATTGCTAAAGAACTTTTGTTGCAAATTCTACATGCACTCTTCTTCCTAATCCTAACTACTATCTTTCTAATCCTACTGACTATCCCTTTTTGACTGGATGTTCTTTTCTACATTCAATCACCCAAGGTACAAGGTCATATGCCATTGTATATCGATTTATCTGAGACATCTGTTCAGAAGTTAATTCAATGCTAAGTATCCCAAGCAAGGGCCCAATGCCCTTCTGGGCTTCAAATCATACTTAGATTTCTGTTTTCATGCATACATTTCACCTCTATATTCTTATAAATATCGCAGGTTCCCAATACCATTATTCACCCAGCAAAATGATTCCTAACCCAAATCGAACCTGTTATTAACCCTAACCATACAGTATTCCCTCAATCTTACTTTACAGAAAAGCAGGGAAAGAGTTGGTCTTATAATACTGGAATGTAATGGATCTTCCACCTGGTGATAACCTCAAATGTCCATGGCGAAATGATCCCTGGAGAATATGTAGGCAGCTATGAAGGACCTGAGAGAGCAAAAGGCATCTTCCATGGCAAACGGCTTGGTCAGGATAAAGGGTTGTGTCTGAATCAGCTTCTATTCTTAAAGCAGAGAACATGAGCCAACCCAGGCCTGTGTGTAGATCTGTTCCTGGGAGATTATGGTTGATATACAATTCAAACTTGTTAAAGTGTCACAGGAATTAGGGCCAGCCTCCATCTCATGGGAACCTTGGAAGCAACGTTTGGACAAAGTGGTTGCCAAGAGAGTGACCTCATTCAGTTCCTGAAGGAGGAACTAAAAACAGTTCCATCACACTTCAGTGGTGATGGAACTCTCTGAACTTGGGATCCAGGATGCCAGGCACACATAGCCAGTCCCAGTCCCAGTCCCAGTGGTCTCACTTGTTTGGATTTACAAAGACAGAGTCAGTCTTTCTTGGTACCTACAGATGTGAGGAAGGCCAAATGCAAGAAAGCTCTGAAGCAGAGCTTTTCCTGAGAAAGCAAGTAGAGGCTCCACTGGCTCCTGACAATTTCACGGAGTTGGCCAAGGAGACCAGATCTAAGACAGGACAGGCCATTTCGGGGGAACATTATTGGCCCACAAGTCAGAGGACACTCCGGATAGTCACAGACCTACCTGGGCGAAGGAGGTGCCTTTTTGTTTGTGGTTATGAGTTTGTGGTCTTGTGTCATGTTCTTAGAATAGGTAGAAAAGTAGGTTTGTTTAGTTTGGAGTGGACTGTTTCTAGTAAGTCGTTTGACAAGGCGAGTGTTTCTATGTCTGTGTATCACATTGTGTCCGGGGTTGTAGACATTAAAAAAAATGCATCAATGGATGTGTCCTATCTAGTAGAAAGCTTCACAGCATTTATCCAGCCAAATTGATGAATGGACTGTAGCTTGCCTTATGGATGGGCAACACCTACTATCTTTCTAAGTTCCTGTTTTCTTCCTGAATTCTGGCCACTCTCCAGAATAAGCCCATGGTTTTGTGTCCAAGATATGTACCCCCTCCAAACTCTGTAACATGGCCATGAACTGGATAGCTGAAGTGAATGGCAAGCATCTCAGAAAACTCAGATATCAGTGTGACCAGGAAAGTCTCAGTGGAGAAACCCTGCTTTGGGCCTTTTGCTTACCTATTGTTCTGTTGCACTGAATGTCAGGAAGGTCTTTGACTCAGGCCATCCCTTTGTGAAGCCTGAAGAAAACAGTTTTCAAATGGAAATGAATGGGTATACCTGTGGCTCTTTGCTTAATTGCTTTGGAAAGGGATTGTCTGAATCAGCCCCTTGGCCCTGTGTGAGGCTGTGGCTTAGATTGTCAACACCTGATGGATTTAAAGAAATTTCCCATGTGTGCATCCCAAACCAAAATGGCCAAAAGAGCAGTATTTGGGATGAAGTCTCTCGCCTTCCTCTGTAAGGTTCCTGACCTCCATCAAGTGAGAATAGGGATTCTTTGAGTGAAATGAATTTTTCCAACTTACAGAGGCTAGGCTATAGGTGCTTGGGTTTTCCATGACTCCAATTCAAATAAAGATTCTAAACCCCACGGTCAGTTGGCCTCAAATTGGAGAAGTGGACCTGAATTAATGACAGGAGTATTTGATTACTCCAGGTTCACAGCAAGTGTCCAGGCCACCCTGACTTTAGGCAAATGAGAGGAAAGGGAACATATTTTGGACACTGTCTTGGTCTGCGCACCTCATGGAAACCTCCAGCCAGTGGTTATGATGAGTGTCTATATAAAAGAAGATGAGGGCCATATGGGAGTGTTTTGGTTTTAACTGTGGTCATTTGTGTGGTGGTTGGAAGAGATGACTTTGTCCACCTGGGCTTGAACTCTGGTATGATTCCCCTTAGAGACTGAGTTTTAGAACTGACCTCAGAGAAGTATTTCAATAAATAGTGTTGCAATTTTAGGAGGCCATGCATGAGAATCGCCCTTGGAAAATGAGATCTATTCCCAGGATGGCTTTCCACAGAGCTTGGGAAATCTAAGCCACGATATCCCAATATTTTATTCTTAAAGACTTTGCAGCCATAGTTGAGATTCCAAACACTCATGGACCTCACATTTTAGACCTCAATGGTCCTGGATTCATGTGACCTTTTGGCCACTCTTTGGAAAGGCTAGCCTGTGATAGTTCTCCAGAGCTTTCATTTAAATGAGCTTCCTCACCATTTAATGGTTCCTGAATGAATTGAAACCCACAGTGCCTCAAATTTCATCTTTGAAAAATGGTGATATAAATACCATGAAACTTTTCAAATTCCCATGACCAGGTGGCACTGGAGAACCTGTGGATGTCCGGTTGCTGATCATGAGTGTACCAGACAGGGCCTTGATTGACTGGGTTTCGTGATAATGGTGTAGAACAGAGATGCCAATAAGTTGGAGCCTGCTGAGTAGTGAGTGTAGAGCAGTGGACTGTAGGTGTGTGAATAAATATTTTTGGTAGGACCACCTGGATCTGCCATTTGCTTCCAAAGACATGTGACTTGCATGGTGCAGGCAGCAGATCCTTATATGTAAAGGCATCTTGTTTTATGGAGTGGTTTCAGGGCAATGTTCAGAATCAGGTTGCTATAGTCAAGGGGAAAACTATTTGGAATAGAAGCATGGTTTGTACATTCTCTTGGAGACCTTGACAAACCACACGTGACAGAACTCCCTCCAGCATTTTGTCCCAGTTCAACTCCTTGTATTTCGTGAAGCCAATGTCAAACTCCCAGTGCAGCAGTAAGAAACACCACTAAAAGTGGAGGATGACCAACTGACTTCACAGACAACACGGGGAGACACTTAGCTCCCAGTGGCCACAGTTTACCGACAAAGAGAGAATTCATAACTGCTTTCTCATTTCATTAGAAAATAAGTAACCATGTCATCCAGGTCACATAAATGCAGACCCAGATTTGATCGGGTCACTACAAATGAAGCTAATTCTCCTAACAATTACATATATTTCATGTGCCCAACCTCAGAGGAAGTTTCTCAAGAAGTCTTTAGGCCAGCACAGCTCCATGTTTGTGGAGTATTTACTCTCTCCCTTACTTTTGGAAACTGTTCTACCTCCTCCAGTGTTGTGAACTCCTGAGCATTTTCCATTCCACATATGTATTCACATATTTTCTAACTCTTCTCAACTAATTGTGTCTTACTTGGAGCAATGGTTATGTCAAGGCTTCGTTCTGGATGAGAGTGGGAAGATTTTTGTGTAGCACATGTTTGCATACACATTAGATTCATTTTCCTATTTTACATTTGAAATACTGAATCCCTGACACTAACCCATACCCTACTAGACTCTGACTACTAATCTTAATATAATGGAGAAAAAGAAACCTAACTAAATAGAAATACAGGCCTTTCATAGGAAGCATGGTGTATGCTTGGATTTGCCTTCTGCTTTATCAAGAGTATGTGTTATAAATCTAGTCAAGTTTTCATTGTAGTATTTTTCCCTGAGCTTTTAAAGTTAACATATATGTAAATTCCTGTCTCTCTTTTTCTGTAGCCTATTGAGTACATGTATTTTTTTAAGCATATATAGTATCCTACCTGGTAACACACGTATATTCTTGTGAGCTCACTGACTTTGGATATAAAAATTGTGAGAAGAGATTACTTCCCCTAAATACTGATGGAACTGAAAATTCAACCTATGGGTGAGCTTCCTAGTGAAAAACATTATACATAAATCCATGTTCAGTAAAATGAATATTTTTGGATATGTGGATGTATTATATTTCGTGATGAATTTCAATTGGCATATATATTGCTAAATAATAATGTGTGTGTGTGTGTGTGTGTTTGTGTGTGTATATATATATATATATATATATATATATATATACTCTCCAGATTTTCCAAAATATGAAATAAGTGTGTCTTATTATACATTCCCTAAATTCTTTCATGTTCCTGTATGAGTCAGTCTTTCTTGGTACCTACAGATGAGAGGAAGGCCAAATGCAAGAAAGCTCTGAAGCGGGGCTATTCCTGGGAAAGCAGGTAGTGGCTCACCGCTGGCTCCTGACAACTTCACAGAGTTGGCCAAGGAGACCAGATCTGAGACAGGACAGGCCATTTTGGGAGAACATAGTATGGCCCAAAAGTCAGAGGACACTCCGGATAGTCACAGACCTACTTGGGGGAAGGAGGTGCCTTTGTGGGTGTGGGTGTGGGTTTGTGGTTTTGTCTAATGTTCTGAGAATAGGTAAGAAAGGCGGTTTGTTTAGTTTGGAGTGAACTGATTCTAGTAAGTCGTTTGACACGGCGAGTGTTTCTAGGTCTGTGTATCCCACCGTGTACGTGGTTGTAGACTTTAGAAAACAGAAAGCTTCAATTGATGTGTCCTGTGTAGTAGAAAGTTTCCCAGCATTCATACTTCCCAATTTATGAATGGACTGCGGCTTGCCTTATCAATGAGCAACCCCTGATATCTTACTAAGTTTCTGGTTTTTTTTCTGAATCCTGGCCACTCTCAAGAATAGGCTCATGATATTGTTTCCAAGATATGTACCACCTCCAAACTCAGTGACATGGCCATGTACTTGATAGCTGAAGGGAATGGCGAGCGTCCCAGAAAACTCAGATATCTGTGATCAGGAAAAGTCTCAGTGGAGAAACACTGCTTTGGGCCTTTTGCTTACCTATTTTTCTGTTGCCCTGAATGTCAGGATGATCTTTGCCTCAGGCCACCCATTGGGAAGCATAAAGAAAACAGTTTTCAAATGCAAATGAATGGGGATCACATGTGGCTCTTTGCTTAATTGCTTTGGAAAGGAATGTGTCTGAATCAGGCTATAGGTCCTCTGTGAGGCTGTGGCTTAGATTCTCAGCACCTGATGCATCTAAAGAAAGATCCCATGTGTGCATCATAAACTACATTGGCTAAAAGAGCATTCATTGTGGAAGAATTCTCTCGCCTTTCTCTGTAAGGTTCCTGACCTCCATCAAGTAAGAATACGAACCTTTGGTTCAAATAAGATCTTCAAAGCCCTGCAGAAACTAGCCCATAGGTGCTTGGGTTTTCAACTGAATCCAAATCACATGAAGAATCTATACCTGGTGCTGGGGATGTGGCTCACGCCCTAGCGTGCTCGCCTGGCATGTGTGCGGCCCGGGTTCGATCCTCAGCACCACATACAGACAAAGATGTTGTGTTCGCCAAATACTAAAAAAGAAAAGTATTAAAATTCTCTCTCTCTCCCCGTCTTTCTCACTCTCTCACTCTTTCTAAAAAAAAAAAAAAAAGAATCTATACCTGACAGTCAGTAGGCCTCATATTGGAGAAGCAGAGCAGTATTAACAGCAGGCCTATTTGATCATTCCTGGTTCCCAAGATGGGTGTCCAGGCCAACATGTCTTTATGCAAATGAGGGGCAAGGGAGGTTATTTTGGACACTGTCTTGTGCTGCACCCCTCATGGAAAACTCCAGCCAGAGGTTATGATGAGTGTCTGTATGGACGAAGATGAGGGCCATGTGGGAGTGTTTTGGTTTAAATTGTGGTCATTTGTGTGGCAGTTGGAACAGATGCCTGGGTCCACCTGGACTTGAACTCTGGTGTGATTCCCCTTAGAGAATGAGTTCTGGAACAGACCTCAGAGAAGTACTGGCATAAATTGTGTTGGGATTTTATGAGGCCACGCATGAGAGTCACCCTTGGAAACTGAGATCTTGGCCCAGGTTGGCTTTTCCCAGAGCACTTGGAATCTCAGCCAGGATATCACATGATTTTATTCTGAAAAACTTGGCAGCCATAATTGAGAGTCAAAACACACATGGACATCACATTGTAGACCTCAATAGGCCTGGATTCATGTGACATTTTGGCCACTGTTTGGGAACCTTCCTGTGAGGGTTCTCCAGAGATTTCATTGAAATGAGCTTCCTCACCATTTAATGGTTCCAGAATAAATTGAAACCCACAGTGCCTCCAACTTCCTCCTTGAAAAGTGGCTAGATAAATACCATGAAATTTTTAAAATTCCCATGACCAGGTGGCACTGGAGAATCTTTGGATATCCTGAAGATGATCATGAGTATACCAGTCAGTGCCTTGATTGACTGGTTTTTATGAAGATGGTGCCGAACAGAGATGCCAAGAAGTTGAAGCCTGCTGAGGAGTGGGCATAGAGCAGTGGTGGGCAGGTGTGTGATAAAACATCTGTGGTGGGGCCATGTGGATCTCCCATTGGCTTCCAAATGCCTTGTGACAGACATGGTGCAGCCAGCAGTCCCTTCTATGTAAAGGCATCTTGTTATATGGAGAGGTTTCAGGGCAATGTTTAAAATCGGGTTGCTATGGTCATGGGGGCAAGCTATGTGGAATATAAGCCTGGTTGATGCATTCTTCTGCAGACCCTGACCTACCACAGGTGACAGATCTCCCTCACGCACTGGGTAACAGTTGAATACTTTGTATTTCGTGAAGCAAATACAAAAATTCCATTTCAGCAGCAAGAAACACCACAAAAAGTGAAGGATGCCCAAATGGCTTCACAGTCCACATGTGGATACACTTAGCCCCCCGTGGCCACAGTTTACCCTAAAAGAGAGAATTCAACATTGCTGCCTCATGTTCATTGGAAAATAAGAAACCATGACCTCCAAGTCACATAGATGCAGACCCAGATTTGATGGTCTCACTACAAAGAAAGCTAAAATTCCCAACAACAACATATATTTCAAGTGCCCAACGTCAGAGGCAGATTCTCAAGAAGTCTTTAGGCCAGCAGAGCTCCATGGTTGTGGAGTGTTTACCCTGTCCCTTACTTTTGGAATCTCAGAAGGGAGGAAGATACACAAAGCCAATTGACGGCTCCTTTTGAAAAAATTGTACCACCAATGACATCATCAGCAAATATAACCCAACACTACCACAAGTTGCTGCACAAAGAGATAGTTTACAATGCATACATGTGAGTTCACAATGTGTCCAGGCAAGTTCTGCAAGCAGTTCAGTGATGGCTATTGAAGAAGCTGTAGATTGGTTTTATCTTTGATTTCACCAGCACTGTGACGAAGATAGAAATTCTGGCAATAATGGCTAAAGAAAAAATTATGTAACATTCCAGAAAACACTGAAAGAAAACAATTTTCTTAACAATTTACATTGTCTTGGTGAGAATTATTAAATATAATGAAAAGGAAATGTGAAAGAAAACAAAAAGATCTGTTAGCCTCCTTTTTTGTTCACATTTTAAAACAATCCTCAACAGCTGTTTACCCAATTTAAATTAAACCATTTAAATAATGAGAATAAAAAAATATTTGGATCAATTTTTTCATGAGCCCTCATCATATATGATATATGGACATATGAACATTCAAACATATAACACAAAACACAAGTGTGCACACATAATAGAATACATACAACACATAACCTAATAGTAAAGGCCTTATAACTTTTTACATGTGAAATCTCCATTGCAATGTTTAAAAACCCTATTGTCAAAAAATAGAACTGATCACCAAAACATTAAACTAGGTATGTATGAGCTCAAAAAAAAAAACAAAATAAAATGTGGGAAAAGGCAATAATAAAATAGATATTGAAAAAAGCATCCTGGTTCTATCTTAGATGTAAGGGTAGCCAAACTGGAATTTTGGATATCAGCTGATATGGACTTGAGTCAAATCATCTTCTTTTTGTTCTGTAGAAATCGCTTCAGTTAATCTCTCTGGAATCCAAATCGGCTGTTGTTCTCTCTGTGGAAACACACAAACAGGCCCCTGGCTCCAGACAATCATTGGGTCAGGACCTTGGTTAATCTCTCTGGAATCCAAATCGGCTACTGTTTTTCCTGTGGAAACAGACAAACAGACCCCCGACTCCAGACAATTACTGGGTCAGGACCTTTCCATTGTCCTGTTAGAATATCTTTCCAAAGAACCTTGGGCTTATGCACATTTTTTGGACACATATGCCTTTCCCCAGCACTAAGTCCTGATGAATCCAAATTTTAAAAGTTTAGAATAAAAAGGGTTATTTTAAGTTTGTCTTTGGGGAATATATACCCTTTCCCAATTGCGTCTTTTTTGCTTTAATAAGTACTTTTTAATAGTTTGATGAGCTTTTTCAACTATGCCTTGTCCCTGTGGATTCTATGGGATTAATGTTATATGAGTAATGCCAAATGATGACCAAAATTGTTTAAAAGAGGTAGAAGTATAACCAGGGGCATTATCTGTTTTTAACTGTTTGGGAACGCCCACAGTGGCAAAATTTTGTAAGCAATGAGTGATAATATCTTTAGTTTTTTCTCCGGCATGAAGGGTGCCCATCAAAAATCCAGAAGAAGTATCAACTGTAACATACAAATATTTTAATTTTCCAAATCCTGGCAAGTGTGTGATGTCCATCGGCCAAATATTATTAGGTATCAATCCTCTAGGATTGACTCCAAGATTAACTTGTGGTAAAAAGGTCACACGATTTTGACATTGTTTTATTATTTGTCTAGCTTTTTCCTTAGTTATTTTAGAAGGCTTTTGTAAGGTATTAGCTTTGACATGGAACTTTTTACGAAAATTTATAGCTTCTTCTAGTGTAGAGAAAATATGTATGTCATGTGTACTTTTATTTGCTAAATCATTGCCCAAACTGATGGCTCCAGGCAATCCTGTATGTGCCCTGATATGTCCTATAAAGAATGGATCTTTTCTGTCCAAGATTAGACTTTGTATAGTGGAAAGCAAGGAGAAAACAGTAGAGGAATGGGAAATCCTACCAGCATCTTCAAGGCATACTATAGCATTAACTATATGCTGACTATCAAAAATAAATTAAATACAGAATCTTTAAACATCACAAAAGCTTGTAATACTGCATTAAGCTCTACATTTTGAGCTGATTGTTTGGTTACTAGAAATGTAAAAGTTTGATCAGGTGTAACTATTGCTGCTGTACCATTATTTGATCCATCAGTAAATATATTTGGAGCATTCATGATAGGTGTTTTTCTTGTCAATTTTGGAAAAATTACAGGATGCGATGACCAAAAAGACAATAAAGGATTAGATGGTAAGTGATTATGAAATGAAACATTAGATTTGCACATGATTATTGCCCAAGTATTTAACTCATTAACTAACTCATCAATTTGATTCAGAGTATGTGGAGTAATTTTATTGGGAGCAATCCCAAGCACTCACTTTGCTGCTTTTATTCCTTTGAGTATTAATTGTCCTATAGCCTCAGGGTACCTAGTAAGAATAGTGTTAGGAGAATAAGATAAATGTGTCTATAATAATGGACCTTCTTGCAAAAATACTCCTGTAGGAATATTTTTTGTTGGTAGACAATAAATAATAAAGGCAAACTTATATCAATTCTATCCAATTGCATATTTTCCATATATGTTTCAATGATTTTTAATGCCTTTCTTGCTTCAGGCGTTAACATGTACCGTGAATTGGGATATGATGGACCTTTTAGGATATCAAATAAATATCCCAACTCTCCTGTTGGTATACCTAGATAAGGCCTTATCCAATTTATGTCTCCTAATAACTTTTGAAAGTCGTTATGTGATTTGAGTTGATCTACTTGTATTTGAATTTTTGGTGGTGGTACATGGTTGAGGATAATAGAACACCTAAATAATTAATTGGAAAATTTAATTGTACTTTATCTATTGCTATATCTAGATTATTTTTTAATAAGTTTGTAAGTGTGGCATAACATTCTAGCAATGTGTTTTTAGCTTTGTGTGCTAATAATACATCATCCATATAGTGAAATATTTGTACTTCAGGATTTTGATTTCTAAGTGGCTTGATTACTTTGTTAAAATAAATTTGACACATTGTTGGGCTGTTAGCCATCCCTTGAGGCAGTACTTTCCATTCATATCTCTGATCAGAACCTTCATGATTCAGTGCAGGTATAGTAAATGCAAAACGTGGACTATCCTCAGGATGAATTGAAAAAAAAAAAAACCTTTAATATCTATAAGTAATTTTGTTAAACCCTCCTCCTATGGGCAATTCCTTTTAAAATGTCCTGTTTGTTCACAATTGTAGCATGTTCTTTGCCTGGCATCTAATGCCTCTTTTAGTGCAGCTGCCACAATTTGCCCTTCTTCATTAATGTCTCTGGCATCTAAAGCCTGTTTTACTGCAGTTGCCACGACTTGCTCTTGTTCATTAATGTCTCTACATAATTTAATATATGTGTTTAAATCTTCATGTTTCCATGGTCTAATTATATCTCTGCACCAACTATTCGCTTCCTCATAAGCCAGTTTTTTTAGTAATAGCATTGCTTGTTCTGTTTTCCCAGAACCTCTGGTACCTGTTTGAATAAGCCTATCGACAAATTCAGCATAAAGTTAATTAGCTCCTTGTATTACTTTAGATAATTGACCTTGTAAACCTCCAAGTCCTTGTAAAGTCTTCCATGACTTAATTGCATCTACAGCAATTTATGCACATACACCAGAATCATATGCAATTTGTTGCTGCTGATCCTCATAAGGTCCCTTTCCTAACAACATATCTAGATTTCTCTGAGGATAACCAGCTGCTGCATTTCGCATAGCCGTCTCCTTGCAAAATTCCTCATTGTCAACCTTCCATAACAGGTATTGTCCTCCATTTAGCACAACTTTACACATATTAGCGCAATCCGCTGGCTTCATGTTCAAGTTGTTAATGGTTTCGACCATGCTTACAGTGAAGGGTGCTTGAGGACCATAGGTTGTTACAGCCTCTTTTATCTGCTTCACTGTTTTGAAATTTAAAGCATGGTAAACTTGCTGCCCTCCTACCTCAAATATAGGGCATGTTAATATTTGAGATCTTGTCTCAGGATCCCAACTATCAACTGTGGGGGTTGGGGGCTTCCCAGCATATGGAGGTGGCCTTGTTAGTTGGACACTTACGTCCTCTGGTGATAGAAAAGTATTAGTAGCAGTCTCCTGTAGAGGTGGTTCTGTTGGTTGGACACTTACACCCTCTGGTGATAGAAAGGTGTTAGTAGTAGTCTCCTGTTGTAAATTTCCCCCTGATGGCTTTTACTGTTTTACACTTTCTTTCTCTGTCTGACTAGCTTGAGAGGCCTTCTCTTTTACATGATTTTTTTCCTCTGTCTGACTGGTTCGAGAGACCTTCTCTTTTACTTGAATTTTTTCCTCTGTCTGACTAACTTGAGAGACCTTCTCTTTTACTTGAATCAATATGTCTTCTCCTTCCTCTACCATTGTCTGAACTGAAGGCTTTTGACTAAACAAACAAGATACGAAAGTCCACAATGGCAATGTGCCAACTGGCAGAGTCCCTGGGCTTTTCTTTTCTATTCTTTTTAAATCTTCACCATGATGGTTCCATTGTGATATATTTAACAACTCCTCCTTAAAAAGCCATGGGCTACATTTTTGTATTGTATCAACGTATGCCCTGACTGCTCTTAATTTTACTGGGATGCCTCCTTCCTCTAACAATTTACTTAACACTTTTTCAGTTTGTTTTTTTTTCTAATTTCTGATGCCATATTTCTACTATAATACAACCCAACAAGATAACACCAAACAAAACAGAGATAGAATGAAATAAAAATGGAAAAACAAAATATCATTATAGCCTTTCTCTCTATCTGTTCCTCAGACACAAATAGTTTTTCCTCAGATGTGAGCGGTTTTTCTTCCGTCTCACTCGTCTCCAGGGACAGGCAATTTAAAGCAAATGTGAAGCAAAACAAAAGAGGAATCTTAAAATGGCTACCCATCCTCTTGTCCTGCCCTCAGGGGCGTGCAGTTTACCTTATCAGTTACCCTCAGTCGCTCCCCATGAGAGCCACCAAATGCTGCAGTCTGGCTGGGCACAATTAGGAGCCACTTTTCAAAAGAAAGCAACTTTATTTTTAGAACCACACACGCCAAGCAAAAGAGCCTCTCAGGAAAAACCCTCAGAGCCCCAACTGTCACCACCGGCTTCCCACAAGCCTTTCCCTCCCACACAAGCCTCTCTCCACTTCCCACAATCCTCCTGCTCTTGAGGCCAATTGGCTGGGTCACGTGCAGAGTCAAAAAAGTCCCCCAATGAGCAGCTCTGTGATCTGAAAAGGCAGGGAAGCAGCCCAATGAGCATCACCGCAGAGGAGCCAATCAGCTAGATGTTGCTGGGGCCGCTGTGAGCCAAATATCAGCTGGCAGTCTGAAAGGGTGGGGAAACAGCTCAATGAGCATCTCCAATGAGCATCACCGCAGAGGAGCCAATCAGCTAGATGTTGCTGGGGCCACTGTGAGCCAATCATCAGCCGGCAGCTGAAAGTTTGCAGGCAGCTGGAAGTTTGCTGGGCCCCTTAGGCTGCAGCTATGAACAGGAGTTGTATGCACCATTCACTGAAGGTAGTTTTCAGTACTAGGAAACAAATATGTATTTCAGGTGGATGAATATTTCTGACAATTATCTGGTGAAAAGTTGAT
The DNA here is from genome assembly GCF_048772815.1 of Callospermophilus lateralis. NCBI lineage: Eukaryota > Metazoa > Chordata > Mammalia > Rodentia > Sciuridae > Callospermophilus > Callospermophilus lateralis. Next base: position 5,101,900 of record NW_027516909.1, read on the forward strand.
TATAAATCCACATACTTGAACATGAATGAATTTAGGGAGTGCAAATAAGACATATATATTTCATATTTTGAAAAATCTGTAGAGTGTGTGTGTATACACACACACACACACACACACACACAGATATTAAAATGTAGCAACATATATGCCAATCGAAATTCACAATGAAATACACATGATTCACAGATCCAAACATATTCAATTTACTTAACAGGGATTTATGTATAATGTTGTTCTACTAGGAGGCTCACCCATAGTTTGAATTTCAGTTCCAACAGCGTTTACGAGGAGTGATCCCTTCTCAAACTTTGTATCTGCAAAGTCAGCCACCTGACAAGAATGTAGGTGTGATACCAGCTGGGATTCGATATGTGCATATAAAAATACATGTGCTGAATAGGCTACACACAAAGGGAGACAGGAATTCACATATTTGTTAACTTTAAAAACACATGGATATCTATTTCAATTAAAAATAGACTGGATTTATAACACCTAACCTTTATCATGCAAAAGGCAAGTTCAAGAATACAGCATGGCTCTTCTGAACTGCTTGTATTTCAATTCTGATTTGGTTACTTTTCTGCATCATATTAGAATTAGTAGTCAGAGTGTAGTAGGGTATAAGTTAGTGTCAGGGATTCAGTATTTCAAATGGAAAATTGGAAAATGAATCCAATGTGTATGCAATATGTGTTACACTAATAACTTCCCACTCTAATTCAGAAAATGGCTTGACATAACCTTCGCCCAAAGAAAGACAAAATTAGAGGAGAAGAGTCAGAAAATCTGTAAATACATATATGGAATGGAAAATTCTCAGAAGTTTAAAACTTTTGAGGCTTTAGATGAGCTTCCAAAACTTAGGGACAGGGTAAAACTCCACAAACATGGAACTCTACTGGCCTAAAGACTTCTGGAGATACTGACAATGAGGTTGGGCACTTGAAATATACGTTGTTGTCAGGAGCTTTAGCTTCCTTTTTAGTGAGAACATCAAAGCTGAGTCTGCATCTATGTGACCTGGAGGACATAGTTTCCTATTTTTCAATGAACATGAGGCAGCAGTGTTGAATTTTCTCTTTGTAGCTAAACTGTGACCACTCAGGGCTAAGTGTCTCCCCATGTGGACTTGAAAGCCATTTGGTCATCCTCCAGTGTTCGTGTTATTTCTTGCTCCTGCACTGGGTGTTTTGTATTTGCTTCAAGGCATATAAGGAGTTCAACTGAGACACAGTCCTGGAGGGTGTCCTGTAATATGTGGGGGGTCAGGGTGTGCAGGAGAATGCAACAACCTGGCTTCTATCCAACATTGCTTGCCCCCTTGATCATAGCAACCAGATTGTGAACATTGCCCTGAAAACTCTCTATGTAACAATATGCCTTTATATACAAGGGTGTGCTGGCTGCACCATGTCATTCACAAGCCATTTGGAGCCAGTGTAAGATCCACATGACCCCACCACAGATGTTTTATCACACACCTGCACACCACTGCTCTAGGCCTACTACTCAGAAAGCTCCAACTTACTGACATCTCAGTTCTAGGCACTGTCTGGTACCCTCATGATCAGCAACAGGACATCCTAAGGTTCTCCAGTGCCACCTGGTCATGGAAATTTCAAAAATGAAGTTTTTGAAATTTCATAAATGAAGTTGAAGGCACTGTGGGTTTCAATTCATTCAGGAACCATTAAATGATGAGGAAGCTCATTTCAATGAAAGCTCTGGAGAACTCTCAGATACAAGGCTTCCCAAAGAGTAGGCAAAAGGTCACATTGTGGTCTACAATGTGAGGTCCATGTGTGTTTTCACTCTCAACTACGGCTGCCAATCTTTCAGAATAAAATCATGGCATATCTTGGATGAGATTCCCAGTGCTCTGTGGAAAGCCCCCCTGGGTGTAGATCTCAGTTTCCAAGGACGACTCTCATGGGTGGACTCCTAAAATCCAAACACAATACATGGCAATACTTCTCTGAGGTCAGTTACAGAAAACAGTCTCTAAGGGGAATCACACCTGAGTTCAATCCTAGGTGGACCCAGTCATCTCTTCCAAACGCCAAACAAATGACCACAATTAAAACCAAAACACTCCCACATGACCCTTATCTTCTTCCAATAGACACACATAATAACCATTGGCTGGGGGTTTTCATGAGGGGCGCTGTGCAAGACAGTGTCCAAAATAAACTTCCTTGCCCCTCATTTGCCTAAAGTCAGGGTGTCCTGGACACCCTTCCTGTTAACCATGAGTGATCAAATAGGACTGTTGTTAATACTGTTCCAATTCTCCAATTTGAGGCCTACTGGCTCTGGGGTTTAGATTCCTTATGTGAATTGGAGTAATGAGAAAACCCACGCATCTCTGGGCTAGCCTCTGCAGGGCTTTGAAGAACTCATTTGACCGAAAGATCCCGATTCACAATTGATAAAGGTCAGGATCCTTAGAGGAAGGCGAGAGACTTCATCCACAATGACTGCTCTTTTGGCCATTTTGGTTTTGGATACAGAAGAGATTTTTCTTTAGATCCCTCAGGTGCTGAAAATCTAACCACAGCATCACAGAGGGCAAAGAGGCTTATTCAGACCCATCCCATTTCAAAGCAATTAAGCAAAGAGCCACAGGTGATGCCCATTCATTACAATTTGAAAACTGTTTGCTTCAGCCTTCACCAAGGGGTGGCCTGAGGCAAAGACCTTCCTGACATTCAGGGCAACAGAACAATAGGTAAGCAAAAGGCCCAAAGCAGGGTTTCCCACTGAGACTCTTCTGGTCACGCTGGTATCTGAGTTTTCTGAGATGCTCGCCATTTCCTTCAGCTATCCAGTACATGGCCATGTCACAGAGTTTGGTGGTTGTACATATCTTGAACACAAAACCATTTGCCCATTCTGGACAGTGCCCACAATTCAGGAAGAAAACAGAAACTTAAGGAGATAGGAGGTGTTGCCAATCGAAAAGTCAAACCGCAGTCCATTCACATATTGGGCAGAATGAATGCTGGGAAGCTTTCTACTAGACAGGACACATCCATTGATACATTCTCTTTTCTAATGTCGACAACCACGGACACAGTGGGATACACAGACCTAGAAACACTCGCCTTGTCAAATGACTTACTAGAAATAGTCCACTAAACCAAACAAACTGCTTTTCCTATCAATTCTCAGAACATGTGACAAAGCCACAAACACACACCCACACCCACAAAGGCAACTTCTTTACCCAAGAAGGTCTGTGAATATCCGGAGTGTCCTCTGACTGGTTGGCCATTATTTGTTCCCCCAAAATGGCCTGTCCTGTCTCAGATCTGGTCTCCTTGGCCAACACTGTGAAGTTGTCAGGAGCCAGGGGTGAGCCACTACCTGCTTTTTCATGAAAGACCCCTCTCCAGAGCTTTCCTGGCATTTGGCCATCCTCATATCAGTAGGTACCAAAAAAGACTTACTCTGTTCTTGGTAAATCCAAATAAGTTAGCCCACTGGGACTGTGACTGGGACTGTCTCTGGATGCCAGGCTTCTTGGATCCCAAGTTCAGAGAGCTCCATCACCAATAAATTAGTTAGTTCACTTCCTTCAGGAACTGAATTATGACACTGCCTTGGCAACCACTTTGTTTTAACAGTAGCTTCGAAGGGTCTCATGTGAAGGAGGCTGCCTCTACTTCCTGTGACAGTTTCACAAGTTAAAATGGTATATCAACCATAGGCACCTGGGAACAGCTCACCATACAAGCCTCGTTTGGTCCGTCTTCTCTACATAAAGAAGAAAGTGGCTGATTCAGACAAATCCCTTCATTCTGAGCAGGTTGTTTGCCATGGAAGATGACTTTTGCTCTCTCAGGTCCTAAATAGCTGCATACATCTTCTCCAGGGATCATTTCTGCATGGACCTTGAGGTTCTCTTCCAGTGGAAGATCCCCTCTATTTCTGTATTGTAAGACAAACTCTGTCCCTGCTCTTCTGTATAGTTAGATTGAGGGAAAAGTGTATGGTAAGGCTTAATAACAGGTTCGATTTGGCTTAGGAATCATTCTGATTGATGAATAATGGTATTGGGTACCTGTGATATTTACAAGAATATACAAGTGAAATATAAGTATGAAAACAGAAATCTAGGTAAGATATGAAGCCCAGAAGAGCATTAGGCCCTTGATTGGGATACTTAGCTTTGAATTTTGTTCTGCACAGATGTGTCAGATAAATCGATATACCATGGCATAGGACCTTGTACCTTGGATGATTGAATGTTGAAGAGAACATCCAGTCAAACAGGGATAGTCGGTATTATTAGAAAGATAGTTGGTAGGTTTAGGAAGAAGGGTGAGTATAGGATTGGCAGCAAAAGTTCTTTAGCAATTGGGTTTCAGATACAGAGTGAATGTAAAAGTTAGTATATGTGAAGAGTCAGTCACAATGATGAACTGGGGAAAATATATAGGAAAGCAGATATGAGTACAGACATTATGAAATCAGGCAAAGTATAAAGTCAGTGATAGGATTAGGCATTTTTAACAGGGTTGTTGTTGAATATATAATCTAAGGAAGAAACAAATATGTACTCAACAATAGGATTGACATTTGAGAGCATTAGGCAACCTGCACATAGATGTTTTTAGTAATCCATGCTCACTTTCCATTTAGGCTTTCGTACAATCAAAGTGTGACCTTTGCTTTTTTGTCGAGAATATTACTGTGATAAAATGTATATGGACATCAGGTGACATGAGTATTTCTTCCACCATTTCTGTGAGCAATATTTTGAAGACGTATAAATAAGTGTTGGGTGTAAAATTAGGTGTACCTGGAGTCTTTGGATATAGAGATAATGCATGAATAGACCATCCTGAGAATAAATAATATAACTGGTTCCAACTTTAAATAATTTTTTGAATTGATATCTGAAAATATACAGAAAATCTTATATTGCTACACAATCATTCATTCCATCCTGTTACATTCTAATGGTAATATGAGTGTTATGGTTTATCATGAAGAGTGTGTGAGTTTTGCTTCAAAAGTGATTGTGGAAGTCAAAAATAATGTGTTTGGCAAGAAGTCTCATGAAAAGACCAGTCAAGAGACCTGGAGGAATAAATGTGTTCTGAAGAAGGAATTGATTAAACATGAAAAAAAATTCTTATAAATTTGTGAAACTCTGGATGAAATATATATACTATGAGATATATATATATATATATATATATATATATATATATATATATATATATATATATATATATATATTTGAATATATGTAGAATACATAGGTAAAATATATGTATGAAAACAGAAATCTAAGTAAGATTTGAAGCCCAGAAGGGCATTGGTCCCTTGATTGGGACTACTTAGCTTTGAATTACTTTCTGGAAAGTTGTCTCAGATAAATCCATATACAATGACATAGGACCTTGTACCTTGGATGATTGAATGTAGAAGCGAACATCCAGTCAAAAAGGGATAGTTGGTAGTGAAAGTTTAATAAAATAGGTACTTGTCACTTCCTGTGTTTCTGTATGCTTAATAAAACACTGTTGAAATCTTGAGAATTGTTTGCTAATCTTGTTCCCAGAATGTGCTGTCCACATCTGCCAAACTGCAGATTGTACTCCCTCACCCGGTTAAGCGCTAACCGCCCACTGACCCTTACCCATCAATAAACTTCCCTCCCTGCCCTCTCCAAGAAAAGTATATAAGCTCTGCTGAAGCTGTTCTCAGGGCTCTCTGCTCTATTCAAGTGAACTCTGAGCCCCAGCATTCTGGACCCCCACTAAATCCTTTGCTGTTGCATGTTAAAGTCTCTTGGTTGTCCCTTCCTCTGACACTAGCCCGACCTTTACATATGGAGGTTCCACAGAGATCAAGCAGCGGTGGACGAGAGACCCCAATGGACCCCCCTCAGATAAGTAAGGCGCCTCTTTCTGGTTTCAGGTTTCAGGTTAGGGTTTGGCAAAATGGCTGTCAATGAAGAGTGTGAGCTCTCTCTGATGGTGGCTGACAGTCGTGTTACAGAACCACAGGCCACGTCCCTGGAGGACGCCTGAGAGGACTCGGGAAATTGAGGAACAATAGTCTCCTTGACTCAGTGATATTTTGTTTCGGATTCAGTATTGCCAGTCCATCGGATTTTGCCGGCTACTCAGTCATGGTCTCAGTGTTGAACGTCCATTGCCTGTCTTTATTGTCTTGTCTTGCCTGTGTCATGTGTCTTGCTTTCACTGTTTGTGTATCTCTCATTATGGAACAGAGCACTTCAATGCCTCTGTCCCTGACCCTTGATCACTATACCAAAGTCCGTTTAAGGGTTCAGAATCTCTTTATTTCAGTAAAGCCCCGGATGTGGCAGACTCTCTGTACCTCAGAATGGCCCACCTTTGGAGTCGGATGGCCCCTAGAAGGATCTTTCTACTTCCCACTAATTTATAATTCAGAGATATTGTCTTTCAGCCGTGGCCAGATAGTCATCTGGATCAACAGCCATATATTTTAATTCAGCAGGACCTCTGCAAATTTCCTCCTCAATGGGTCAAGCCTTTCCTTGCCCCTGCCCCCGCAATGACTCCTTCCCCCAGGAACTCACAAACACTCTGCTCCTCCTCCTCCTCCACACTCTGTTTTCCCTGTGTCACCAGATTTGAGTCTACTGGACTCTCCTCCCCCTCCTTATCCCCTGCCCTCATCCTCTAACCCCCAACACCCTCTAAGTGATACCCCTGCTGCTGACTCAGCCTCTCCTCCATTGAAGGAAGCTAAGCCGGCCCAGCGCCCTCCAGGTAATTCCCCTGCAGCACACACAGCACCTCCTCCCATGGAGGAAGCTGGCCCTGCTAAAGGAACTCGCTGGCGGTGAATGATTGAAAACCCTGGAACTCTTGGGATGCCTCCCCTTCGACCCTATGGACCAATGATTGACAATGGCCATTGGGGGAAAATTCAAGCCTACCAGTATTGGCCGTTCTTCTCTTCAGACCTATGTAACTTAAAAAATTACAATCCCCCTTTTTCCGAGGACCCCACCCGGCTCTCAGGTGTGGTTGAGTCATTGATGTTTTCACACCAGCCTACTTCGGATGACAGCCAACAACTGCTAGGGACTTTCTTCATGACAGAGGAAAAAAAGGGAATTCTTCAGGAAGCTAAAAAAAAATCCTTGGACCAGGTGTGCATCCGACACAACTAACCAACATAATCAAAGCTGGCTTTCCCTTGAACTGACCCAACTGGGACCCCAAAACCTTTGAATGTAGGGAGCATCTGTCCACTTATCGCCGGGCTCTAATAGTGGGTCTCCGAGCAGCCGCTAGTGACCAACTAATTTGGCCAAGGTAAGAGAGATTATCAGGGGCCTGATGAATCTCCCTCTATGTTTCTAGAGAGAATTATGGAGGCATATAGGAGCTATAATCCTTTTTATCGTCAGGCAGAGAATCAAAAGGCATCTGTCACGATGGCCTTTATTGGGCAAACTGCCCTGGATATTAAAACAAAGTTACAAAGCTTAGATTGATTACAAGATATGACTTTGAGAGATTTAGTCAGAGAAGCTGAGAAGGTATACTATAAGAGAGAAACTGAGGAAGAGAAGGGAGCAAATGGAGGATAAAAGAAACAAAAGGCAGAGTAAGGCGCTGACTAAGGTCCAGGTCACAACAACAAATAGGCCAAAAATTAAGAAACAGAGAGACAAGAAGGTATACGTTGGCCCACGACAGAGGCAACCCTTGGCCTCAGATCAATGTGCCTACTCAAACAAAAAGGACACTGGGCCAAAATTGACATAGAAAGCGACAGCCACGCCAGCCAGCCATTCTGACTCTGGAGGATGACTAAGAAAGTCGGGGCTCAGATCCCCTCCCCGAGCTCAGAGTAACTTTTGAAGTGGAGGGGACCCCAGTAAACTTTGAAGTGGATACAGGGGCAATATACTCAGCCCATAAGGCCACATTGGGCCCTCGATCAAATAAAAAATCTCTATTTCAAGGGGCTAATGGCAGTAAATATCGGGCTTGGACAACTAAGAGGACCATGGACCTGGGAAAAGGAAAAATCCATCACTCCTTCCTAGTAGTCCCAGAATGCCTGGCCCCATTGATCGGCGGAGATCTGCTCACCAAGCTCTGGGCCAAAATAAATTTTAACCCTGAAGGCCCTTAAGTGGAATTTCTAAATCTTTCAGTAAAAACTCCAAGAGCCACGGCTCTAACTATGTCAGTAGAAAATGTACATCAACTCACTCACCTTGGTTCAAAGAAACTGCAGGCATTCCTGAAGGATCAAGAACAGAGGTTTCCACTAACAGACTCACAGTGAAGAAAATAACTGAATGGGTAACAAAAGCCTGTCGGGTTCATCAATTGGTAAATGCTTACCCTTCCAAGCTTCCTGTATGAAAGCACATACGAGGAACCAAACCAGGACAATACTGGGAAGTGGACATTACTGAAATAAAGCCAGCAAGGTATGGACTTAAATATCTCCTAGTCTTTGTAGATACATTTTCAGGATGCATTGAAGCCTTCCCCACAAAAAAAAAAGAAAAAAAAAGAAAAGAAATAGCGCAAATTTTGGTCAAGAATATCCTAGAAGATATTTTTCCAAGATACAGCCTGCCTAAGTTAATAGGGTCTGATAATGGACCGGCGTTCATGGCCCAGGTAAGTCAGGGGTTAGCCAGGACCCTGGGGATTAATTGGAAGTTACATTGTGCTTATAGACCCCAGAGTTTAGGACAGGTAGAAAGAATGAACCAAACCATTAAACAGACCTTAACAAAATTAAGCTTAGAGACCGGAATAAAAGATTGTACTATGCTCCTGCCTTATGCACTGTTAAATGAAGAAAATACTCACTCTGATTTTAGTGTAACCTCACCCCCTATGAAATTCTCTATGGTGCCCCTCCTCCAGTAAGGGACCTAACACCAACTCTAAGAACTTACAATCCCTTCCACACCAGCTTGCTTGACAGACTTAAAGCTCTTGAAAGAATTCAGTGACACCTGTGAAAACAGCTGGCCACTGCCTACCAAACTGGGGACGAGGGGACTCCACATCGATATCAAGTAAGAGACTTTGTCTTCGTAAGACGACATCAGGTGACATCGCTGGAACCCCGCTGGAAAGGACCATTCCAGGTGGTACTTCTAACACCTACAGTGGTAAAGGTAGATGGAATCACTTCCTGGATGCATGCCTCTCATCTCAAGCCTGCGCCCTGTCCAGACATTGACTGGAAACTGGAATTGGCTGGAAACTGGAAAAGACTGGTAACCCTTTCAAATTGCACATTCGCCGTGTGGATAAGGCTATAGACTCTCCCCTTGACCACCAGTATTTCTAACCCTCATCACCCCTTTCAGCAGCGATGACTGATCACAAATCCTACTGGACAAGAAGTTTAATCAATCTTGCATACAGCCCCCTTAGGGACCTGGTGGCCATCTCTCCACCCAGACATTTGTCAGCTGGCTATATGTCTTTCCTATTCAGATATCCCTGAAGAAGAGGATCCCACTAAAATTCCATTAAATCACTTCCGTATCATATGTAATGGAAACAAACATTATGGATGTAGGGACACGTGAGCCAGATGCAGGTCGGCTAGCCTAGATTACTATGTTTGCCCGGTGAACTATCAAAGCCACAAACAGCCATGGCTGTGTGTGGGAAAAGCCGACTTCTTCTGTAATCAAGGGGATGTGAGCATACAGGGGCTGCACGATGGAACCCAAACTCCTAATCAAATTCAGTACACAGCATTGGCCATATTACCAATAAGATAACCTAAATCGATGGCCCCCAGAGGGGTCTCTAGATCCTCAAATTCTGTGGAACCTTTTTAACTTTGGGAAGGGCTCAAAGGCGTGAAAAGAGATTCCCCTATGTCGAGGCCTTTTCCGTCCTTCGCTCACATCCTGAACTATGCTTCTCCAATAGATCCTCACCCTCAGCCTTCTGCTCTAGTCTCTCTGCTGTCACTCCCACCTCAACAACCTGATTTCTCCCATCCCGTTACTAGATCAACAACCCAAACATCCGCCGGTTCTCAGACCATTGCCCCCTTGCTGAGGTAGCAGGTACTTAGTTACCACTCTACCCACTCACTCCTCTCTTCTCCTGTCAGCACCCATACGGGGTTTCACCAGGTCCTTTTACCAGCTAACCTAAAGCTCAAAACAGCTGAGAATACCCCTATCCAAGATGTAATAAAAATGGTCTTTAAAGTTGCTTTGTCATCACTGAAAACAGGTTACTAAGAATTTAAAGTCCCTCACAGGCTTTTTGGATACACACTCCCATCTTCCCCTCTTTTCTACCTGTTCTACTGCTCAAGTTTTTGTTGCTAGAAAATCCCAAACCCCTTTCCCATTATTCTTTTACATCTCTCCATACTCATTCTCAGATCCTCGGAACTGCTCTAAGTCCCGCCTTCCCTCTCTTTCCCCTCTGTTCCACACCCACAGAAAAGTCTTTACTGATCTTTTCCAGATGTCTTCACCATGGCTGACTTTAGGACGTTCAGCAAAAGAGTCCCTATAAAAGAGTTCAGTGTAGACAAACTTCCTGTTTTCATGTGGCCCTGTTCTACTTGGCCACTGGCTAAAACAATCAGTACTTGTAAGCTAGACACCCCCTTACTAGTTTTTCACAAAATATGTGAACAAGGCCTCTGACTTTGAGCTGGGGCTTCAAAGAGATGGCTACATTTCTATGATAAAGAAGTTACCAACTGGCTCCATGGTAATAGCTGGCAAGCGGAAAAAAGAAAGGGATGAAATATCTCTCCCCCTCCCAGGTGTCCTTGAAAAGTTAATTTGCTCAGAACAGAGGAAAAAAAAACATAAAAAAACTGCTTTTTGTGAATTTCTGCTGACTGTGAACTTCTGAGCACATTCCCTTACATGTTGGGTACAAAATTCTGAAACTTCCTAAACTTGGGGTTCATGGGATTAATTGATTACAACAGAAGCAATGCCCTCTGAATCCGTTTGCAACCAAATAGGACTGTTTCCCTAGCTTTGGTGCTATCTTAGGTGCCTTGTCTTGACTGTTCCTACAACAGTATAATTCTATATACTTAAACATTTTTATGTTTTCATTAAATGGTCAACAGTGGTGATTAAATGTGTAATGGTGCAGAGGTTACCCAGAGTGCTCTATCATGATGCAGGTTCATTTGAAGATCAAACAGGGGGGCATACAAGCCGGTTCCACAGGGAACATATATCCCTCACTTCAGCCATCCTATTAGGAATACGAGTTGCTGCAGGGGAGGTCACAGGAACCACTGCCTTGGTCCATGGTACACAGCAAAATACCCAATTAGAAGCAGCAATAGACCAAAACTTAAAGATATTAGAAACCTCCACCACAGCTTTGTGGGAATCTTTAACCTCTCTCTCTGATGTTGTTTCATACAACAATCGAGGGTTGGACCTCCTCTTCATGAGAGAATGGTGCCTTTGTGCTGCATTGAGGGAAGAATGTTATTTTTATGGCAACAATACTGGAGTTGTAAAAAATTTATGAGTAAAATAAAAGGATGCCTTGAAGAGTGTCAACGAAAGAGAGAGGCCCAAAAAGGGTGGTTTGAGTCTTGGTTCACACAGTCCCCCTGGTTAACTATACGTTTATCAACCTTGGCCAGTCCAATAATAATACTCACATTCTTGCTAACTATAAAACCCTGTTTGCTCAACCATGTATTTTCATTTCTCCAAGCTCAAATTAGACAAGTTAAACTTATGGTAATACCCCACTAGCAGACATAGAATGTGACACCACTCCAATGATCACTTTTATGATTAAAAGTAGCCAGAAGAAGACGTGGGGAATGAAAGGTTAATAAAATGGTACTTGTCACTTCCTCTTTTTCTGTATGCTTAACAAAACACTGTTGAAATCTTGAGAACTGTTTGCTAATCTTGTTCCCAGAATGTGCTGTCTCCAACTTCCAAAATATATAATGTACTCCCTCTCCCGGTTGCATGCAAACTGCCCACTCGCCCTGACCCATCAATAAACTTCCCTCCCTGCCCTCTACAAGGAAAACACAGAAGCTCTTCTTAAGATGTCCTCAGGGCTCTCTGCTCGATTCAAGGGAGCTCTGAGCCCCAGCATGCTGGACCCCCAATAAAACCTTTGCTGTTCCATGAGACAGTCTCTTGGTGGTCTCTTCCTCCAACGCTCACCTGAACATTACTTGGATGATTGAATGTAGAAGAGAACATCCAGTCAAAAAGGGATAGTCGGTAGGATTAGGAAGATAGTCGGTATGTTTAGGAAGGAGAGTGAGTATAGGATTTGGAACAAAAGTTTTTTAGCAATAGGGTTTTGGTTAGAGAGTGAATGTAAATGTGAGCACATATGAACCATCACAATGATGAACTGGGGAAAATATGTAGGAAAGCAGATATCAATAGAGACATTACGAAATCAGGCAAAGTATAAAGTGTGTGATAGAATTAGGCATTTTCAACAGGGTTGATTTTGGATATATTATCTTAGGAAGAAACGAATATATTGTCACAAATAGGATGGACTTTTGAGAGCATTAGGCAACCTGGACATGGATGTTTTTAGTAATCCATGTTCACTTTACATTTAGGCTTTGGTAGAAACATAAGTGTGACCTTTTCTTTTTGTGTCCAGAATATTACTGGGTTAAATTGTATATGTAGATCAGGTGACATGAATATTTCTTCCACCATTTCTGGGAGCCATAATTTGAATACGTATAAATTAGTATTGAGTTTACAATGAGGTGTACCCTGTGTCTATGAATATAGAGACAATGCATGAATAGACTATACTGTGAATAAATAATATAACTGATTCCACTTTAAATAATGGATTGATTTGATATCTGAAAATATATAAGAAATCTTATATTGATATACAATCATTCATTCCATCCAGTTATACATCTAATGGTAATATTAGGGTTATGGTTTATCATGAACGGTGTGTGAGTTTTGCTTCAAAAGGGATTATGGAAATCGAAAATAATGGGTTTGGTAAGAAGTCTCATGAAAAGACCAGTCAAGAAACATGGAGGAATACATGTGTTCTGAAACAGAAAATTATTGAAAGTGAAACACATACCCATAATTTTGCTAACTTGTGGATGAAATATATACTCTATTATGTGCATTACCTGAAGAAATAGTAATGTACCAGTGGCGAATAAGAATGAACATGAAAATACACATCATGTCCCATATGAATCTACTTGCATTAATGAGAAACTGGGTCAATTATTGTAGAAATATTAGGATATGTATATGCACCATTCACTGAAGTTAGTTTTCACTACTAGGAAGCAAATATGTATTTCAGGTGGATGAATATTTCAGAGAATAACCTTTTGAAATGTTGACTATAAATCCACATACATGAATATGAAAAAATTTAGGGAGTGTATAATAAGGCATATATATTTTATATTTAAAAAAAATCTGGAGTGTGTATATATACACACAGAGAGAGAGAGAGACATTAAAAAGTAGCAATATATATGCCAATCGAAATTCACCGTGATATATATATCTTACACAGATAGAAAAATATTCAATTTACTGAACATGGATTTATGTATAATATTGTTCAACTAGGAGGCTCACACATAGGATGAATTTTCAAATCCCATAGCGTTTAGGTGGAGTGATCACTTCTCATCATTTGTATCTGTCAAGTCAGACACCTCACAAGAATGTATGTGTGATACCAGGTAGTATTCTATATGTGCATATAAAAATAGATGTGCTCAATAGGTTACATAAAATGGGAGAGAGGAATTCACATATTTGTTAAATTTAAAAATACATGGAGAACTATTTCAATTTAAATCGACTAGATTTATAGCACCTACATTTTGTCATGCAAAAGCCATGTCCAACTATACACCATGCCTCCTCTGAACTGCTTGTATTTATATTCTGTTTGGGTTATTTTTCTCCATCTTATTAGGATTAGTAGTCAGAGACAAGTAGGGTATGGGTTAGTGTCACGGATTCAGTATTTCAAATGGAAAATAGGAAAATAAATCCAATGTGTATGCAAATATGTGCCACAAAAAATATTCCCACTCTCATCCAGAAAAATGCCTTGAAATTATCTTCGCCCCAGGTAAAACACAATTAGAATAGAAGAGTTAGAAAATCTGTGAATACATATGTGGAATGGAAAATGCTCAGGAGTTCACAACCTTGGAGGTGGTAGAGGAGTTTCCAAAAGTAAGGGACAGTGTAAACACTCCACAATCATGGAGCTATGCTGGCCTAAAGACTTCTTGAGAAACTGCCTCTGAGTTTGGGCATTTGAAATATATGTTGTTGTCAGGAGCTTTAGCTTCCTTTGAAGTGAGACCATCAAACCTGGGTCAATATCTATGTGACCTGGAGGACATGGTTTCTTATTTTCCGATGAACATGAGGCAGCAGTGCTGAAGTCTCTTTGTAGGTAAACTGTGGCCTCTTCGGGCAAAGTGACTCCGCGTGTGGACTTTGAAGCCATTTGGTCATCCTCCACTTTTCGTGGTGTTTTTTGCTGCTGCACTGGGAGTTTCGTATTTGATTCATGACATACAAGGAGTTCAACTGGGACACAGTGCATGAGGGAGTCTTGTAATGTGTGGTGGGTCAGGCTCTGCAGGAGAATGCACCAACTGGGCTTCTATCCCACATTGCTTGCCGCCTTGACCATAGCAACCTAATTCTGAACATTGCCCTGAAAACTCTGCATATAACAAGATGCCTTTTCATATAATGGTCTCCTGGCTGCATCAAGTCAGTCACAAGCCATTTGGACGCCAATGGCAGATCCACATGGCCACATCACAGATGTATTATCACACACCTGCCTACCACTGCTCTAGGCCCACTACTCAGCAGGCTCCAACTTACTGGCATCTCTGTTCTACACCATTTTCATGAAACCCAGTCAATCAAGGCACTGTCTGTTACACTCATGATCAGCAACAGGACATCCAATGGTTCTCCAGTGCCATCTGGTCATTGGGAATTTCAAAAATTTCATGGTGTTTATCTTTCCATTCTTCAAGAATGAAGTTGGAGGCACTTTGGGGTTTCCATTCATCCAGGAACCATTACATGGGGAGGAAGCTCATTTCAATGAAATCTCTGAGGAACTCTAACAGGCAAGGCTTCCCAAACACTGGCCAAAAGGTCACATGAAGCCAGTCCCATTGAGGTCTACAACGTGAGGTCCATGTGTCTTTTGACTCTAACTATGGCTGCCAAGTTTTTCAGAATAAAATCATGTGATATCCTTGCTGAGATTTTCAGCTCTCTGTGGAAAGCCATCCTGGGCCTAGATCTCAGGTTTCAAGGGCAACTCTCATGTGTGGCCTCCTACAATGCCAACACAATTAATGGCAATACTTCTCTGAGGTCAGTTCCAGAACTCAGTCTCCAAGGAGAATCACACCAGAGTTCAAGCCCATGTGGACCCTGTCATCTCTTCCAACTGCCACACAAATGACCACAATTAAAACCAAAACATTCCCACATGGCCCTCATCTTCATCCATATAGGCACTCATCATAAACTCTGGCTGGAGGTTTCCATGAGGGATGCAGCCCAAGACAGTGTCCAAAATATCCACCATTGCCCCTCATTTGTCTAAATTTAGGGTGGTCTGAAAACCCTTTCTGTGAACCAAGAGTGATCAAATAGGCGTGCCGTTAATACTGCTCTGCTTCTCCAATTTGAGGCCTACTGACTGTCAGGTATAGATTGCTTATGTGATTTGGCATCATGAGAGAAACCAAGCACTTATGCAGGACTTTGAATAACTCATTTGACCTATAGGAATCCTATTCTCACTTGATGGACGTCAGGAACCTAACAGAGGAAGGCAAGAGACTTCATCCACAATGACTGATCCTTTTGCCATTTTGGTTTTGGATGCACACATGGGATCTTCTTTAGATTTATCAGGAGCTGAGAATCTTAGCCACAGCCTCAACCAGGGCCTAGTGTCTGATTAAGACACATCCCTTTCCAAAGAAATTAAGCAAAGAGCCACAGGTGATGCCCATTCATTTCCATTTGAAAACTGTTTCTTCAGGCTTCAAAAAGGGGTGGCCTGAAACAAAGACCTTCCTGACATTCAAGGCAACAGAACCATAGGTAAGCAAATGGCCCAAAGCAGGGTTTCTCCAATGAGACTTTACTGGTCACACTAATATCTGAGATGTTCCCATTCCCTTCAGCTATCAAGAACATGGCCATGTCACAGAGCATGGAGGTTGTACATATCTTGGACAATAAATCATGAGCTCATTCTGGAGAGTGGCCAGAATTCAGGAAGAAAACCGGAACTTAGGAAGTTAGTACTTGTTTCCTATCCATAAGACAAGCCACAGTCTATTCATCACTTATGAACGATGAATGCTGGGAAGCTTTCTACTAGACAGGACACCTCCCTTGATGCATTCTCTTTTCTAATGTCTAAAACCACGGACACAGTGGATACACAGACATAGAAACACTCGCCTTGTCAAAAGAGTTACTATCAACAGTAGACTCCAAAGCAAACGAACCACCTTTTTTACCTATTTGCAGAATATGAGACAAAACCACAAACTCACACCCACACACATAAAGTCACCTCATTCCCAAAAGTGGATCTGTGACTATCTGGAGTGTCCTCTGACTGTTGGGCCATACTATGTTCCTCTCGAAATGGCCTTTCCTCTATCAGATTTTGTCTCCTTGGCCAACTCTGTGATGCTTTGAGGAGCCTGCAGTTAGCCACTACCTGCTATCTCAGGAAAGACCTCTCTTCAGAGCTCAATTGGCATTTGGCCATCCTCAAATCAGTAGGTACCAAGAAGGTCTGAATCTGTACTTGGTAAATACAAACAAGTGAGCCCACTGGGACTGGGACTGGGACTGGCTCTCTGTGCCTGGCTTCTTGCATCACAATTTCAGAGAGTTCCATCACCAAGGAAGTTAGCTAGGACACTTCCTTCAGGAACTGAATGAGGTCACTGCCTTGGCAACAACTTTGTCCTAACCGTTGCTTCCAAGGGTTCCATGAGATGGAGGCTGCTCCTACTTTGTGTGACAATTTGACTTGTTACAATGGTATATCAAAATAGGCACCTGGGAACAGCTCTCCACGAAGGCCTGCTTAGGTACATCTTCTCTACATTAAGAAGAGAAAGGCTGATGCATACACATCCCTTCGTCCTGTTCAGGTTGTTTGCCATGAAGATGGATTTTGCTCTCTCAGATCCTTCATAGCTGCCTACATCTTCTCCAGGGATCATTTCTGCATCGAACTTTGAGGTTCTCAGCAGTTGGAAGATACCCTACATTCCTGTATTGTAAGGCGAACTCTGTCCCTGCTCTTTTGTAATTTTAGATTGAAGCAACAGTGTATGGTTAGGGTTAATAACAGGTTCGATTTGGGCAAGGAATCATTATGCGCGATGAATAATGGTATTGGGAACCTGCAATATTTATAGGAATATAGAGATGAAATATAAGTATGAAAACAGAAATCTAGGTAAGATTTGAAGCTCAGAAATGCATTGGGCAACTGATTGCGATACATAGCTTTGAATTACGTTCTAGATACATGTTTCAGAAAAATCGATATACAATGGCATAGGATCTTGTACCTTGGATGATTGAATGTAGTAGAGAACATCTACTCAAAAAGGGATAGTCGATAGGATCAGGAACATAGTCAGTATGTTTCGGAAGAAGAGTGAGTATAGGATTTGGACCAAAGTTCATAAGCAATAGGGTTTCGGTTAGAGAGTGAATGTCAATGTCAGCACATGTGAAGGGTCAGTCACAATGTTGAACTGGAGAAAATATGTAGGAAAGTAGATATCAATAGAGACATTAGGAAATCAGGCAAAGTACAAAGTGAGTGAAAAAATTAGACATTTTCAATGGTATTGAGGTTGAATATATAATCTTAGGAAGAAACAAATATGTAGTCACCAACAGGATGATCATTTGAGAGCATTAGGCAACCTGGACATGGATGTTTTTAGTAATCCATGTTCAGTTTCCGTTTAGGCTTTGTTACAGTCATATGTGTGACTTTTGCATTTTGTG
The DNA here is from genome assembly GCF_048772815.1 of Callospermophilus lateralis. NCBI lineage: Eukaryota > Metazoa > Chordata > Mammalia > Rodentia > Sciuridae > Callospermophilus > Callospermophilus lateralis. Next base: position 5,120,000 of record NW_027516909.1, read on the forward strand.
TCCAGAATACTACTGTGATAACATGCATATGTAGATCAGGTGACATGAGTATTTCTTCCACCATTTCTGGGAGCAATATTTTGAAGATGTATAAATTAGTATTGGGGGTACAAAGAGGTGTAACCTGTGTCTATGAATATAGAGATAATGCATGAATAGACCATACTGTGAATAGATAATATAACTGGTTCCACTTTACAAAATGTATTGAATTGATATCTGAAAATATATAAGAAATCTTATATTAATATAAAATCATTCATTCCATCGAGTTATACATCTAATAGTGATATTATAGTTATGATTTATCATGCAGTGTGTGTCCGTTTTGCTTCAAAAGTGATAAAGGAATTCGAAAATAATGTGTTTGGAAAGAAATCTCATGAAAAGATCAGCCAAGAAACATGGAGGAATCCATGTGTTCTAAAGCAGGAAGTGATTGAAAGTGAAACAAATGCCTATAAATTTTCTAACCTGTGGAGGAAATATATATCCTATGATGTGCATAAACTGAAGAAATTGTAATGTCCCAGTGTTGAATAAAAATGAACATCGATAAACACATCATGTCCCATAGGCATCTACTTGCATTGATGATAAACTGTGTCAGTTACTATAGAAATATTAGGATTTGTATGCACCATTCACTGAAGTTAGTTTTCAGTACTAGGAAACAAATATGTATTTCAGGTGGATGAAATTTTTTGAGAATAATCTTGTGAAAAGTTGATTATAAATCCACATTCATGAACATGAATAAAATTAGGGAGTGTATATAAGACACATATATTTCATATTTTGAAAAATAGAAGGAAAGAGTATATATATATATATATATATATATATATATATATATATATATATATATATATATACACACACACACAGACACACACACATACACACCCAGAAACATTAAAAATAGCAATATATGCCAATCAAAATTCACCATGAAATATATATCATCCACAGATCCAAAAATATTCATTGTACTGAACATGGATTTGTGTATAATTTTGTTCAACTAGGAAGCTCACCCATAGGTTGAATTTTCAGTTCCAACGACATTTAGAAGGAGTGATCTTTTCTCTCAATTTGTATCTGCCAAGTTAGCCACCTCACAAGAATGTACGTGTAGTACCAGGTAGGATTCTCTATGTGTATATAAAAATATATTTGCTGAGTAGGCTACAGAGAAAGAGAGACAAGAATTCACATATTTGTTATCTTTAAAACCACATGGACAACTATTGCAACAAAAAATTGTCTAGATTTATAACCCCTAACCTTTAAAATGCAAAAGGCAAGTCCAACTATACACCATGCCTCCTCTGAACTGCTTGTATTTCTATTATGTTTGGGTTATTTTTCTGCCTCATATTAGGATTAGTAGTCAGAGACTAGTAGGGTGTGGTTTAGTGTCAGAGATAAAGTATTTGAAATGGAAAATTGGAAAATGAATCCAATATGTATGCAAATATGTCCTACACAAAAGTCTTCCCACTCTCATCCAGATAAATCCTTTGACATTACCTTCACCCCATGTAAGATGCAATTCGAAGAGAAGAGTTAGAAAATCTGTGAATACATATCTGGAATGGAAAATGCACAGGAGTTCACAACCTTGGAGGTGGTAGAGGAGTTTCTAAAAGTAAGTGACTGTGTAAACACTCCACAAACATGGAACTCTGCTGGCCAATAGCCTTCTTGTAAAACTGCCTCTGAGTTTGGACACTTGAAATATATCTTGTTGTCTGGAGCTTTAGCTTCATTTCTGGTGAGACCATCAAACCTGGATCTGCATCTATGTGACCTGGAGGACATCGTTTCTTATTTTCCATTGAACATGTGGTACCAGTGTTGATTTCTCTCTTTGTTGGTAAACTGTGGCCACTGGAAGCTTATTGTCTCCCTGAGTGGACTGTGAAGCCATTTGGTCATCCTGCCCTTTTTGTGGTGTTTCTTTCTTTTTTTTTTTAATTTTATTTTTTTATTGGTTGTTCAAAACCCTACAAAGCTCTTGACATATCAAATTTCATACATTAGCATACATTAGCTTCAAGTGAGTTATGAACTCCCTTTTTTGCCCCAAGTACAGATTGCAGAATCACATGGGTTACACATCCACATTTTTACATAATACCATAATAATAACTGTTGTATTCTGCTACCTTTCCTATCCTCTACTATCCCCCCTCCCCTCCCCTCCCATCTTCTCTCTCTACCCCTTCTACTGTAATTCATTTCTCACCTTGTTTATTTTCCCATTCCACTTACAACCTCTTATATGTAATTTAGTATAACAATGAGGGTCTCCCTCCGTTTCCATGCAATTCCCCTTTTCTCTCCCTTTCCCTCCCACCTCATGTCTCTGTTTAATGTTAATCTTTTCTTCCTGCTCTTCCTCCCTGCTTTATTCTTAGTTGCTCTCATTATATCAAAGATGACATTTGGTATTTGTTTTTTAGGGATTGGCAAGCTTCACTAAGCATAATCTGCTCTAGTGCCATCCATTTCCCTGAAAATTCCAAGATTTTGTCATTTTTTAGTGCTGCGTAATACTCCATGGTGTATAGATGCCACATTTTTTTAATCCATTCATGCATTGAAGGGCATCTGGGTTGGTTCCACAATCTAGCTATTGTAAATTGTGCTGCTATGAACATCGATGTGGCAGTATCCCTGTAATACGCTCTTTTAAGGTCTTCAGGGAATAGTCCGAGAAGGGCAATAGCTGGGTCAAATGGTGGTTCCATTCCCAGCTTTCCCAGGAATCTCCATACTGCTTTCCAAATTGGCCACACCAATTTGCAGCCCCACCAGCAATGTACAAGAGAACCCTTTTCTCACTCCAGTAAGATTGGCAGCCATTATGAAATCAAACAACAACAAGTGCTGGCGAGGTTGTGGTGTTTCTTGATGCTGCAATGGGAGTTTGGTATTTGCTTCATAAAATACAAGGAGTTCAACTAGGATATAGGGCTGGAGGGAGTTCTGTCACGTGTGTTGGGTCAGGGTGTGCAGGAGAATTCACCAACCAGGGTTCTATCCCACATAACTTGCCCCCTTGACCATAGCAACTTGATTGTGAACATTGCCCTGAAACCTCTCCATATAACAAGATGCCTTTTCATATAATGGTCTGCTGGCTGTACCAAGTCAGTCACAAGCTATTTGGAAGCCAATGGCAGATCCACATGGCGACACCACAGTTGTATTATCACACACCTGCCCACCACTGCTCTAGGCCCACTACTCAGCAGGCTCCAACTTACTGGCATCTCTGTTCTGCACCATTTTCATGAAACCCAGTCAATCAAGGCACTGTCTGTAACACAACAATGAAGCCACTGTCTGCAACAGAACATCCAATGGTTCTCCAGTGCCACTTGGTCATTGGGAATTTCAAAAATATCATGGTATTTATCTATCCATTTTTCAAGAATGAAGTTGGAGGCACTTTGTGGTTTCCATTCTTCAAGGAACCATTACATGGGGAGGAAGCTCATTTCAATGAAATCTCTGAGGAACTCTAACAGGCAAGGCTTCCCAAACACTGGCCAAAAGGTCACAGGAAGCAAGGCCTATGGAGGTCTACAACGGGAGGTCCATGTGTCTTTTGACTCTTAACTATGGCTGCCAAGTTTTTCAGAATACAATTATGCGATATCCTTGCTGAGATTTTCAGTTCTCTGAGGAAAGCCATCCTGGGCCTAGATCTCAGGTTTCAAAGGCAACTCTCATGTGTGGCCTCCTACAATGCCAACACAATTAATGGCAATACTTCTCTGAGGTCAGTTCCAGAACTCAGTCTCTAAGAGGAATCACACCTGAGTTCAAGACCATGTGGACCCTGTCATCTCTTCCAACCGCCACACAAATGACCACAATTAAAACCAAAACATTCCCACATGGCCCTCATCTTCAGCAGTATAGACACTCATCATAAACTCTTGCTGGAGGTTTCCATGAGGGGCGCAGCCAAAGACAATGTCCAAAATATGCACCCTTGCCCCTCATTTGTCTAAATTCAGTGGGGCCTGGACACCCTTCCTTTGAACCAGGAGTGATCAAATAGGCCTGCTGTTAATGCTGCTCTGCTTCTCCAATTTGAGGCCTACTGACAGTCAGGTATAGATTCATTATGTGATTTGGCATCATGAGAGAACCCAAGTACTTCTGCAGGATTTGAATAACTCATTTGACCCATAGGAATCCTATTCTCACTTGATGGAGTTCCGGAACCTATCAGAGGAAGGCAAGAGACTTCATCTACAATGACTGATCTTTTTGCCATTTGGGTTTTGGATGCACACATGGGATCTTCTTTACATCTATCAGGAGCTGAGAATCTTAGCCACAGCCTCAAACAGGGCCTAGTGTCTGATTAAGACACCATCCTTTTCAAAGCAATTAAGCAAAGAGCCACAGGAGATGCCCATTCATTTTCATTTGAAAACTGTTTCTTCAGGCTTCACAAAAGGGTGGCCTGAGGCAAAGACCTTCCTGACATTCAAGGCAATAGAACCATAGTTAAGCAAATGGACCAAAGCAGGGTTTCTCCACTGAGACTTTACTGCTCACACTGATGTCTGAGTTTTCTGAGATGTTCCCATTCCCTTCAGCTATCAAGAACATGGCCATGTCACAGAGCTTGGAGGTGGTACATATCTTGCACAATAAATCATGAGCCTATTCTGGAGAGTGGCCAGAATTCAGGAAGAAAACAGGAACTTAGGATGTTATTAGGTGTTTAAGATCCATAAGGCAAACCACAGTCCATTCATCAATTGAGCAGGATGAATGCTGGGAAGCTTTCTACTAGACAGGACACCTCCATTGATGCATTCTCTTTTCTAATGTCTAAAACCACAGACACAGTGGATACACAGACATAGAAAGTCGCCTTGTCAAAAGACTTACTAGAAACAGTCGACTCCAAACCAAACCAACCACCTTTCCTACCTATTCTCAGAACATGAGACAAAACTGCAAACTCACACCCACACACAAAGGCACCTCCTTCCCAAAAGTAGGTCTGTAACTATCCGGAATGTCTTCTGACTGGTGGGCCATACTATGTTCCCCACAAAATGGCCTCTCCTGTCTCAGATCTTGTCTCCTTGGCCAACTCTGTGATGCTTTGAGGAGCCAACCGTTAGCCACTACCTGCTATCTCAGGAAAAGCTTCTCTTCAGAGCTCTACTGACATTTGGCCATCCTCACATCAGTAGGTACCAAGAAGGTCTGATCTGTACTTGGTAAATCCAAACAAGTGAGCCCACTGGGACAGGGACTGGGACTGGCTATCGGTGCCTGGCTTCTTGCATCAAAATTTCCGAATGTTCCATCACCAAGGAAGTTAGGTAGGTCACTTCCTTCAGGAACTGAAAGAGGTCACTGCCTTGGCAACAACTTTGAACTAACCGTTGCTTCCAAGGGTTCCATTAGATAGAGGCTGCCCCTACTTCCTTTGAAAATTTGACTAGTTTCAATTGTATATCAAAATAGGCACCTGGGAACAGCTCTCCATGCAGGTCTGGTTAGGTCAATCTTCTCTACATTAAAAAGAGAGAGGCTGATGCATACACATCCCTTTTTCCTGTCTAGATTGTTTGCCATTGAAGATGGCTTTTGTTCTCACAGGTCCTTCATAGCTGCTGACATCTTCTCCAGGGATTATTTCTGCATCGAACTTTGAGGTTCTCAGCAGTTGGAAGATACCCTACATTCCTGTATTGTAAGGCGAACTCTGTCCCTGCTCTTTTGTAATTTTAGATTGAAGCAACAGTGTATGGTTAGGGTTAATAACAGGTTCGATTTGGGTAAGGAATCATTATGCGGGATGAATAATGGTATTGGGAACCTGCAATATTTATTGGAATATAGAGATAAAATATAAGTATGAAAACAGAAATCTAGGTAAGATTTGAAGCTCAGAAATGCATTGGACAACTGATTGCGATACGTAGCTTTGAATTACGTTCTAGATACATGTTTCAGAAAAATCGATATACAATGGCATAGGATCTTGTACCTTGGATGATTGAATGTAGTAGAGAACATCTACTCAAAAAGGGATAGTCGATAGAATCAGGAAGATAGTCAGTATGTTTCGGAAGAAGAGCGAGTATAGGATTTGGACCAAAGATCTTTAGCAATAGTGTTTCTGTTACAGAGTGAATGTCAATGTCAGCACATGTGAAGGGTCAGTCACAATGTTGAACTGCGGAAAATATGTAGGAAAGTAGATATCAATAGAGACATTAGAAAATCAGGCAAAAGTATCAAGTGAGTGAAAAAATTAAACATTTTCAACAGTTTTGAGGTTGAATATATAATCTTAGGAAGAAACAAATATGTAGCCAGCAATAGTATTGACATTTGAGAGCATTAGGCAACCTGGTCAGGGATGTTTTTAGTAATCCATGTTCAGTTTACCTTTAGGCTTTGGTACAATCATACGTGTGGCTTTTGCATTTTGTGTCCAGAATATTACAGTGATAACATGCATATGTAGATCAGGTGACATGAGTATTTCTTCCACCATTTCTGGGAGCAATATTTCAAATATGTATAGATTAGTATTGGGGGTACAACCAGGTGTACCCTGTGTCTATGAATATAGAGATAATGCATGAATAGACCATACTGTGAATAAATAATATAACTTGTTACACTTTAAACAATGTATTGAATTGATATCAGAAAATATATAAAAAATCTTTTATTGATATATAATCATTCATTCCAACCAGTAATACATCTAATGGTGATATTACAGTGATGGTTTATCATGAAGTGTGTGTCCGTTTTGCTTCTAAAGTGATAAAGGAAATCGAAAATAATGTGTTTGGATAGAAGTCTCATGAACAGACCAGTCAAGAAACATGGAGGAATACATGTGTTCTGAAGCAGGAAGTGATTGAAAGTGAAACAAATGCCTATATATTTGCTAACCTGTGGAGGAAATATATATCATACGATGTGCATAAAATGAAGAAATTTTAATGTCCCAGTGTTGAATAAAAATGAACATCAATATACACATCATGTCCTATAGGAATCTACTTGCTTTGAAGATAAACTGTGTCAGTTACTGTAAAAATATTAGGGTTTGTAAGCACGATTCACTGAAGTTAGTTCTCAGGACGAGGAAACAAATATGTATTTCAGGTGGTTGAATGTTTCTGAGAATAATCTTATGAAAAGTTGATTTTATATCCACATACATGAATATGAATGAATTTAGATAGTGTTTAATAAGACACATGTTTTTCATATTTTGAAAAATCTAGAGAATATATATATATATATATATATATATATATATATATATATATATATATATATATACACATATAAAACTCATGGAGAAATATTACAATGAAAATTTGACAAGATTTATAACACATACCCTTGATAAAGCAGAAGGCAATTCCAAGTATATACCATGCCTCCTATTAAAGGCCTGTATTTCTATTCTGTTAGTTTTCTTTTTATCCATCATATTAGCATTAGTAGTCAGAGTCTATTAGGGTATGTGTTAGTGTTGGGGATCAGTATTTCAAATGAAAATAGGAAAATAAATCTAATGTGTATGCAAATATGTGCTACGCAAAAATCTTGCCACTCTCATCCAGAACAATTCCTTTACATTAACTTCACTCCAAGTAAAACACAATTAGTGGAGAGGAGTTCGAAAACCTGTGATTACATATGTGGAACTGAAAATGTTCAGGAGTTCACAACATTGGATGTGGTAGAGCAGTTTCCAAAAGTAAGGGAGAGGTTAAACACTCCACAAACTTGGAGCTCTGCTGGCCTTAAGACTTCTTGAGAAAATGCCTCTCAGGTTGGGAACATGAAATATATGAAGTTGTCAGGAGATTTAGCTTCCTCATTGTGACACCATCAAATGTGGGTCTGCATCTATGTGACCTGGAGGAAATGGTTCCTTATTTTCTAATGAACATGAGGCAGCAGTTCTGAATTCTTTCTTGGTAAACTGTGGCCACTGGGAGTTAAATGTCTCCCCGTGTGGTCTGTGAAGCCATTTGGTCATCCTCCATTTTTGTGGTGTTTCTTACTGCTGCACTGGGAGTTTGGAATTGGCTTAATGAAATACAAGGAGTTCAACTGGGACACAATTCTGGAGGGAGCTCTGACACGTGTGATTGGTCAGGGTCTTCAGGAGAATGTTCGAAACATGGGTCTATCCCACATAGCTTTCCCCTTGACTATAGCAACCAGATTCTGAACATTGCCCTGAAACCTCTCAATAAAACAAGATGCCTTTACATATAAGGGTCTGCTGCCTGCACCATATCAGTCACAAGTATTTTGGAAGCCAAAGGCAGATCCACGTGGTCCCACCACAGATATTTATTCACAAACGTATAGTCCACTGCTCTAGCCCCAATACTCAGCAGGCTCCAACTTACTGACATCTCGGTTCTATACCATTTTCATGACAACCAGTCAATCAAGGAACTGTCTGGTACACACATGATCAGCAACAGGACATCCAAAGTTTCTCCAGTGCCACCTGGTCATGGAAATTTCAAAAATTTCATGGTATTTGTATAGCCATTTTTCAAGGATGATGTTGGAGGCACTGTGGGTTTCAATTCATTCAGGAACCATTAAATGGTGAGTAAGCTCATTTCAATGAAAGCTCTGAAGAACTCTCACAGGCAAGGCTTCCCAATGAGTGCCCAAAAGTTCACATGAAGCCAGGCTCATTGAGGTCTACAATATGAGGTACATGTGTGTTTTGAGTCTCAACTATGACTTCCAAGTCTTTCAGTAAAAAAAAAATCATGTGTTACCCTGGCTGTGATTCCCAGTGCTCGGTGGAAAGCCACCCTGGGCCTAGATGTCAGTTTCCAAGGGCTAATCTCATGTGTGGCCTCCTATAATCCCAAAACAATTCATGGCAATACTTCTCTCAAGTCAGTTCCAGAACTCAGTCTCTAAGGAGTATCAGAGCAGAGTTCAAGCCCTGGTGGACCAAGTCATCTCTTCCAACCGCCACACAAATGACCACAATTAAAACCAAAACACTCCTACATGACCCTCATCTTCTTCCATAAAGACACTCATCATAACATATGGCTGGAGGTTTCCATGAGGGGCACAGCCCAAGACAGTGTCCAAAATAAGCTCCCTTGCCCCTCATTTGCCTAAAGTCATGGTGGCTTGGACACCCTTCTTGTGAACCAGGAGTGATCTTTAAGGGTAAAAGAAATTGAAATTAAAGTGTAAAAGTTAAAGTGTAAAAGACCGGGTTTGTAAAGTTTCTAAGATTCAAGGCCTGATTTAAAATGTAAAGGACCAGGTATTGTTAAGTTCCTATGCTACATAAAAAATCTGAAATTCCTGTTACTTGTAGGACAATTTCTGGACTGCCCAGTAAATATTCCCCCTGATCGCCTGGTTGATTAATAACCTAGGACCCTGTGTGGCTTGGCACATATGCATCGCAGGGCCTAATCTAATCAATTTGAATCTGTACCCTGCTGTAGAACTGACCTATCCCTCCTGCCTGACATGTTCCCACCAATGAATGAACTAATCATGTTTAGGATTTGTTGTTTGATTTTCCCGCAGTGTATGATGATTTGTTAAAAGATACTGTGATATATGTAAAGTCTCGCCCTCTCCAAAAAGTGTACTTAAGCACTGCTCAACCTCAGCTCGGAGATCTGGGCTGCTCTCCCTTCTTGAGTGACCACGGAGCCCTAGCATACTGGATTGGATCCTCAATAAATGTCTTTTGCTGTTGCATGAGCCGTGGTCTCATACATGAACATGAATGAATTTAAGGAGTGTATAATAAGACACATATATTTCATATTTTGAATAATCTATAGAGTGCAGATTTTTCACAAAACACATACAGAGATATTAAAAAGTAGCAATATATGTGCCAATCAAAATTCATCATGAAATACATATCATACACAGATCCAAAAATATTTATTTTACTTAACATGGATTTATGTGTAATGTTGTTCAACTAGGAAGCTCACGCATAGGTTGAATTTTCAGTTCCTACAGCGTTTAGGAGGAGTGATCTCTTCTCACAATTTGTATCTGCCAAGTAGGCCACCTCACAATAATGTACTTGTGGTACCAGGTAGGATTCTATTTGTGCATATAAAAATACATGTGCTGAATAGGCAACAGAGAAAGGGAGACAGGAATTCACATATTTTATACCTTTCAAAACACATGGAGAACTATATCAATTAAAAATTAACCAGATTTTTAACAACTACCCTTTATCATGCAAAAGGCAAGTCCAACTATACACCATGCCTCTTCTGAACTGCTTGTATTTCTATTCTGTTTGGGTTATTTTTCTCCATCATATTAGCATTAGTAGTCAGAGTCTAGTAGGGTATGCGTTAGTGTCATGGATTCAGTAATTCAAATGGAAATAAAGGAAAATGAATCCATTGTGTATGCAAATATGCACTACAAAAAAACTTTCCACTCTCATTCAGAGCAATGCCTTGACATTACCTTCACCCAAGTAAGACACAATTAGAGGACAAGAGTTAGAAAATCTGTGAATACATATCTGGAATGGAAAATGCTCAGGAGTTCACAAGCTTGGGCATTTTAGAGGAGTTTTCAAACTTAATGGACAGGATAAACAGTCCAAATTCATGGAACTCTGCTGGCCTAAAGACTTCTTGAGAAACTGCTTCTGAGGTTGGGCACTTGAAATATATGTTGTTGTCAGGAGCTTTAGCTTCCTTTGTAGTGATACCATCAAAGATGGGTCTTCATTTATCTGACCTGGAGGACATGGTTTCTTATTTTCCAAAAGAACATGAGGCAGCAGTGCTCAATTCTTCCTTTGAAGGTAAACTGTGGCCACGGAGGGGTAAGTGTCTCCCCGTCTTGACTGTGAAGCCAATTGGCCATCCTACAATTTTCGTGGTGTTTCTTGCTGCTGCACTGGGCTTTTGGTTTTTCCTTCATGAAATACAAGGAGTTCAACTGGGACACAGTGCTGGAGCGAGTTCTGTCACGTGTGGAGGGTCAGGGTCTACAGGAGAATTCACCAACCAGACTTCTATCCCACATAACTTGCAACATTGTCCATAGCAAACTGATTCTGAACATTGTCCTGAAACCTTTACATATAACAAGATGCCTTTACAGATAAGGGTCGGCTAGCTGCACCATGTAAGCCACAAGCCATTTGGAAGTCAATGGCAGACCCAAATGGCCCCACCACAGATGTTTTATCATACACCTGTACACCACAGCTCTGGGCCCACTTCTCAGCACTCTCCAACTTACTGGCATCTCTGTTCTACACAATTTTCATGAAATTGAGTCAGTCAAGGCACTGTCTGGTACACTCATGATCAGCAACAAGACATCCAAAGGTTCTCCAGTGCCACCTGGTCAGGGGAATTTCATGGTATTTATAGAGCCATTTTTCAAGGATGAAGTTGGAGGCACTGTGGGTTTCAATTCATTCAGGAACCATTTAATGTTGAGGAAAATCATTTCAATGAAAGCTCTAGAGAACTCTCACAGGTAAGGCTTCCCAAAGATTGGCCAAAATACACATATATTTCATATTTTGAAAAATCTTGACAGTATATATATATATATATATATATATATATATATATATATATATATATATATATATATACAAACAGACACAGACATTAAAACTAGCAATATATATGCCAATCGAAATTCATCATGAAATATATATCATCCAAGTATCCAAAAATATTCATTTTACTGAACATGGATTTATGTATAATGTTGTTCAACTAGGAAGCTCACCTATAGGTTGAATTTTCAGTTCCAACAGCGTTTAGGAGGAGTGAACTTTTCTCACAATTTGTATCTGCCAAGTCAGCCACCTCACAAGAATATATGTGTGATACAAGGTACAATTCTATATGTGCATATAAAAATACATGTGCTGAATAGGATACAAATAAATGGGGGAGACAGGAATTCACATATTTGATAAGTTTAAAAATACATGGACAACTCTTTCAACAAAAAATTGACTAGATTTAAAACTCCTTCCCTATATAATGGAAAAGTTAATTCAATGGTACACCATGCCTCCTCTGATATGTTTGTATTTCTGTTCTGTTTGGGTTATTTTTCTCCATTACGTTAGGATTAGTTGTCAGAGTCTTGTAGGGTATGGGTTAGTTTCAGGGATTCAGTATTTCAAAAGGAAAATTGGAAAATGAATCCAATGTGTATGCAAATATGTGCTACACAAAAATCTTCCGACTCTCATCCACAACAATGCCTTGACCTTAACTTCGTCCCAAGTAACACATGTAGAGGAGATGAGTAAGAAAATCTGTGAATACATATCTGGAATTTAATATGCTCAGGAGTTCACAAACTTGCAGGTAGAAGGCGAGATTCCAAAAGTAAGGGACAATGTAAACACTCCAAAAACATGGAGCTCTGTTAGCCTAAAGGCTTCTGGAAAAACTGGCTCTGATGTTGGGCTCTTGAAATATATGTTGTTGTCAGGAGCTTTAGCTTTTTTTGTAGTGAGACCATAAAAGCTGGGTCTGCATCTATGTGACCTGGAGGAGATGCTTTCTTATTTACCAATGATCATGAGGCAGCATTGCTGAATTCTCTCTTTCGGGGTCAACTGTGGCCACTTGGGGCTAAGTGTCCCCTCATGTGGACTGTGAAGCCATTTGATCATCCTCCAATTTTTGTGATATTTTTGCTGCTACACTGGGAGTTCAGTATTTGCTTCACGAAATACAAGGAGTTCACCTGGGACACAGTGCTGGAGGGAGTTCTGTCACGTGTGGTGGGACAGGGTCTGCAGGAGAATGCACAAACCAGGCTTCTGTCCAACATAGCTTGACCCCTTGACCATAGGAACCTGATTCTGAACATTGCCCTGAAACTTATCCATATAACAAGAATCATTTACATATAAGGGTCTGCTGGCTGCACCATGTCGGTCACAAGCCATTTGGAAGCCATTGGGAAATCCACATGGAAGCACCACAGACGTTTTATCTCACACATGCCCACCTTTGCTCTAGGCCCACTATTCAGCAGGCTCCAACTTACTGGAATCTCTGTTCTACACCATTTTCGTGAAACCCAGCCAATCAAGGCACTGTCTGGTACACTCATGATCACCAACAGGATATCCAATGGTTCTCCAGTGCCTCCTGGATATGGGAATTTCAAAAATTTCATGGTATTTATCGAGCCCATCTTTCAAGGTTGAAGTTGGAGGCACTGAGTGTTTCATTTAATTCGGTAACCATTAAATGGTGAAGAAGCTCATTTCAAAGAAAGATCTGGAGAACTCTCACTGCCAAGACTTCCCAAAGAGTGGCCAAAAGGCCACATAAAGCCAGGCCCATTGAGGTCTACAATGTGAAGTGCATTTGTGTTTTGACTCTCAACTATTGCTGCCAAGTGTTTCAGAATAAAATTATGTGATACCTTGGCTGAGATTCCCAGTGCTCTGTGGAAAGCCACACTGGGAATAGATCTCAGTTTCCAATGGTGACTCTCATGCGTGGCCTCCTAATATCCCAACACAATTCATGGCAATACTTCTCTGAGGTCAGTTCCAGGACTCAGTCTCTATAGGGTATCACACCAGAGTTCAAGCCCAGGTGGACCCAGTCATTGCTTCCAACATCCACACAAATAACCACAATTAAAACCAAAACACTCCCACATGGCCCTCATCTTCTTCCATATAGACACTCCTCATAACCTCTGGCTGGATGTTTCCATGAGGGGCGCAGCCCAACACAGAGTCCAAATAACCTCGCTTGCCCGTCATTTTCCTAAAGGCAGGGTGGCCTGTACACCCTTGCTGTGAACCACAAGGGATCAAAAATGCCTTCCTTTAATACTGCTCTGCTTCTCCAATTTGAGGCCTACTGACTGTCAGGTATAGATTCTTTATGTGATTTGGAGTCATGAGAAAACACAAGCATGTATGGGATAGCCTTTGCAGGGCTTAGAAGAACTCATTTGATTCAAAGGATCTCTATTCTCACTTGATGGTGGTCAGGAACCTAAGAGAGGAAGGCGAGAAACTTCATCAACAATTACTGATCTTTTTCCCATTTTGGTTTTGGATGCACACATGGGATCATTCTTTAGATGCATCAGGTGCTGAGAACCTAAGCCACAGCCTCACACAGGGCCAAGAGACTGATTCCGACACATCCATTTCCAAAGAAATTAACAAAGAGCCACAGGTGATGCCCATTTATTTCCATTTTAAAACTGTTTTCTTCAGGCTTCACAAAGTGGTGTCTTGAGGCCAAGACCTTCCTCACATTCAGGGGAAGAGAAGAATTGGTTAGCAAAAAACCCAAAGCAGAGTTTCTCCACTGAGGCTTTCCTGGTCACACTGATATCTGAGTTTTTTGAGATGCTAGCCATTCCCTTTAGCTATCCATTACATGGCCTTGTAACAGAGCTTGGAGGTGGTACATATCTTGGACACAAAACCATGAGCCTATTCTGGAGAGTGGCCAGAATCAGGAAGAAAACAGGAACTTAGGAAATTAGTAGGTGTTGCCCATCCATAAGGGAAGCCACAGTCCATTCATCAATTGGGCAGAATGAATGCTGGGTAGGTTTCTACTAAACAGGACACATCCATTGATGAATTCTCTTTTCAAATGTCTACAACCACAGACACAGTGGGATACACAGAAATAGAAACACTCACTTTGTGAAACTACTTACTAGGAACAGTCCACTCCAAACCAAACAAACCGCCTTTTTTACCTATTCTCAGAAAATGAGACAAAACCACAAACTCACACCCACAAACACAAAGGCACCTCCTTCCCCCAAAGAAGTCTGTGACTATCCTGAGTGTCCTCTGACTTGTGGGCCTTATTATGTTCCCTGAAATGTTCTGTCCTGTCTCAGATCTGGTCTTTTTGGCCAAATCTGTGAAGTGGTCAGGAGCCAGCTGTGATCAACTTCCTGCTTTCTCAGGAAAGGCCCCTCTTCTGAGCTCTCCTGAAATTTGGCCATTCTCACATCAGTAGGTACCAAGAAAGACTGACTCTGTTCTTGGTAAATCCAAATAAGTGAGCCCACTGGGAATGGTACTGGGACTGCCTCTGGTAGCCTGGCTTCCTGGATCCCAAGTTCAGAGAGTTCTATCACCAAAGAAGTGAGGAAGGTCACCTCCTTTGTGAACTGAATGAGGTCACTGCTTTGGAAACTACTTTGTCCTAAAATTTGCTTCCAAGGTTCCCATGAGATGGAGGCTGCCCCTATTTCCTGTGATACGTTCACAACTGAGGATTGTATATCAACCATAGGCAGCCGGGAACAGCTGTCTACACTGGACTGGTTTGGTCCATCTTCTCTACATTAAGAAGAGTGAGGCTTATTCTGACACTTCCCTTCATCCTGACCGGGTTGTTTGCCATGGAAGATGACTTTTGCTCTCTCAGGTCCTTCATAGCTGCCTACATCTTCTCCAGGGATCATTTCTCATGGAACTTTGAGGTTCTCAGCAGGTGGAAGATCCCCAACACTCCTGTATTGGAAGACTAATTCTGTCCCTCCTCTTCTGTAAAGTTAGATTGAGGAAACATTGTATGGTTAAGGTTAATAACAGCTTCCATTTGGGTTAGGAATCATTCTCTTGGATGAATAATGGTATTGGAATTTTGCGATATTTTCAAGAATATATTGGTGAAATATAAGTATGAAAAAAGAAATCTAGGTAATTTTTGAAGCACAGAAGGGAATTGGCCCCACTATTGGGATTCTTAGCTTTGAATTATGTTCTGCACAGGTGTCTCAGATTAATTGATATACAATGGCATAGGACCTTGTCTTTTGGATGATTGAATGTCGAAGAGAAAATCCAGTCCAAAAGGGATAGTTGGTGGATTAGGAAGATATTCAGTAGATTTAGAATGAAGAGTGTGTATAGCATTTGGACCAAAAGATCTTTAGCAATAGGGTTTTGGGTAGAGAGTGAAAGTAAATGTCAGCACATGTGAAGAGTCAGTCATAATGATGAACTGGGGAAAAAATACAGGAAATCAGATTTCAATAGAGACATTAGGAAATCAGGCAAAGTATAAAGTGAGTGATAGGATTAGACATTTTCAACAGGGTTGAGGTTGAATATGTAATTTCAGGAAGAAACAAATATGTAGTCACCAATAGGATTCACTTTTGAGAGCATTAGGCAACCTGGACATGGATTTTTTTTTAATCCATGCTCACTTTCCATTTAGGATTTGGTACAATCATAAGTGTGACCTTGCTTTTTGTTTCCACAATATTACTGTGATTAATGTATATATAGATCAGGTGACATGAGTATTTCTTCCACAATTTCTGGGAGCAATATTTTGAAGACATATAATTTAGTATTGTGGGTACAAATAGGTATACTCTGTGTTATATGAATATAAAGATAATGCATGAATAGACCATACTGTGAATAAATAATATAACTGGTTCCCAATTTAAATAATGGATTGAATTGATATCTGAATATATACTGGAAATCTTATATTGATATTCATACAATCATTCCAACCAGTTATACATCTAATGGTAATATCACTGTTATGGTTTATCATGAAGTGTGTGTGAGCTTTGCTTCTAAAATGATTATGGAAATTGAAAATAATGTGCTTGGAAAGAAGTCTCATTAAAAGAGCAGTCAAGAAACCTGGGGGAATACATATGTTCTGAAGCAGGAAGTAATTGAAAGTGAAAAAAATGCCTATAAATTTGTGAATTTGTGAATGAAATATGTATTCTATTATGTGCAAAACTGAAGAAATATTAATGTACCAGTTTGAATAAAAATGAACGTCAAAATACATATCATGTCCCATAGGAATCTACTTGCATTGACGTTAAACTGAGTCATTTACTATAGCAATATTAGGATTTGTATGCACCATTCACTGAAGTTAGTTTTCAGTATTAGGAAACAAATATGTATTTCAGGTGGATTAATATTTCTGAGAACATTCTTATGAACAGTTGAATATAAATCCACATTCATGAACATCAATGAATTTAGGGAGTATATAATAAGACAAATACATTTCATATTTTGAAAAATCTGGAGAGTTTATACATATATATATGCACACACACACACACACACACACGTATACATTAAAAAGTAGCAATATATATGCCAATCAAAATACATCATGAATTATATATCATCCACAAATCCAAAAATCTTCATTTTTCTGAGCATCGATTTACGTATAATGTTGTTCAACTAGGGAGCTCACCCATAGTTTGAATTGTAAGTTCCAACAGCATTTAGGAGGAGTGATCCCTTCTCACAATTTGTATTTGCAAAGTCAGCAACCTCACAAGTATGTACATGTGATACCAGGTAGGATTCTATATGTGAATATAAAAATGCATGTGCTGAATAGGGTACAGAGAAATGGAGACAGGAATTCTCATATTTGTTAACTTTAAAAACACATGGAGAAGGGAAGGGCAGAGCCGCCAACCGCGCCTGTAAGGTAGGCGGACCTGCGAGCCACCCGTAGAACAGGCCTAGCGGCCCGCCATCGTGAAAGACACATCACCCTGGTTGGGGGTTGGGCAGAGCCACTGCACGCCTGCAAGGAACGCGGACATGCGACCCACAGGCAGAACAGGCCCAGACACCCGCGGAGGGGCAGAGACACCCCTTGCGACTTCAAGATAGGTGAACCTGCGACCCACCGGCTGAAGCGGCCCAACTGCCTTCAGAGGGGCAGAGCCGGCCCCCGCACCTGCGAAGTAGGTGGACCTGCGAACACCGACAGACCAGGTGCTAGGCCCCGCCAGGGTGCTAGACACATAACCAGGTTTGGGGAGGGGCCGAGCCGCTGCCCGTGCCTGCAAAACAGGTGGACCTCTCACCCAGAGGCAGAACAGACCCAGCGACCTACCAGCGTGGTAGACACATCGCCCTGGTTTGGGGGGGGGCAGAGATGCCACTCACGCCTGCAATGTAGACAGCCCTGCAACCCACAGACAGAAGAGGCCCAGCGGAGCGCAGAGGGGCAGAGCTGAAGCCTGTGCATGCAAGGTAGCTGGACATGTTACCCACTGGCTGAAGAGGACCAGCACCCCCAGAGGGGTAGATCAACTGCCCGCTCCTGCAAGGTAGGCGGACCAGATACCAAGAAGCAGAACAGGCCCAGCGGCGTGCTGGTGTGGTAGGCACATTGCCCCAATTGGAGGAGGGGCAGAGCCGCTGCTTACGCCTGTGAGGGAGACTTTTCAAGAATACAATAGCAATATAAACATTTAGGGGTAAAATTCAATAACACAAAAGTTTCACCAAGCCGAAAAAAACGTGAACAGTAGGAAAAGACAAGGAAAGAAAGGACCACAAGCAACGCAGGTCAACTCAACATTAGAAGAGGTAATATCTGCAGCATATGGAATGTCAGATAAAGAATCAGGATATACTTGCTTCAGATGATCTGGAGTCTCCAGGGAGACATTAGACAGCAAAATCAGACAATGAAAGATCACTTTGACAATGAATTACATAAACAAATCCAAGAAGCAAAAGATCAACTATACAGGGAGATAGAGGTTATAAAATACACACAAACAGAAATCATAGAAATGCAGGAAGCAATAAACCAACTTAAAAACTCAATTGAGAATACTACCAGCAGAGTAGATCACTTAGAAGATAGAACATCAGACAATGAAGACAAAGTATTTCAACTTGAAAAGAACATAGAAAGCTCAGCAAGACTGTTAAGAAACCATGAGCAGAACATCCAAGAAATATGGGATAACATGAAGAGACCAAACTAAAGAGTAATTGGGATACAGGAAGGTATACAGGTCCAAACCACAGGATTGAGCAATCTATTCAATGAAATAATATGAGAAAACTTTCCAGACATGAAGAATGAGACAGAATCCCAAATCCTAGAAGCCTACAGGACGCCAAATGTGCAAAATCACAAGAGATAAACACCTAGACATATTATAATGAAGATGCCAAACATACAGAATAAAGAGAGAATTTTAAAAGCTACAAGAGAAAGGAAGCAGATTACATTTAGGGGTAAACCAATCAGGATAACAGCTGATCTTTCAACACAGACTCTGAAAGCTAGAAGATCCTGGAATAACATTTTTCAATCACTGAAAGAAATTGGGTTCCAACCAAGAATTGGGTATCCAGCGATTTTAAGCTTCAGGATGGAAGATGAAATTAAAACCTTCCATGATAAACAAAAGTTAAAAGAATTTGCAGCTAGAAAACCATCTCTTCAAAAGATCCTTGGCAAAACATTATAGGAAGACGAAATGGAAAATAACAATGAAAACCAACAGTGGGAGGTAGTACAGTAAAGGGGCGAAAAATAATCAAAGAGAAAAACAAACCATGTTTAGTAACATAAATAAACAAATATGGCTGGAAGAACAACCCATATTTCAAAAATAACCCTAAATGTTAATGCCTTAAACTAACCAATTAAGAGACACAGGCTAGTAGAATGGATCACGAAAGAAGACCCCAAAATTTTCTGCCTACAGGAGACATATTTGATAGGAAAAGACATATATAGACTAAAGGTGAAAGGTTGGGAGAAATCATATCACTCATATTGACTTTGGAAACAAGCAGAAGTGTCCATACTCATATCAAATAAAATAGATTTCAAGACAAAGTTAATCAAAAGGGATAAAGAGGGACACTACATATTGCTCAAGGGAACCATAAACCAACAAGACATAACAATCATAAATATATGTGCCCCAAACAATGGTTCAGCTATGTTAATCAAACAAACTCTTCTCAAGTTCAAGAGTCTGGTAGACCACCATACAATAATCATGGGAGATTTCAACACACCTCTCTCACTACTGGACAGATATTCCAAACAAAAGTTGAATTAGGAAACTATAGAACTCAATAACACAATTAATAACCTAGACTTAATTAACATATATAGAATATACCACACAACATCAAGCAGTTACACTGTTTTCTCAGCAGCACATGGATACCTCTAAAAAATAGATCATATATTATGTCACAGAACAACTCTTAGACAATATAAAGGAGTATAGATAATACCAGGCATCTTATCTGATCGCAATGGAATGAAACTGAAATCAACAATAAAAGAAGGAAGGAAAATTCATGCATCACTTGGAGAATGAACAATACGTACTGAATGATCAATGGGTTATTAAAGACATCAAGGAGAAAAATAAAAAAAATTCTTAGACATAAATGAAAAAGACAGACAGAACATATCAGAATCTATGGGACACATTGAAAGCAGTTCTAAGTGGAAAATTCATTGCTTGGAGTTCTTTCCTTAAAAAAAGAAAAAAAAAACAACAACAAATAAATGATCTCATAGTTCATTTCAAAATCCTAGAAAAAGAAGAGCAAAACAACAGAAAAAGAAGTAGAAGGCAAGAAATAATTAAAATCAGAGCTGAAATTAATGAAATCGAAACAAAAGAAACAATTGAAAAAATTGAAAATACTAAAAGTTGAAAAATTAATAAAATCGACAGTCTCTTAGCCATGTTAATGAAGAGAAGAAGAGAGGGAACTCAAATTACTATCATAAGGGATGAAAAAGGCAATATCACAACAGACACTTCTGAAATACAGAAGATAATCAGAAATTATATTAGAAGATAGTGAAGGCATCAATCAATTTCTTAAGTCATATGATCTGCCCAGATTGAGTCAGGAGGATATAGACAACCTAAGCAGACCAATATCAATTGAGAAAATAGAAGAAACCATCCAAAGACTACCAACTAAGAAAAGCCCAGGACTGAATGGGTATACAGCAGAGGAGGCCAATATCACCCTGATTCCTAAACCAGACAAAGACCCTTCAAAGAAACAAATGTACAGACCAATCTCTCTAATGAACCTAGATGCAAAAATCCTCAATAAAATTCTGGCGAATCAGATACAAAAACATATTTAAAAAATTGTGCAACATGATCAAGTAGGATTCATTCCTGGGATACAAGGCTGGTTCAATATACGGAAATCAATAAATGTTATTCACCACATCAATAGACTTAAAAATAAGAACCATATGATCACCCCAATAGATGCAGAAAAAGCATTCAATAAAGTACAGCATCCCTTTATGTTTAAAACTCTAGAAAAACTGGGATAACAGGAACATACCTCAATATTGTAAAAGCAATCTATGCTAAGCCTCAGGCTAGTATCATTCTGAATTGAGAAAAAAATTGAAGGCATTCCCTCTAAAATCTGGAACAAGACAGGGATGCCCTCTCTCACGATTTCTGTTTAACATAGTTCTCGAACACTGGCCAGAGCAATTAGACAAATGAAAGAAATTAAAGGCATAAAAATAGGAAAAGAAGAACTTAAATTATCACTATTTGCAGATGACATGATTCTATACCTAGTAGACCCAAAAGGGTCTACAAGAAACTATTAGAGATAATAAATGAATTCAGCAAAGTGGCATGATATAAAATCAACAATCATAAATCAAAAGCATTCCTGAATATCAGCAACAAATCCTCTGAAACGGAAATGAGGACAACCACTCCATTGAGAGTATGCTCAAAAAAAATAAAATAAAATATTTGGTTATCAACGTAACAAAAGATGTGAAAGACTTACACAATGAAAACTACAGAACCCTAAAGAGAGAAATAGAAGAAGATCTTACAAGATGGAAAAATATACCCTGTTCATGGATAGGCAGAATTAACATCATCAAAATGGCGATATTACCAAAAGTTCTCTATAGGTTTAATGCAATGCCAATCAAAATCCCAACGGCATTTCCTGTAGAAATAGATAAAACAATTATGAAATTCATATGGAATAATACAAGACCCAGTATAGCAAAGACAACTCTAAGCAGGAAGTGTGAATCAGGCGGTATAGCGATACATGTCCTCAAACTATACTACGGAGCAATAGTAACAAAAAGAGCATGGTACTGGTACCAAAACTGGCGGGTGGACCAATGGTACAGAATAGAGGACACAGAAATCAATCCACAAAATTACAGCAATCTTATATTTGATAAAGGAGCTAAAAGCATAAACTGAAGGAATGATAGCATCTTCAACAAATGGTGCTGGAAAAACTGGAATTACATATGTAAGAAAATGAAACTGAATCCCTTTCTCTCGCCATGCACAAAAGTTAACTCAAAATGGATCAAGGAGCTTGATATCAAATCAGCGACACGGCGTCTGATAGAAGAAAACTTTGGCTATGATCTACATACTGTGGGGTCGGGCTCCAAATTCCTCAATAGGACACCCATAGCATAAGAGTTAATAATTAGAATCTACAAACAGGACTTACTCAAACTAAATAGATTTTTCTCAGAAAAAGAAACAATAAGAGAGGTAAAAAGGGAGCCTACATCCTGGGAACAAATCTTTACTCCTCACACTTCAGATAGAGCCCTAATATCCAGAGTTATACAAAGAACTCAAAAAATTAAACAATAAGCAAATGAATTACCCAATCAACAAATGGGCCAAGGACCTGAACAGACACTTCTCAGAGGAGGACATACAATCAATCAATAAGTACATCAAAAAATTCTCACCATCTCGAGCATTCAGAGAAATGCAAAACAAACCCACCCTAAGATACCATCTCACTGCAGTAAGCTTGGCAGCCATTATGAAGTCAAACGACAACAAGTGCTGGCGAGGATGTGGGAAAAAGGGTACACCTGTACATTGCTGGTGGGACTGCAAATTGGTGCAGCAAATTTGGAAAGCAGTATGGAGATTTCTTGGAAACTAGGGAATGGAACCGCCATTTGACCCAGCAATTCCCCTTCTCGGTCTAATCCCTATAGACCCAAAAAGTGCATGCTACAGGGACACTGATAAATCTATGTTCATAGCAGCACAATTCACAATAGGAAGACTGTGGAACCAACCTAGATGCCCTTCAATAGATGAATGGATTAAAAAAAATGTGGCATTTATACACAATGGAGTATTACTCTGCATTAAAAAATGACAAAATCATACAATTTGCAGAGAAATGGATAGCATTAGAACGTATTATGCTACGTGAAGATAGCCAATCACTAAAAAACAAATGCCAAATGTTTTCTTTGATATAAGGAGAGTAACTAAGAACAGAGTTGGGAGGAAGAGCATGAGAAGATGATTAATATTAAACAGGGGTGAGAGGTGGGAGGGAAAAGGAAAGAGAAGGAAAATTACATAGAAATGGAAGGAAACCCTCATGGTTATACAAAATTAAATACAAGATGAAGTGAGGGGAAAGGGGACAAAAACAAGTGGAAGAAATGAATTACAATAGATGGGGTAGAGAGAGAGGATTGGATGGGAGGGGATGGGAGATAGTAGAGGACAGGAAAGTCAGCAGAATACAACAGACACTAGTATAGCAATATGTAAAATAGTGGATGTGTAACTGATGAGATACTGCAATCTGTATACGAAGAAAAATGGAAGTTCATAACCTACTTGAATCAAAGTGTGAAATATGACATGTCAAGAACTATGTAATGTTTTGTAGAACCAACAATAAATATTAAAGGAAAAAAACACATGGAGAACTATTTCAATGAAAAATTGACTAGGTTTATAACACCTACACTTCATCATGCAAAAGGCAAGTCCAACTATACACCATGCCTCTTCAGAAGTGCTTGTATTTCTATTCTGTTTGGGTTATTTTTCTTCATCATATTAGGATTAGTAGTCAGAGTTTGGTAGGGTATGCGTTAGTGTCAGGGATTCAGTCTTTGGAATGGAAAATTGGAAAATGAATCCAATGTGTATGCAAATATGTGCTACACAAAAATCTTCCCACTCTCATCCAGAACAATGCCTTGACGTTACCTTCATGCCAAATAAGAAACAATTAGAGGAGAAGAGTTAGAAAATCTGTAAATACATATCTGGAATGGAAAATATTCAGGAGTTCACAAACTTGGAGGTGGTAGAGGAGTATCCCAAAGTAAGGGACAGGGTAAACACTCCACAAACATGGAGGTCTGCTGGCCTAAAGACTTCTAGAGAAACTGCCTCTGAGGATGGGCACTTGAAATATATGTTGTCAGTAGCTTTAGCTTCCTTTGTAGTGAGATCATAAAAGCTGGGTCTGCATCTATGTGACCTGGAGGACATTCTTTCTTGCTTTCCAATACACATGAGGCAGCAGTGCTGAATTCTCTCTTCGTATGTAAACTGTGGCCACTGGGGTCTAAGTGTCTCCCTGTGTGGACTGTGAAGCCTTTTGTTCATCCTCCATTTTCGTAGAGTTTCCTGCGGCAGCACTGAGAGTTTGGTATTTGCCTCACAAAATACAAGGAGTTCAACTGGAACACAGTCCTGGAGGGAGTTCTGTCATTTGTGGTTTTTCAGGGTCTACAAGAGAATGCACCAACCAGGCTTCATTCCCACATAACTTGCCCCCTTCTCCATAGCAACCTGATTCTGCACATTGCCCTGAAAACTATCCATTTAACAAGACACCTTTACATATACGTGTCTGGTCACTGCACCGTGTCAGTGACAAACTATTTGGAAATCAATGGCAAAACCACATGGCGCAACCACAGATGATTTATCACACACCTGCACAACACAGCTCAGGGCCCACTACTCAGGAGGGTCCAACTTAATGGCATCTCTGTTCTACACCATTTTCATAAATCCCAGTCAATCAAGGCACTGTCTGGTACACTCATGATCAGCAAGAGGTGCTGACAATTTAAGCCACAGTCTCACACAGGGCCCAGAGTCTGATTCAGACATAACCATTTCCAAAACAATTCATCAAAGAGGCACAGGTGATGCCCATTCATTTCCATTTGAAAATTGTTTTCTTCTGGCTTTATAAAGGGGTGGCCTGAGGCAAAGAGGTTCCTGACATTCAGGGCAACAGAACAATAGTTAAGCAAAAGGCCCTAAGCCAGGTTTCACCATAGAGACTTTCCTGGTCACACCAATATCTGAGTTTTCTGGTGTGCTCGCCATTCCTTTCAGCTAACTAGTACATGGCCATGTCACAGAGCTTGGAGGTGGTACATATCTTGGACAAAAAACCATGAGCCTTTCTGGAGAGTTGCCAGAATTCAGGAAGAATTCAAGAACTTAGGATGATACTAGGTGTTGCCCATGGATAAGTCAAGCCTTAGTCCATTCATTAATTGGGCAGGATGAATGCTGTGAAGCTTTCTACTAGACAGGACACACCCATTGAGCCATTTTCTTTTCTAATATCTACAACTAAGGACACAGTGGGATACACAGACATAGAAACAGTCTCCTTGTCAGATGACTTACTAGAAACAGTCCACTCCAAACCAAACAAACCTCCTTTTTTACCTATTCTCAGAATATGAGACAAATACTCAAACTGACATCCACACACACAAAGTCACCTCCTTCCCCAAGTATGTCTGTGACTATCCGGAGTGTCCTCTGACTAGTAGGCCATAGAATGTTCCCCAGAAATGGCCGGTCCTGTCTCAGATCTGGTCTCCTTGGCCAATTCTGTGATGTTTTCAGGAGGCAGTGGTGAGCCATTTCCTGCCCTCTCAGGAAAGGACCCTCTTCA
This sequence comes from Callospermophilus lateralis, assembly GCF_048772815.1. Taxonomy (NCBI): domain Eukaryota; kingdom Metazoa; phylum Chordata; class Mammalia; order Rodentia; family Sciuridae; genus Callospermophilus; species Callospermophilus lateralis. Next base: position 5,145,636 of record NW_027516909.1, read on the forward strand.
AAGCTTTCTTGGCATTTGGCCACCCTCACATCAGTAGGTACCAAGAAAGACTGACTCTTTACTTGGTAAATCCAAACAAGTGAGCCCACTTGGACTGGGACTGGTACTGGCTCTTGGTGCCTGGCTTCCTGGATCACAAAATTCAGAGAGTTCCATCATGAAAAAAGTGAGGTGAGGTCACTTTCTTCAGAAAATGAATGAGGCCACTGTCTTGGCCACCACTTTGTCCTAACAGTTGCTTCCTAGTGTCTCAGGAAAAGGAGGCTGCCTCTATTTCCTGTGACACTTTCACAAGTTAGAATGGTATAGAAACATAGGCACCTGGGAACAGCTCTCCACACATGCCTGGTTTCATACATCTTCCCTACATTAAGAAGAGATAGGATGATTCAGACACATCCTTTCATCCTGATCGGGTTGTTTGCAAAGGAAGATGACTTTTGCTGTCTCAGGTCCTTCATAACTGCCTACGTCTTCTCCAGGGATCATTTCTGCATGGATTTTGAGGTACTCAGCAGGTGGAAGATCTCCTAACTTCCTGTATTGTAATACTAACTTTGTCCCTGCTCTTCTGTAAAGTGAGATTGAGTGAACAATCTCAGTTTACAGAATGGTTAGGGTTAATAGCATGTTCGATTTGGGTTATGAATCATTTTGCTGGATGAATAATGATATTGGGAACCTGTGATATTTACAAGAACATGAAGGTGAAATATAAGTATGAAAACAGAAATCTAGGTAATATTTGAAGCCCAGAAGGACTTTGGGCCCTTGATTGGGATACTTAGCTTAAATTATGTTCTGTGTGACCTTTGCATTTTGTGTCCAGAATATTAGTGTGATAATATGTATATGTAGCTAAGGTGACATGAGTATTTCTTTCACCATTTCTGTGAGCAGTATTTTGAAAACTTATAAATTAGTACTGGGGATACTATTAGGTTTACCCTGTTTTGATGAATATAGAGATGATGCATTAATAGACCATACTGTGAATAAATTATATAACTGGTTCCAAATTTAAATAATGGATTGTATTGATATCTGAAAATATATAGAAAATCTTATATTGATATACATACATTCATTCCAACCAGTTATATATCTAATTGTAATGTTAGGGTTATCATTTATCATGAATAGTGTGTGAGTTTTGCCTCAAAAATGATTATGGAATCGAAAATAATATGTTTAGAAAGAAGTCTAGTAAAAAGACCAGTCAAGAAACATGGAGGAACATATGTCTTCCGAAGGAGGAAGTGATTGAAAGTGAACCAAGTGTTTATAAATTTGTGAACTTGTGAATGAAAGGAAATATCTTATGATGTCCATGAACTGAAGAAATAATAACGTACCAGGTTTGAATAAAAATGAACTTTTACAAACACAATAGAGACATTAGGAATTCTGGCAAAGTATAGTCCGCAGTGAATGGTTAATAAAATAAGTACTTGTCACTTCCTGTTTTTCTGTATGCTTAACAAAACACTTTTGAAATATTGAGAACTGTTTGCTAATCTTATTCCCAGAATGTGCTGTCCCCAATTACCAAACTGCAGAATGTACTCCCTCAACCGGTTGCACGCAAACCGCTCACTCGCCCGGACCCATCAATAAACTTACCCCCCTGCCCTCTCCAAGGAAAATATATAAGCTATGCTTAAGCTGTTCTCTGGGCTCTCTGCTCTATTCAAGTGAGCTCTGAGCCCCAGCATGCTGGACCCCCAATAAACCCTTTGCTTTTGCATGAGACAGTCTCTTGGTGGTCTCTTCCCCCGATTGTCACCGGACCTTTACATATGGAGGTTCCACTGAGATCTGGCAGCGGTGGACAAGAGACCCCAACGAACTCCTCTCAGAGTAAGTAAGGTGCCTCTTTCTGGTCAGGTTTCAGGTCAGGGCTTGGCAAAATGGATGTCAATGAAGAGCGTGAGCTCTCTCCAACAATGGCTGACAGTCATGTCACAGAGCCACAGGCCAAGTCCCTGGGTGACGTCAAAGAGGACTCAGAAAATTGAGGAACAATAGTCTCCATGACTCAGTGATATTTTGTTTCAGATTCGTTATTGCCAACCGATCGGGTTCTGCCAACTACTAAGTCCTGGTCTCAGTGTTGGACTTCCATATCCTGTCTTTATTGTCTTGTCTTGTCTGTGTCGTGTGTTGTTGCTTTTACTGTTTGTGTATCTTTCATTATGGGACAGAGCACTTCAATGCCTCTGTCTCTGACCCTTGATCACTGCACCAAAGTTTGCTTAAGGGATCAGAATCTTTCTTTTTTAGTAAAACGCTGGACCTGGCAGACTCTCTGTGCCTCAGAATGGCTCACCATTGGATTTGGATGGACCCTAGAAGGATCTTTCTACTTCCCACTAATTTAAAAAGTCAGAGATATTGTCTTTCAGCCAGGACCACACAGATACCTGTGAAGACAGATGGTCACTGCCTACCAACCCGGGGACGAGGGGAATCAACATCAATATCAAGAAAGAGACTTGTCTACATTAGACGACATCAGGTGTCATCCATGGAACCCCGCTGAAAGGGACCATAGAAGGTGTTACTTATAACACCTACAGAAGTAAAGGTAGACAGAATCACTTCCTGGATCCATACCTCTCATCTCAAGCCTGTGCCCTGTCCAGACTCTGGCTGGAAACTGTAAAAGACAGGTAACCCTTTCAAATTGTGTATTTGCCTTGTCAATAAGGCTATAGACTCTCCCCTTGACCACCAGTAGTCCTAACCCTCATCAGCCCATTCAGCAGCAATGGCTGATCACAAATCTTACTGGACAAGAAGTATGGTCTATCTCGCATACCGCCCACTTAAGGACATGGTCGCCATCTCTCCACAGAGACATTTGTCAGCTGGCTATAGGTCTTTTCCATTGGGATATCCCTGATGAAGTGGATCCCACTAAAATTCCATTAAATCCCTTCTCTACCATAGATAATGGAAACAAATATTATGGATGTAGGGACACGCGAGCCAGATGCAGTTTGGCTAGCCTAGATTACTATGTTTGCCTGGCGGACTATCAAAGCCACAAACAGTCACGGCTGTGTTGGGGGGAAGCCGACTTCTTCTGTAAGTCATGGGGATGTGAGCATTCAGGGACTGCTTGATGGAACCCAAACTCCTCATCAAATTCTGTACACAGCATTGGCCATATCCAATTAGATAACCAAAATTGATAGCCCCCATAGGGGTCTCTAGATCCTCAAATTCTGCGTGACCTTTTTAACTTTTGCAAGTTCTCAAAAGTGTGAAAGGAGATTCCCCTATGTGGAGGCCTTTTCCCTCCTTTGCTCACATCCTGAACTATGCTTCTCCAATAGATCCTCACCCTCAGCCATCTGCTCCATACTCTCTGCTCTTACTCTCACCTACGCAACCTGATTTCTCCCCTCCAATTACTAGATCAAAAACCCAAACCTCCGCCCATTCTATGACCATTGCCCCCTTGTTAAGGTAGCAGGTACTGAGGTACACCTTAACCCACTCACTCCTCTCTTCTCTTGTCATTGCCTGCACCGGGTCCCACCAGGTCCTCCTACTAGCTAACACAAAGCTCAAACCAGCTGAGGAGAGCCCTCAGACCCTTATCGAAGATGTAATGTAAATGGCCTTTAAAGTTGCTTTGTCATCACTGAAAACAGGTTACTAAGTATTTAAAGTCCCTCACAGGCTTTTGGGGATACTAACTCCCATCTTACCCTCTGCTCTACCTGTTGTACTGCTCAAGATTTGTTCCTAGAAAAATCCAAAACCCCTTTCCCATTATTCTTTTACATCTCTCCTACCTCATTCTCAGATCCACGGAGCTGCTCACAGCCACGCCTTCCCCGTCTTCCCCCTCTGTACCAGGCCCACAGAAATGTCTTAACTGACCTTCTCCAGAAATCTTCAACATAGCTGAATTTAGGACTTTCAGAAAAAGAGTCCCTATAAAAAATTTCTAAGTACATAAACTTCCTCTTTTCATGTTGCCGTATTCTACTTGGCCACTGGCTAAAAAAATCAGCAATCCTAAGCTAGACACCACCTTACTAGTTTTTCACAAAATATGTGAACAAGGGCTTGGCCTTGAGCTGAGGCTTCACAGCGATGGCTACATTTGTAAGATAAAGAAGTTACCAACTGGGCTCCATGGTAACAGTTGGGAGGGGGAAAAAATAAAGGGAATATAATGCTCTCCCTCACCCAGGTGTCCTTGAAAAGTTAACTTTCGCACAACAGAGGAAAAAAACAGAATATAAACTGCTTTTTGTGAACTGCTTAAGACTGTGAACTTCTGAGCCCCTTCCCTTATATGTTGGGTACAAAATTCTGAAAGTACCTAAACTTGGGGTTCCGGGGATTTAATTGATTACAACAGAAGTAATGCCCTCTGAATCTGGTTGCAAACAAATAGGACTGTTTTCCTGTCTTTGGTACTATCTTAGGTGCCTTGCCTTGTCCGTCCCTACAACAGTATAATTCTATATACTTAAAACATTGTTTATGTTTTCATGAAGTGGTCAACAGATGTGATTAATTGTGTAGTTGTGCAAATGTTTCCCAGAGTGCTCTATCAACACAGGTTCATTTGAAGATCAAATAGGGGGGGCATAAAACCTAGTTCCACTGGGAACATATATCACTCACTTTTGCGATCCTATTAGGAATACATGTTGCTGCAAGGGTGGGCACAAGAACCACTGCCTTGGTCCATGGGACAAAACAAATGACCCAAATAGAAGCAGCTATAGACCAAAACATAAAGATATTAGAAACCTCCATAACAGCATTGCAGGAATCTTTAACCTATCTCTCTGAAGTTGTTTTACAGAACAGTCGAAGATTGGAACTCCTCTTCATGTGAGAAGAGGGCCTTTGTTTTGCATTGATGGAAGAATGTTGTTTTTATGCCAACCATATTGGAGTTGTAAAAAAATCTATGAGTAAATTAAAAAGATGACTTGAAGAGCGTCAACGACAGAGAGAGGCCAAAAAAGGGTGTTTTGAATCTTGGTTCACAAAGTTCCCCTGGTTAACTACGCATTTATCAACCCTGGCCGGTCCAATAATAATCCTCATATTATTGATAACTATTAAACCCTGCTTGCTCAACCATGTAATTTATTTTCTCCAAGCTCAAATTGGACAAGTTAAACTAATGGTAATACCCCACTAGCAGACATAGAATGTGACACCCCCCAATGATCATTTTTATGATTAAAAGTAGCCAGAAAAAGAAGTGCCTAATGAAAGGTTAATAAAATATGTAGTTGTCACTTCCTGTTTTTCTGTACGCTTAACAAAACACTGTTGAAATCTTGAGAAATGTTTGCCAATCTTGTTCCCAGAATGTGCTGTCCCCAACTGTCAAACTGCAGAATGTACTCCTTCACCAGGTTGCATGCAAATTGACCACTCGCCCTGACACATCAATAAACTTCCCTCCCTGCACTCGCAAGGGAAAGTATTTAACCTCTGCTTAAGCTGTTCTCAGGGCTCTCTACTCTTTTCAAGTGAACTCTGAGCCCCAGCATGCTGGACCCCCAATAAACCCTTTGCTGTTACATGAGATAGACTCTTGGTGGTCTCCTCTTCCGGCACTCGACCCACCTTTACTTGGATGATTGAATGTAGAAGAGAACATCCAGTCAAAAAGGGATAGTCAGTGGGATTAGGAATATAGTCCGTAGGTTTAGGAAGAAGAGTGAGTATAGGATTTGGACCAAAAGTTCTTTAGTAATAGGGTTTCGGTTAGAGAATGAATGTAAATGTCAGCACATGTGAAGAATGAGTCACAATGATGAACTGGGGAAAATATGTAGGAAAGCAGATATCAATAGAGACATTAGGAAATCAGGCAAAGTATAAAGTGAGTGAAAGGATTAGACATTATCAACAGGGTTGAGTTTCAATATATAATCTTATGAAGAAACAAATATGTAGTCACCAATAGGATTGACATTTGAGAGTATTAGGCAACCTGGACATGAATGTTTTTAATAATACAGGTTCACTTTCTATTTAGCCTTTGGTACAATCATAAGTGTGACTTTTGCATTTTGTGTTCCGAATATTACTGTGATAAAATGTATATGTAGATCAGGTGACATGAGTATTTCTTCCACAATTTCTGGGAGCAATATTTTGAAGACGTATAAATTGAGGACTCTAGGATATGCCAACAAACAATTCTTACACAAACTTTTACCAATGTGGTTCCAAAGGTAGAGGCGCATACGCAAGGAATGCAAAGTGAACTAATTCTAACCAAAAAAAAAAAGAAAAAAAAATTGATACTTTATCTTCCACTTCTTGTGCCACTCCTGTTTCAAATTACTTAGTCTTGACTGCATGTCTCCTGCAGAAACAATCAAAATATCTGGAATACGTCTTTTGTTTGTTTTGCTTTTGCGGTGCTGCAGATAGAACCCAGGGCCTCCACATGCTTCGGAAAGCACTTGACTGCTAAACTACATCCATGCTCCCCACCCTCACTACTTTTTTGTTGTTTGGAGAAAGGGTCTTAGTAGCTGGGATTTCAGGCATGCACTATTGCACCAGACTCCTGAATATATCTTGCCACTACATTTAGATGCAGAATTGGCTCAACAATAAGAAATTAAGAGGGTGTGAATAAAATAGTAATAGTGAAGAACCACTAAGAATACAGAGAAAGCACACTAAACAATACCTTTTGTTCAAATGCAATCTCTTTTAAAAGATTTTTTAAATGGATGACAATAAACTTCTGAAAAACAGACACAAATATCTTTCCTATCCTTTGCCTGAATTTCAATACTTTAAATTTTATTTTAATTACAGCTTTACTGAGATACAAATTTATATACCATGCAATCTATTGTATCACATGTCTATCTATTTTATATCCAGTATGGTTATTTCAATAAAATGACACACTAACTTTTCTGAATGAGTAGAATTACTAGTTACTACTAGGGTTCAATTCCTAGCTTTGCAAATGCAAACAAACAAACAAACAAAGTTGGCTAATGGATCATATATTCTAATATTCCTAGCATTTTTTCAGTACAAAAAACCCACATTATCCCACAAAGGGATATGAAATAGAATTATATTTTTTCATCTGGGTATGCTAAAGACAAGTCTATTTAGAAAATCCTGTTGTTTCAAATGTTGTTGAAAATAATATAAAAATACTTTAATAAAGAATGCAAAATAAAAAAAAATAAATTAGTATTGGGGGTACAAAGAGGTGTACCATGTGTCTATGAATATAGAAGTAATTCATGAATTGACAATACTGTGAATAAATAATATAACTGATTCCACTTCAAATAATGGATTGATAGAATTGATATCTGAAAATATATAAGAAATCTTATATTGATATAGAATCATTCATTCCAATGAGTTATACATCTAATGGTAATATTAGGGTTATATTCTATCATGAAAGGTGTGTGAGATCTGCTTCAAAAGTGAGAATGGAAAAGGAAAATAATGTGTTTGGAAAGAAGTCTCATGAAAAGACGAGTCAAGAAACATAGAGGAATGCATGTGTTCTGAAGTAGAAAGTGATTGAAAGTGACACAAATGCAAATAATTTTGCTAACTTGTGGATGAAATACATATCCTATAATGTGAATAAACTGAAGAAACAGTAAAGTACCAGTGTTGAATAAAAATGAACGTCAAAATGTACATCATGTCCCATAGTAATCTACTTGGATTGATGTTAAACTGGGTCAGTTACTGTAGAAATATTAGGATTTGTATGCACCATTCACTGATGTTACTTGTCAGTACTAGAAAACAAATATGTATTTCAGGTGGATGAATAATTCTGAGAATAATCTTGTGAAAAGTTTATTATAAATCCACATACATGAATATGAATGAATTTAGGGTGTGTAAAAGAAGACAGAAGTATTTCATATTTTTAAAAATTTGGAGAGTGTATATGTATATATATATATATATATATATATATATATATATATATATATATATATATATACACACACACACACACACACACACACACACAAACAAACACATATACACACAGAGACTTTGAAATGTAGCAATATATATGCCAATTGAAATTGATGTAGAAATACATATCGTCCAAAGATCCAAAAATATTTAATTTACTGAACATGGATTTGTGTATAATGTTGTTCAACTAGGAAGCTCCCCCTTAGGTTAAATTTTCAGTTCCAACAGCGTTTAGGAGGAGTGATCTCTTCTCATAATTTGTATCTGCCAAGTCAGCCACCTCACAAGAATGTACATTTGATACCAGGTAGGATTCTATATGTGCATATAAAAATGCATGTGCTGAATAGGCTACAGACAAACGGAGACAGGAATTCAAATACTTGTTAAATTTAAAAACACATGGACAACTATGTCAACAAAATATTGATTAGATTTATAACTCCTACACTATATAATGCAAAAGGCAAGTTCAACTATACACCATGCCTCCTCTGAACTTCTTGGATTTCTATTCTGTTTGGGTTATTGTTCTCCATCATATTAGGATTAGTAGTCAGATTCTAGTAGGTTATGGGTTAGTGTCAGGAATTCAGTATTTCGAATGGAAAATTGGAAAATGAATCCAATGTGTATGCAAATATGTGCTACAAAAAAATCTTCCAACTCTCATCCACAACAATGCCTTGAAATTACCTTCACCCCAATTAAGACACAACTAGAAGAGAAGAGGTAGAAAATCTGTGAATATATATCTGTAGTGGAATATGCTCAGGAGTTCACAATTTTGGAGGTTGTAGAGCAGTTTCCAAAAGTAAGGGACAGGGTAAACACTCCACAAACATGGAGCTCTGTTGGCCAAAAGATTTCTTGAGAAACTGCCTCTGAGGGTGGGCACTTGAAATATATGTGTTTGTCAGTGGCTTTAGCTTCCTTTCTAGTGAGACCATCAAAGTGGGTCTGTATCTATGTGACATGAAGATCTTGGTTTCTTATTTTCCAATGATCCTGAGGCAGCAGTGCTGATTTCTCTCTTTGTATGTAAACTGTGGCCACTGGGGGCTAAGTGTCACCCCATGTGGACTCTGAAGCCATTTGTTCATCCTCCAACTTTTGTGGTGTTTCTTGCTGCTGAACTGGCACATTGGTATTTGCTTCACGAAATACAATGAGTTCAACTGGAACACAGTGCTGGAGGAAGTTCTGTCACGTGTTGTGGGTCACGTTCTGCAGGAGAATGTACCAACCAGGCTTCAATACCAGATAGCTTGTCCCCTTAACCTCAGCAACCTGATCCTTAACATTACCCTGAAACCTCTCCATATAACAAGATGCCTTTACATAGAAGGGTCTGCTGGCTGCACCATGTCAGTCACAAGGCATTTGCAAGCCAATGGCAGATCAACATGGCCCCACCACACATGTTTTGTCACATACCTTCACACCACTGCTCTAGGCCCACTAATGAGCAGGCTCCAACTTACTGGCATCAATGTTCTACACAATTTTCATGAAACAAAGTCAGTCAAGGCACTGTCTGGTACACTGATGGTCAGCAACAGGATATCCAAAAGTTCTCCAGTGCCACCTGGTCATGGGAATTTCAAAAATTTCATGGTATTTATCAAGCCATTTGTCGAGGATGAAGTTGGAGGCTCTTTGGGTTTCAATTTATTCAGGAACCATTAAATGTTGAGGAAGCTCATTTCAATGAAAGCTCTAGAGAACACTCACAGGCAAGACTTCCCAAAGTGTGGCCAAAAGGTCACATGAAGCCAGGCCCATTGAGGTCTACAATGTGAGGTCCATGTGTGTTTTGACTCTCAACTGTGGCTGCAAAGTCTTTCAGAATAAAATCATGTGATATCCTGGCTGAGATTCCCAGTGCTCTGGGGAAAGCCACCCTGCACCTAGATCTCAGGTTCCAAGGGCGACTCTCATGCATGGTGTAGTAAAAACCAAACACAATTCATGAAAATACTTCTCTGAGGTCAGTTCCAGAATTCATTCTCTAAGAGGAATCACAACAGAGTTCAAGCCCAGGTGGACCCAGTCTTTTCTTCTAAGTGCCACACAAATTACCACAATAACAAACAAAACGCTCCCACATAACCCTTTTCTTCTTCCATATAGACACTCATCATAACCTCTGGATGGAGGTTTCCATGAGGGGCGCAGGACAGGACAGTGTCCAAAATAACCTCCCTTGCCCCTCATTTGCCTAAAGTCAGTGTGGCCTGGAAATCCTGACTGTGAAACAGGAGTGATCAAATCGGCCTGCCGTTAATACAGCTTGGCTTCTCCAATTTGAGGCCTACTGACTGTAGGGTTTAGATTATTCATGTAAATTGGGGTCATGAGAAAACCCAAGCACCTATGGGATAGCCTCTGCAGGGCTTTGAAGAACTCTTTTGAAACAAAGGATCCCTATTCTCACTTGATGGATGTCAGGAACCTTAGAGAGGAAGGCAAGAGTCTTCATTAACAATGACTGCTCTTTTGGCCATTTTGGTTTTTAATGCACCCATGGGATCTTTCTTTAGATCCATCAGGTGCTGAGAATCTAAGCTACAGCCTAACACAGGGCCAAGAGGCTGATTCAGACACATCCCTTTCCAAAGCAATTAAGCAAAGAGCCACAGGTGTTGCCCATTCATTTCCATTTGAAAACTGTTTTCTTCAGGCTTCACAAAGGGGTGGCCTGAGGCAAAGAACTTCCTGACATTCAGGGCAACAGAACAATAGGTAAGCAAAAGGCCCAAAGCAGGGTTTCTCCACTGAGATTTAATGGTCACACTAATATCTGATTTTTCAGAGATGCTCGCCATTCCTTTGAGCTATCCAGTACATGGTCATGGCACAGAGCTTGGAAGTGGTACATACCTTAGACATAAAACCATGAGCCTATTCTGGAGAGGGGCAGAAGTCCAGAAGAAAACTGAAACTTAGGAAGATTGCAGGTGTTACCCATCGAAAAGGCAATCTGAAATCCATTCATAAATTGGACCGGATGAATGCTGGGAAGCTTTCTACTAGACAGGACACATCCATTGATGCATTTTCTTTTCTAATATCTGCAACCACGGACACAGTGTGATAGACAGACATAGAAACACTCGCCTTGTCAAATGACTTACTAGAAACAGTTCATTCCACACCAAAAAAAGCGCCTTGCCTACCTATTCTCTGAACAGGAGACAAAACCAGAAACCCACCCCCACACCCACAAAGGCACCTCCTTCCCCCAAGAAGTTCTGTGACTATCCGGAGTGTCCTCTGACTGGCGAGCCATACTATATTCCCATGGAATGGCCTGATCTGTCTCAGATCTGGTCTCCTTGGCCAACTCTGTGCAGGTGTCAGGACCCAGAGGTGAGCAACTACCTGCTTTCTCAGGAATGACCCCTCTTTAGAGCTTTCCTGGCATTTGGCCATCCTCACATTAGTAGGTACCAAGAAAGACTGACACTGTCCTTGGTAAATCCAAACAAGTGAGACCATGGGGACTGGGACTGGGACTGGCTCTGGGTGCCTGGCTTCATGAATCCCAAGTTCAGAGATTTCCATCACCAAGGAAGTGAGGTGAGGTCACTTCCTTTAGGAACTGAATGAGGTCACTGCCTTGGCAACCACTTTGTCCTACCAGTGGCTTCCAAGTGTCACATGAGAAGGAGGCTGCCCCTACTTCCTGTGACACTTTCACAATTTAGAATGGTATACAACCATAGGCACCCAGAAACAGCTACCCACACAGGCCTGGTTTGGTCCATCTTCTCTAAATTAAGATGTGAGAGGCTGATTCAGACAGAACCCTTCATCCTGAACAGGTTGTTTGCCATTGAACATGACTTTTTTTCTCTCAGGTCCTTCATAGCTGCCTACATCTTCTTCAGTCAACATTTCTGCATGGAACTTTGAGGTTCTCAGCAGGTGGAAGATCCCCTACTTTCCTGTATTGTAAGACCAACTCTGTCCCTCCTCTCTGTAAATTTAGAATGAGGGAACAGTGTATGGTTAGGGTCAATAACATATTTGACTTGTGTTAGGAATCATTCTGCTGGATGAATAATGGTATTGGGAACCTGCAAAATTTATAAGAATATATATTTGAAATATAAGTATGAAAACATAAATCTAGTTACGATTTGAAGCCAGAAAGGGCATTGGGAACCTTCTTTGGGATATTTAGCTTTGAATTACATTCTGCATTTTAGTCTCAGATAAATCTATACACAATGGAATAAACCCTTGCACCTCAGATGCCTGAATGTCGAAGAGAACATCCAGTCAAAAATGGATAGTCGGTAGGATTTGGAAGATAGTAGGTTTAGGAAGAAGAGTGAGTCTTCGAGTTGGACCAATAGTTTTTTTAGCAATAGGGTTTCGTTTAGAGAGTGAATGTAAATGTCAGCACATGTGAAGAGTCAGTCACAATGATGAACTGGGGAAAATATGTAGCAAAGCAGGTCTCAATAGAGACATTAGGAAATCAGACAAATTATAAAATGCGTGATAGGATTAGACATTTTCAACAGGGATGAGGTTGAATATATAATCATAGGAAGAAACAAATATATAGTCCCCAACAATATTGACACTTGGGAGAATTAGGCATCCTGGACAAGGATGTTTTTAGTAATATATACTCACTTTCAATTTAGGGTTTGGTACAATCATAAGTGTGACCTTTGCATTTTTGTCCAGAATATTACTGTGATAAAATGTATATGTAGATCAGGTGACATGAGTATTTCTTCCACCATTATGGGAAGCAATATTTTTAAAAGCCATAAATTAGTATTGGGTATACAAATAGGTGTACCCTGTGTCAATGAATATAGAGATGATGCATGAATAGATCGTACTGTGAATAAATAATATAACTGGATCCAACTTTAGAAATTGGAATTAGAATAAATTGATATCTGAAAATATACAGGAAATCTTATATTGATATTGGTATACATACATTCATTACAACCAATTATAAGTCTAATGGTAATATTAGGGTTACGGTTTATCATGAAGAGGGTGTGTGAGTTTTTCTTCAAAAGTGATTATGGAAATCGAAAATAATGTGTTTGTTAAGAAGTCTCATGAAACCACCAGTCGAAAAAACCTGGAGGACTACATGTGTTCGGAAGCAGGAAGTGATTGAAAGTGAAACAAGTGTCTTTAATTTTGAAATTTTGGGTGAAAAATTTATCCATGGATGTGCATAAACTGAAGAAATAGTACTGTACCAGTTTTAAATAAAAATGAACGTCAAAATACACATCATGTCCCATAGGAATCTACTTGCATTGATGTTAAACTTGGTAAGTTACTGTAGAAATATTAGGATTTGTATGCACCTTTCACTGAAGTTTGTTTTCAGTACTAGGAAACAAATAAGTGTTTCAGGTGGATGAATATTTTGAGAATAATCTTGTGCAAAGTTGATTACAAATCCACATACATGAATATGAATGTATTTAGGGAGTGAATAATAAGACACATATATTTCAAATTGTGAAAAATCTGGAGAGTATATATATATATATATATATATATATATATATATATATATATATATACAAAACACACACAGACATTATAAAGTGGCAATATATATGCCAATCGAAATTCATGGTGAAATATATATCATCCATAGATCCCGAAATATTAATTTTAATGAACATGGATTTATGAATAATGTTGTTCAACTAGGAAGGTCACCAATAGGTTGAATTTTAAGATCCAACAGCAATTAGCAGGAGTGATCTCTTCTCATAATTTGTATCTGCCAAGTCAGCCACCTCACAAGAATGTATATGTGATACCAGGTAGGATTCTATATGTGCATATAAAAATACATGTTCTGAATAGGCTACAGAGAAAGGGATACAGGAATTCACATATTCATTAACTTTAAAAACACATGGAGAACTATTTCAATTAAAAATTAACTAGATTTATAACACCTAACCTACATAATGCAAACGGCAAGTCCAACTATACACCATGCCTCTTCTGAACTGCTTGTATTTCTATTCTGTTTGAGTTATTTTTCTCCATCATATTAGGAATAGTAGTCAGAGTCTAGTAGGGTATAGTTTCGTGTCAGGGATTCAGTATTTTGAATGGAAAATTGGAAAATGAATCCAATGTGTATGCAAATATGTGCTACACAAAAATCTTCCCACTTTCATCCACAACAATGCCTTGACATTACCTTTGCCACAAGTAAGACACAATTAGAGGAGAAGAGTTAGAAAATACGTGAATACATATCTGGACTGGAATATGCTCAGGAGTTCCCAACCTTGGAGGTGATAGAGCAGTTTCCATAAGTAAGGGACATGGTAAACACTCCACAAACATGGAGCTCTGCTGGCCTAAATACTTCTTGAGAAACTGCCTCTGAGGTTGGGCACTTGAAATATATGTTGTTGTCAGGAGATTTAGCTTCCTTTATAGTGAGCCCATCAAAGCTGGGTCTGCATCTATGTGACCTGGAGGACATGGTTTCTTATTTTCCAATGAACCTGAGGCAGCAGTGCTGAATTCTCTCTTTGTAGGTAAACTGTGGCCACTGGGGGCTAAGTGTCACCCCGTGTGGACTGTGAAGCCATTTGGTCCTCTTCCACTTTCTGTTGTGGTTCTTGCTGCTACACTGGGACTTTGGTATTTGCTTCATGAAATACAACAATTTCAACTGGGACACAGTGCTGGAGAGAGTTCTGTCACTGTGGTGGGTCACGGTCTGCAGGAGAATGCACCAACCAGGCTTCTTTCCCACATAGCTTGCACCATTGACCATGTCAACCTGATTCTGAAAATTGCCCTGAAACCTCTCCATATATCAAAATGCCTTTACAAATAAGGGTCTGCTGGCTGCACCATGTCCTTCACAAGCCATTTGGTAGCCAATGGCCAAACCACATGGACCTACCACAGATGTTTTATCACACACCTGCACACCTGCCCACCGCTGCTCTAGGCCCACTACTCAGCAGGCTCCAACTTACTGGCATCTTTTTTCTACATTATTTTTATGAAACCCAGTCAATCAAGGCACCCTCTAGTATACTCATGATCAGCAACAGGACACCCAAAGATTCTCCAGTTCCACCTGGTCATGGGATTTTCAAAAATTTCATGGTATTTATCTAGCCATTTTTCAAGGATGAAGTTGGAGGCACTGTGGGTTTCAAGAACCACTAAATGTTGAGGAAGCTCATTTCAATGAAACTCTGGAGAACTCTCATAGGCAAGGCTTCCCAAAGAGTGGCCAAAAGGTCAAATATAGTCAGGCCCATTGAGGTATACGTTGTGAGTTCCATGTGTGTTTTGACTCTCAACTATGGCTACCAAGTCTTTAAGAATAAAATCATGGGATATCTTGGCTGATATTCCCAGTGCTCTGTGGAAAGCCACCCTGGGCCTTGATCTCAGTTTATAAGAGCGACTCTCATGCGTGGCCTCCTAAAATTTCAACACAATTCATGCAATACTTCTCTGAGGTCAGTTCCAGAACTCAGTCTCTAAGGGGATTCACACCAGACTTCAAGCCCAGGTGGACCCTGTCATCTCTTCCAACCGTCACACAAATGACCACAATTAATACCAAAACAATCCCACATTGCCCTCCTCTTCTTCCATAAAGGCACTCATCATAACATCTGGCTGGAGGTTTCCATGAGGGGCACAGCCCAAGACAGTGTCCAAAATAAGCTCCCTTGGCCCTCATTTGCCTAAAGTCAGGGTGGCTTGGACACCCTTCTTGTGCACCAGGAGTGATCTGTAAGGGTAAAAGAAATTGAAATTAAAGTGTAAAAGTTAAAGTGTAAAAGACCGGGTGTTGTAAAGTTTTTAAGCAGCAAGGCTTGAGTTAAAATGTAAAGGACCAGGTATTGTTAAGTTCCTATGCTACACGCAAAACCTGAAATTCCTGTAGCTTGTAGGACAATTCCCGGACTACCCAGTAAATATTCCCCCTGACCACCTGGTTTTTTAATAACCTAGGACCCTGTGGGGCCTGGCACAGAGGCATTGCAGGGCCTAAACGAATCATTTTGAATGTGTACCCCGCTTTAGAACTGACCTATCACTCCCGCCTTACATGTTCCCACCAATAAATGAACTAATCATGTTTAGGAATTGTTGTTTGATTTTCCCGTGGTGTATGATGATTTCTTAAAGGAGACTGTAATATATGTAAAGTCCCGCCCTGCCCAAAAAGTGTACTTAAGCACTGCTCAACCCCTGCTCGGGGCTCTGGGATGCTCTCCCATCTTGAGTGAGCACGTAGCCCCAGCATGCTGGATTGGATCCTCAATAAACGCCTTTTACTGTTGCATGAGCCGCAGTTTCTTGATGGTCTCTTCCTCCAACATTCGCCGGAAACTTACATTTGGTGCATTGGCCGGGAATCACGCAGCGCAGGACAAGGAGACCTCAACGAACCTTTCTGGGGGTAAGTAAGGCGCCTCTTTCCTTCAAAAATGATTATGGAAATCGAAAATAATGTGTTTGGAAAGAATCTCATGAAAAGAACAGTCAAGAAACATGGAGGAATACATATGTTCTGAAGCAGGAAGTAATTGAAAGTGAACCAAATGCCTACAGATTTGTGAACTTGTGGATGAAAAGTTATATCCTATGATATCCATCAACTGAAGAAATAGTAATGTACCACTGTTGAATAAAAATGAACTTCAAAATACACATCATGTCCCATAGGATTATACTTGCATTAATGTTAAACTGGGTCAGTTACCATGCAAATATTAGGATTTGTAAGCACAATTCACCGAAGTTTGTTTTCAGTACTGGAAAATAAATATGTATTTTATGTGGATGAATTTTTCTGAGAATAATCTTGTGCAAATTTGATTACAAATCCACATACATGAATATGAATGTATTTAGGGATTGAATAATAAGACACATATATTTAATATTGTGAAAAATCTGGAGAGTATATATATATAAATATATATATATATATATATATATATATATATATATATATATATATATATATTATTTATAAAGATAAAAACACAGACATTAAAATGTAGCAATATATATGCCAATCAAAATTCATCATGAAATATATATCATCCTCATATCCAAAAATATTCTTTTTACTGAGCATGGATTTATGTATAATGTTGTTCATCTAGGAAATTCACCAATTTGTTGAATTTTCAGTTCCATCAGTATTTAGGGGGAGTGATCTCTTTTCACAATTTGTATCATCCAAAAACAGTGAGCTCACAAGAATGTATGTGTGATACCAGGTAGGATTCTAAATATGCATAATAAAATACATGAGATGAATAGGCTACAGAGAAAAGGAGACAGAAATTTACATATGTGTTAACTTTAAAAACTCATGGAGAAGTACTACAATGAAAAGTTGACTAGATTTATAACACATACACTTGATAAAGCAGAAGGCAAGTCCTAGAATACACCATGCCACCTATGAATGGCCTGTATTTCTATTCTGTTAGGTTTCTTTTTCTCCATCATATTAGGATTAGTAGTCAGAGTCTAGTAGGGTATGGGTTAGTGTCAGGGATTCAGTATTTCAAATGGAAAATAGGAAAATGAATCTAATGTGTATGCGAATATTTGTTAGACAAAAATCTTCCTACTGTCATCCAAAAAAATGCCTTGATATTTCCTTCACCACGAGTAATACACAATTAGTGGAGAAGAGTTTGAAAATCTGTGAATATATATCTGAAAAAGAAAATGCTCAGGAGTTCAAAACCTTGGAGGTTTTAGAGGAATTTCCAAAAGTAAGGTAAAGGGTAAACACTTCACAAACATGGAGCTCTGGTGGCCTAATTAATTTCTGAGAAACTGCCTCTGAGTTTGGGCCCTTGAAATATTTGTTGTTGTCAGGAACTTTCGCTTCCTTTGTAGTGAGACCATCAAAGCTGCGTCAGCATCTATGTGACCTGGATGACATGGTTCCTTATTTGCAATAGAACATGATGCAGCAGTTCTGAATTCTCTCTTTGTAGGTAAACTGAGGCCACTGGGGTCTAAGTGTCTAACCATGTGGTCTGTGAAGCCATTTGGTCATACTTCACTTTTCGTGGTGTTTCTTACTGCTGCACTGGGAGTTTGGTATTGGCTTCACAAAATACAAAAAGAAAAACTGGGACACAGTGCTATAGAGAGTACTCTCACGTGTAGTGGGTGAGGGTCTGCAGGAGAATGCACCAACCAGGCTTCTATCCCCAAAAGCTTGCACCCATGTCCATATCAACCTGATTCTGAATATTGCCCTGAAACCTCTCCATATAATAAGGTTCCTTAACTTGTATGGTTCTGCTGGCTGCACCATGTCAGTCACAAGGCATTTGGAAGCCAATGGCAGATCCACATGGCCCCACGACAGATGTTTTATCATACACCTGCCCACCACTGCTCTAGGCCAACTAGTCAGCAGGCCTCAACATTCTGGCATCTCTGTTCTCACCGTTTTCATAAAACCCAGTCAATCAATGCAATGTCTGGTACACTCGTGATCAGCAATAGACATCCAAAGGTTCTCCAGTGCCACCTGTTCATAAGAATTTAAAAAATTTCATGGTATTTTTCTAGCCAATTTTCAAAGATAAATTTGGAGGCACTGTGGCATTCAATTCATTCGGGAACCATGAAATGGTGAGGAAGCTCATTTCAATTAAAGCTCGGGAGAACTCTCAGAGGCAAGGCTTCCCAAAGAGTGGCCAAAAGGTCACATTAAGCCAGGCCCATTGAGATCTACAATTGAGGGCCATGTTTGTTTTGACTCTCAACTATGGCTTCCAAGTCTTTCTGAATAAAGTCATGTGATATCCTGGCTGAGATTCCCAGTGCTCTTTGAAAGCTATCCTGGGCCTAGATCTCAGTCTCCAAGGGCAACTCTCATGCGTGGCCTCCTAAAATCCCAACACAATTCATGCCAATACTTTTCTGAGATCTGTTCCAGAACTCAGTCTCTAAGGGGAATCACTCCAGAGTTCAAGCACAGGTGGACCCAGTCATCTCTTCCAACCACCACACAAATGACACAATTAAACCAAAACACTCCCACATGGCCCTCATCTTCTTCAATTTAGAGACTCATCATAACCTCTGGCTGGAGGTTTCCATGAAGGGCGCAGCTTAAGACAGTGTCCAATATAAGCTCACATGCCCCTCATTTGCCTAAAGTCAGGGTGGCATGGAAACTCTTCCTGTGAAGCAGGAGTGATCAAATAGGCCTGCCAATAATACTGCTCTACTTCTCCAATTTGAGGCCTATTCTCTGTGGGGTATAGATTCTTTATGTGAATTGGGGTCATGAGAAAACTCAAGCAACTATGGGCTACCCTCTGCAGGGCTTTGAAGAATCCATTTGAGTGAGTCGAGGAGTTGGACCAAATGTTCTTTAGATATAGAGTTTTGATTAGAGAGTGAGTGTAAATGTCAGCATATGTGAACAGTCAGTCACAGTGATAAACTGGGGAAAATGTGTAGGAAAGCAGATATCAATAGAGACATTAGGAAATAAGGCAAAGTACAAAGTGAGTGATAGGATAAGACATTTTTAACAGGGTTCAGTTTCAATATATAATCTTAGGAAGAAACAAATATGTAGTCACCAATAGGAATGATAT
This sequence comes from Callospermophilus lateralis, assembly GCF_048772815.1. Taxonomy (NCBI): domain Eukaryota; kingdom Metazoa; phylum Chordata; class Mammalia; order Rodentia; family Sciuridae; genus Callospermophilus; species Callospermophilus lateralis. The sequence goes on from NW_027516909.1 coordinate 5,165,267, forward strand.
TTGAGATCATTAGTTAATCAGGGCATGGATGTTGTTAGTAATACATGCTCACTTTCAATATAGGCTTTGATACAATCATAAGTGTGACCCTTGCATTTGTTTCAGGAATATTACTGTGATGAAATGTGTATGTATATCAGGTGACTACAGTATTTCTTCCACCATTTCTGAAAGCAATATTTTAAAGACTTAAAAATTAGTATTGGGGATACAAATAGGTATACCATCGGTCTACGAATATAGAGATGATGCCTTAATAGACCATACTGTGAATAAATAATATAACTGGTTCAAACTTTAAATAATGGATTGAATTGATATCTGAAAATATATAGGAAATCTTATATTGATATACATACATTCATTCCAACCAGTTATACATCTAATGGTAATATTAGCGTTATGGTTTATCATGAAGAGTGTGTGAGTTTGACTTCAAAAGTGATTATGGAAATCAATAATACTGTGTTTGGAAAGAATCTCATGAAAAGAACAGTCAAGAAACATGGAGGAATACATGTGTTCTGAAGTAGGAAGTGATTGAAAGTGAACCAAATGCCTATAAATTTGTGAAATTGTGGATGAAAGGATATATCCTATAATGTCCATAAACTGCAGAAATAGTAATGTACCAGTGTCTGAATAAAAATGAACTTCAAAATACACATCATGGTCCCATAGGTGTCTACTTACATTGATGTGAAACTGGTTCAGTCACTGTAGAAATATTACGAATTGTATACACCATTCACTTAATTTACTTTTCAGTACTAGGAAAAAATATGTATTTAAGGTGGATGAATATTTCTAAGAATAATTTTGTGAAAAGTTGATTATAAATCTACATACACACACATGAGTTTATTTAGGGAGTGTATAATAAGACAAATATATTTCATATTTTGAAAATCTTAAGAGTAGATATCTATATCTATATAGATAGATAGATAAATAGATAGATACACACATACACAGACATTAAAATGTAGCAATATATATGCCATTCGAAATTCATCATGAAATATATATCATCCACGTATCCAAAAATATTCATTTTACTGAACATTTATTTATACATAATATTGTTCATCTAGGAAATTCACCCATAGGTGGAAATTCCAGTTCCATCTGTATTTAGAGGGAGCGATCTCTTCTCACAATTTGTATCTTCGAAAATAAGCGATCTCACAAGAAAGTACAAGTGATACCAGGTAGAATTCTAAAAATGCATAAAAAAATACATTTGATGAATAGGCTACAGAGAAAGGGAGACAGAAATTTACATATGTGTTAACTTTAAAAACTCATGGAGAAGTATTACAATGAAAAGTTGACTAGATTTATAACACATACCATTGATAAAGCAGAAGGCAAGTCCAAGTATACACCATGCCTCCTATGAAAGGCCTGTATTTCTATTCTGTTAGGTTTCTTTTTCTCCATCATATTAGGTTTAGTAGTCAGAGTCTAGTAGGGTATGGGTTAGTGTCAGGGATTCAGTATTTCAAATGGAAAATAGGAAAATGAATCTAATACGTATGCAAATATGTGCTACACAAAAATCTTCCCACTCTCAGCCAGAACAATGCTTTGACATTACCTTCGCCCCAAATAAGACACAATTAGTGGAGAAGAGTTAGAAAATCTGTGAATACATATGTGGAAAGGAAAATGCTCAGAACTTCACAAACTTGTAGGAGGTAGAACAGTTTACAAAAAGGCAGAGGGTAAACACTTCACAAACATGGAGCTCTGCTGGCCTAATGACTTTTTGAGAAACTGCCTCTGAGGTTGGGCAGTTGAAATATGTTATGGTCAGGAGCTTTTGCTTCCTTTGTAGTGAGACCATCAATGCTGGGTCTCCATCTATGTGACCTGGATGACATGGTTCCTTATTTTCTAGTGGACATGAGGCAGCAGTGCTGAATTCTCTATTTGTAGGTAAACTTTGGCCACTGGGGTCTAAGTATCTAACCGTGTTGTCTGTAAAGCCATTTGTTCATGCTCCACTTTCGTGGTGTTTCTTACTGCTGCACTGTGAGTTTGGTATTGGCTTCACGAAATACAAGGAGTTCCACTGGGACACAGTGCTGGAGGATGTACTCTCATATGTGGTGGGTGAGGGTCTGCAGTAAAATGCACCAATGAGGCTTAAATCCCACATAGCTTTTCAACTCGACAATAGCCCCCTTATTCTGATCATTGGCAGGAATCCTCTCCATATAACAAGATGCCTTTACATAGAAGGGTCTGCTGGATGTACCATGTCAGTGACAAGTCATTTCTAAGCCAATGCCAGATCCATGTGGACCCACAACTGATGTTTTTTCACACACCTACACTCCACTGCTTTATGCCCACTAGTCTGCAGGCTCCAACTTACTGGCATCTATGTTCTACAGCATTTTCATGAAACACAGTCAATTAAGGCACTGTCTGGTACAATCATGATTAGCAACAGGACATCCAAATGTGCTCCAGTGCCACCTGGTCATGGTAATTTCAAAAAATTCATGGTATATATCTAGATATTTTTCAATAATGAAGTTGGAGGCACTGTGGGATTCAATTTATACAGGAACCAATAAATGGTTAGGAATCTCATTTCAATGAAAGCTCTGGTGAACTCTCACAGGCAAGGCTTCCCAAAGAGTGGGCAAAAGGTCTCATGAAGCCAGGCCCATTGAGGTCTACAATGTGAGTTGCATGTGTGTTTTCACTCTGAACTATGGCTGGAATCTTTCAGAATAAAATCTTGTGATATCCGGGCTTAGATTCCCAGTGCTCTGTGTAAAGTCACCCTGGGCCAAGATCTCAGATTCCAATGGTGAATCTCATGTGTGGCCTCCTGAAATCCCAACACAATTCATGGCAATACTTCTCTGAGGTCAGTTACACAACTCAGTCTCTAAGGGGAATCACAACAGAGTTCAAGCCCAGGTGGACCCAGGCATCTCTTCCAATTGCTACACAAATGATGACAATTAAAACCAAAACACTCTCACACGGCCCTCTTCATCTTTTATATAGACACTAATCATAACCTCTAGCTGGAGGTTTCCATGAGGGGCACAGCCCAAGACAGTGTCAAAAATAAACTCCCTTGCCCCTCATTTGCCTAAAGTCAGGGTGGCCTGGACAACGTTAGTGTGAAACAGAAGTGATCAAATAGGCCTGCCGTTAATACTACTCCACTTCTCAAATTTGAGGCATACTGACTGTGGGGTATAGATTTTTAGTGTGAATTGGAGATATAAGAAAACCCAAGCACCTATTGTCTCCCCTCTGCAGCCCTTTGAAGAACTTATTTGACACAAATGATCCCTATTCTCACTTGATGGAGGTCAGGAATCTTACAGAGGAAGGCGAGAGGCATCATTCACAATCACTGATCTTTTTTCCATTTAGGTTTTGGATGCCCACATGGGATCTTTCTTTAGATTCATCAGGTGCTGAAAATCTAAACCACAGGCTCACACAGGGCCAAGAGGCTGATTCAGACACATCCATTTCCAAAGCTATGAAGCAAAGAGCCACAGGTGATGCCCATTCATTTCCATTTTAAAACTGTTTTCTTCAGGCTTCACAAAGGGGTGGCCTGAGGCAAAGACCTTTCTGACATTCAGAGCAACAGAACAATAGGTACTCAAAAGGCCCCAAGCAGGGTTTCTCCACGGAGACTTTCCTGGTTACTCTGATATATGAGTTTTCTGAGATGCTCGCCATTCCCTTCAGCTATCCAGTACATGGGCATGTCACAGAGCTTGGAGGTGGTACATATCTTGTACAAAAATACATGATACTAATCTTGAGAGTGGCCAGAATTCATGAAAAAATGGAAAATTAGGTAGATAGCCGGTGTTGCCCATGGATAAGGCAAGCCTCAGTCCATTCATTAATTGGAAAGGATGCATGCTGGGAAGCTTTCTACTAGACAGGACACAACCAATGAGCTATTTTTTTTTCTAATATCTACAAAGAAAAATACAGTGGGATACACAGACATAGAAACAGTCTCCTTGTCAAATGACTTACTGGAAACAGTCCACTCCAAACCAAACAAACCTCCTTTTTTACCTATTCTCAGAACATGAGAAAAAAACCACAAACACAAACCAACACCCACAAATGCAACTTTTTCCCACAAGTAGGTCTGTCACTATCTGGGGTGTCCTCTGACTGGTAGGCCATATGATGTTCCCCAGAAATGGCCTTTCTGTCTCACATCTGGTCTCCTTGGTCAACTCTGTGAAGTTGTCAGGAGGCAGTGGTGAGCCAATTCCTGTCCTCTCAGGAAAGACCCCTCTTCAGAGCTTTCTTGGTATTTGGCAACCCTTACATCAGTAGGTACCAAGAAAGACTGACTCTGTCCTTAGTGAATCCAAACAAGTGAGCCCACTGCAACTGGGACTGGGACTGGCTCTGGGTGCCTGGCTTCCTGGATCACAAAATTCAGAGAGTTCCATCACCAAGGAAATGAGGTGAGGTCACTACCTTCAGGAAATAAATGAGGTCCCTGTCTTGGCCACCACTTTGTCCTAACAGTTGTGTCCTAGTGTCTCCTGACATGGAGGCTGCCCTACTTCCTGTGATACATTCACATGTTAGAATGGTATAGAAACCATAGTCACCTGGGAACAGCTCTCCACACAGGCCTGCTTTGGTCCATCTTCCCTGCATTAAAAATAGAGAGGATGACTCAGACACATCCTTTCATCCTGACCATGTTGTTTGCCATGGAATATGACTTTTGTTCTCTCAGGTCTTTCATAGCTGCCAACATCTTCTCCAGGGATTATTTCTGCATGGATTTTGAGGTACTCAGCAGGTGGAAGATCTCCTAACTTCCTGTATTGTAATATCAACTTTATCCCTCCTCTTCTGTAAAGTGAGATTGAGGGAACATTGTATGGTTAGGGTTAATAGCATGTTCCATTTGGCTTAGGAATCATTCTGCTGGATGAATAATGGTATTGGGAACCAGCGATATTTAAAAGAATATAGAGGTAAAATATAAGTATGAAAACAGAAATCTAGGTAATATTTGAAGCCCAGAAGGATTTGGGCCCTTGATTGGGATCCTTAGCTTGAGTAATGTTTTGCACCGAGGTCTCAGTTAAATCGATATACAATGGCATAAGACCCTGTACCTCAGATGATTGAATGTAGAAGAGAACATCCAGTGAAAAAGGGATAGTGTGTAGGATTAGAAAGATAGTCAGTAGGTTTAGGAGGAAGAGTGAGTCTAGGATTTGGACCAAAAGTTCTTTAGCAATAGGTTTCGGTTAGAGAGTGAATATTAATGGCACCATATGTGAAAAGTCGGGAACAATGATGAACTGGGAAAAAATCTGTAGGAAAGCAGACATCAATAGAGACATTAGGAAATCAGGCAAAGTGTAACGTGAGCGATAGGATTAGACATTTTCAACAGGGTTGAGGTTGAATACATAATCTTAAAAAGAAACAAAAATGTAGTCACCAATTGGATTGACATTTGAGAGCATTAGGCAAACTGGGCATGGATGTTTTTAGTAATCCATGTTCACATTCCATTGAGGCTTTATTGCAATCATAACGGTGACCTTTGCATTTTGTGTCCAGAATATTACTGTGATAATATGTATATGTAGATCAGGTGACATGAGTTTTTCTTCCACCTTTTCTGGGAGCAATATTTTGAAAACATATGAATTAGTACTGGGGATACTAATAGGTTTACCCTGTGTTGATGAATATAGAGATGATGCATTAATAGACCATACTGTGAAAAAATTATATGACTGGTTCCAAATTTAAATAATGGATTGTTTTAATATCTGAAAATATAGAGGAAATCATATATTGATATACGTACATTAATTCCAACCAGTTATATATCTAATGGTATTATTAGGGTTACCGTTTATCATGAATAGTGTGTGAGTTTTGCTTCAAAAATGATTATTCAATCGAAAATAACGTGTTTAGAAAGAAGTCCAGTGAAAAGACCCGTCAAGAAACATGAAGGAATATATGTGTTCCGAAGGAGGAAGTGATTGAAAGTGAACCAAATATTTATAAATTTGTGAACTTGTGAATGAAGGGATATATTTTATGATGTCCATAAACTGAAGAAATAATAACGTACCAAGTTTGAATAAAAATGAACTTTAACAAACACATCATATCAAATAGGAATGTATTTGCATTGATGTTAAACTTGGTCAGTTACTCTAGAAATATTAGGATTTGTAAGAACCCTTCCCTGAAGTTAGTTTTCAGTACTAGGAAACAAATATGTATGTCAGTGGATGTATATTTCTGAGAATAAACTTGTAAAAAGTTAATTATAAATCCACATATATGAATATGAATGAATTCAGGCGGTGTATAAGAAGACATATATTTCATATTTTGGAAAATCTGGAGACTATATATATATATATATATATATATATATATATATATATATATATATATATATATACAAACACACACACATTATAATGTCACAATATATATGTCAATCAAAATTCATCATGAAAAATAACTCATCTGCATATCCCAAAATATTCATTTTACTGAACATGGATGTATGTAGAATGTTGTTCATCTAGGAAGCTCACACATGGGTTGAATTTTCTGTACCAACAGCATTTAGGAGGAGTGATCTCTTCTCACAAATAGTATCTGCCAAGTCAGTCACCTCACAAGAATGTACGTGTGAAACCAGGTAGGATTCTATTTGTGCATATAAAAATACATGTGCTTAATAGGCTACAGAGAAAGGGAGACAGAAATTCATATATTTCTTAACTTTAAAAACACATGGAATAGTGTGTAGTGTCCCTCTTTATCCCTTTTGATTAACTTTGGCTTAAAAAAAAGAATTTTATTGAGAATTTTTGTATATATGTTTGTCAGGAATATTAATCTGAAGTTTTCTTTCCTTGATGTGTCTTTGTCTGATTTTGGTATGTGAGTGATACTAGCCTCATGAAATGAGTTTGGAGGAGTACCATGTTTTTCTATTTTATGGAATAATTTGAGGAGTATTGTGATGAATGCTTCTTTGAAGGTCTTGTAGAACTTGACTGAGAATCTGTCTGTTCCTGGGCTTTGCTTGATTGGTAGGCTGTTGACAGCAACTTCTATTTCATTGCTTGAAATTGATTTGTTTAAATTGTTCATGTCCTACTAATTCAGTTTGGGTATATCTCTAAAATTTTATTGATGTCATCATTGTATTTTAATTTATTAGAGTACAAATTTTCAAATTAGTTTTCAATTATTCTCTGTATTTTAGTTGTGTACTCTGTAAAAGTTCTTTTACGATCCTTAATTTTAGTAATTTGAGGGTTTTTTTCATCATTAGCTTGTTTAAGGATGTGTCAATTTTATTTAGTTTTCGAAGATTCAATTTTGTTTTGTGTCAAAAAAAAATAACACATGGAAAAGTATTTCAGCAAATTGAATAGATTTATAACTCCTACCTTATATCATGCAAAA